>NC_045547.1:5512369-5819437 GCF_009769535.1 Thamnophis elegans
TCTGTGGGCTGGATGCGTCACGCACTGACCATGGTCACACCCGCTTTAGCAAAAGGGGGAGAAAGTCCCAATACGTCACGTGATGACATGAGTTTGATACCCCGACTGAGATTCTGAAAAATATCTCCCTTAGTTTAGTTTAGTTTAGTTTAGTTTAGTTTAGTTTAGTTTAGTTTAGTTTAGTTTAGTTTAGTTTAGTTTAGTTTAGTTTATTTGTCTTGTATGCCGCTCACTCCCGAAGGACTCCGGGCGGCTCACAATAGACAGGGGAAGGGGGATAAATAGACAAAGACAACACTTTAAAAACGCAACATTCACAATTTCCGTGGGGCTGGATGTTTCACAAGCCCCCCGGCCTGCTGGAGCAGCCAGGACTTGGTGGCTTTGCGGAAGGCCGGGAAGGTAGTAAGGGTCCGGATCTCCACGGGGAGGTCATTCCAGAGGGCTGGAGCTGCAACAGAGAAGGCTCTCCCCCGAGGAGTCGCCAGCCGACATTGGCTGGCAGATGGAATCCGGAGGAGACCTAACCTGTGAGATCTGATCGGTCTAAGGGAGGTAATCGGCAGGAGGCGGTTTCTCAGGTACCCAGGTCCCTTGTGTTACAATCATAAATTACGATATGTTGAGAATCGAGGGGCAAGGTTGCAAGGGGTACAACCAAGACATTTAGGGATTCCCAAGGGCTGCCCGTTACGCATTGCTATTTTACAATTTGAGTTGACTTGGAAGGGACCAGGGGTGAAATGCTACCGGTTCGGATTGGTTCGCCCGAACTGGTAGCAAAAATGCTTCTGGTTCGCCCGTACGGGTAGTAAAAAAAAAAAAGAAACTGGTTCGGTGAACCGTTTTTTCCGATGATCAGCTCAGGCATGAAATCCTCTTACCTTCGCTACCGGTTCGGAATCAGGAGCACATGTGTGTGTGCATGCTCGCTTTGCATGCGCGCAGTGCTTCTGTGCATGCGCAGAGCGACCGTGATGATGTCTGGGCAGGTGGGCGGAACCTCCCACCGCTGCCGCTACCAGTTTACCCGAAGCAGGGCAAAACGGCAGAATACCACCTGTGGATCAGCTGTGGCGCACGATTTATATTAGCTAGAAAGTAGGATTTCCTGCTTTCTAGCTAATCTAAATCATGTGGCACAGCGGATTTCCCCCCCCCCTCCCGCTGTTCGCTTACCTTTGCAGGCATGCTCAGTAGCAGGCTCTGCCCACCGGACACGCCCATTTTTGACATGCGCATGTGTGGGAGCTCAGTAAGTGGATTTCGCCCTTGGAAGGGACTCAACCATGTCTCCTTCCCTTCTTGCAGATCTCCTGAGCTTTGGAACCAAACCCTTCCCACCTGCCACAGGTCTTGGCCTCCCCATTCCGAGAGGCTGAGATCACGGCGCAGAGACAGACGGAGGTTGCAGTGACATTTCCATCTCACAATCCCTCGCTTGTTACCCAGTGTGGGTTAAAAGGATGCCTACGAAATGCAAGTCGAATCCGTTCCAGCAGAAGACAAGGCTCAACTGTTCAAGCGCTTCACCCAGGACAGGCTTCCTCTGAACTTGTAGGCTGGCAACAATGATCTCATCCTGGGGTGGTTCCAGGTTCAACCCTTTGCCATTTCCACTGGGCACCAAGTCAGCCCTTTGCTTGGGATGTTAGAGAACGCTGACCTAACTTCTCACAGACGGAAAACCCGTTGGAAGGAAGTTCAGAAGCTCTTGTGTTGGATGTGTTTTGGGGCGGGCCTTCATCCTAAGTCAAAGATCAGCATTGTTGGGCCCCTGCCAAGGACGGTCTTGCCACCCCCCAGGTATCCACAGAGACTGAGCTTCGCACGACAGAATTGATCAGTTTTGGGAGCTGAACCCCACACATCTTCAAAACATTGGTCTCAAGTAGGGGTGTCAAACTCAATTTCATTGAGGGCCACATCAGGGCTGTGGTTGACCTTGGGGGGCAGGCCGGGTGTGGCCAACTGGGCAGGTGTGGCTAATTGGGTGGGCATGGCCAGCTTGACACCACTTCCCACACTACTGGCATGTTTGTTTTTCGCACTGGATAGACCGGGTTTAAGCCATGATGGCCTAATGTTTCCTCTTCACATTGTGTAGACCAGGTTTAAGCCATGATGGCCCAATGTTTCCTCTTCACATTCCGTAGACTGGGTTTAAGCCATGATGGCCCAATGTTTCCTCTTCACATTCCGTAGACTGGGTTTAAGCCATGATGGCCCAATGTTTCCTCTTCACATTGCATAGACTGGGTTTAAGGCATGATGGCCCAATGTTTCCTCTTCACATTGCATAGACTGGGTTTAAGGCATGATGGCCCAATGTTTCCTCTTCACATTGCGTTGACTGGGTTTAAGCCATGATGGCCCAATGTTTCCTCTTCACATTCCGTAGACTGGGTTTAAGCCATGATGGCCCAATGTTTCCTCTTCACATTCCGTAGACTGGGTTTAAGCCATGATGGCCCAATGTTTCCTCTTCACATTCCGTAGACTGGGTTTAAGCCATGATGGCCCAATGTTTCCTCTTCACATTGTGTAGACCCGGTTTAAGCCATGATGGCCCAATGTTTCCTCTTCACATTGTGTAGACTGGGTTTAAGCCATGATGGCCCAATGTTTCCTCTTCACATTGCATAGACTGGATTTAAGCCATGACGGCCCAATGTTTCCTCTTCACATTGCGTAGACCGGGCTGAAGTGATGCCAGATGGCCTCTTACATTTTGCAGGACGGCCCCATGGGCCAGATCCAGTGGTGGGTTGCAGGAAGTACGTCCTGGCACGGGCATACCAGAGCCTGCCCGGAGCACCAGGTGTCATTCCGGTACGGTCCTCCAGAGGGCCCGCCTGCCTGCCCGAGCTCCTTACCTGTCCTTTAAGCCTTTGGCACTTCCACTCATGTGCAGGGTGCATATGGTGCCTGCGCAATGCTCTGCCAAGCAGCTGGAGTGTCGCGAAGGGTTGTGGAGGCGTCACAGGCAGGTACGATGCTTGTACCGAGAGCTGAGGTGGCGCAGTGGTTAAATGCAGCACTGCAGGCTACTTCAGCTGACTGCAGTTCTGCAGTTCGGCTGTTCAAATCTCACCGGCTCAAGGTTGACTCAGCCTTCCATCCTTCCGAGGTGGGTAAAATGAGGACCCGGATTGTTGTTGGGGGCAATATGTAAACCGCTTAGAGAGGGCTGAAAGCCCTATGAAGCGGTATATAAGTCTAACTGCTATTGCTATTGTGCGCGCCATGCACGTCCATGAGGGTGACGCTGGGCCCTTTCCAACCGTACCGATTGGAATGGGATTTGGAACCCACCACTGGCCAGATCTGACCATATCGTGGCTTGGATGTGGCCCGCGGGTCTTGAGTTTGACACCCTTGGTCTAAAGTGAGGCTACACTAGTCCCAATCTACAATCCCAGATATGGCCAAAGAATCTCACCACCTTTAAATCATGGATCTGGAATCCCTGAGCATTGCGCAACGAAGTTCCTCACCTGCTTCATTTTGGTGCCCACCATGGATGCGCTTCTGTCGAGGACAAAGACAATGTTCTTTGGAAGAGGAGGGAGATCTTGGGGAGCAAAATAGTGCACAAAGTAGCCATCCAAAACCTGGAGAGATAACAAGAGAAGAAGAGGTTGTCTGTGGAGATTCTCAATCGACAGAACCCCTCCGCAAACGCATGGCGCAACGCAGGTGAACAAACGCATGGGGATAGGATTCAGCAGACCATACCAGAGTGGTATTCATCCAGTTCTGACAGGTTCTGGAGAACCGGTAGCAGAAATTTTGAGTAGTTCGGAGAACTGGCAAATAGGCTGGCCCCGCCCCTGCTGCCTCCCAGCTGATCTTCTTTTGTTGCCCTCTACAGGAGAACAGAGCTGGAAAGCAGGTTAGTAGGGTGGGGAGGGAATAGGGATTTTCCTTCCCTGCTACGCCCGCCAAATTTTTCGTATTTTTTGGAGTATAAGACGCACCGGAGTATAAGACACATCATGATTTTGAAGAGGTAATTTTTTTAAAAAAAAGGTTTTTGCACTCTGCAGGCCTCCCAAGCCCTCTGCGCACCTCATTTTGTGCAAAAAAAGTGGGGGCATGCAGAGTCTTTGGGTGGCTTGTGGAGGGTTCCTGGGGGCTGTGGGGGCCAAAATGGCCCATTTTTGCCCTCCCCATCCCCAGGAGCACTTTGCAAGCCTCACGAACCCTCTGCACATCCATTTTTGCAAAGGGGATGGGCCAAAAATGCTGTATTCAGTGTATAAGACGCACCCAGATTTTCACCCTCTTTTTTTGGGGAGAAAGGTACGTCTTATACTCTGAAAAACACGGTAGTTCAGAGAACAGGCAAATAGGCTGGCCCTGCTCCCACTGCCTCTCTGCATCCCAGTCGATCTTCTTTTGTTGCGCTGAACAGGAGAACGGAGCTGGAAAGCAGGTTAGTGAGTTCGGGAGGGAATGGGGATTTTGCCGTATCCTTCCCCTGCCACGCCCATCATGCCACGCCCACCAGGCCATGCCACACCCACCAAGCCACATCCACAGAACTGATAGTAAAAAAAAATTCGAATCCCACCACTGATTCTGCATCTGAAAAAAATGAAGGTAATTATTTTCAAGACAGCAGAGTCCACATTCTGGACAAAGAGGATCACTGAAAGAGGGGTCAAAGAGGCCATCTATGGGGAGGGATACGACACCACCTATCTCCTGTTTACAACACAGTCCTTTCAACAGTTCCAAGAAGGTCCCACACCCATTTGCATTATTTTGGTGACCCTGAGGGCAAATTAAGCCTCCAAGGGGCCTCAACGGTTCTCAGAGAGAGTACTAACGAGCAGATGACTGCAAGGAACATAAATCCTTCCATCCACCATCCTTCAGTCAGAACATCCTTCTTGGATGAGAAGCTAAACATCTACAAGGGTAAAAAAATAGCAATGTAGCAATAGCAGTTAGACTTATATACCGCTTCATAGGGCTTTCAGCCCTCTCTAAGCGGTTTACAGAGTCAGCATATTGCCCCCAACAACAATCCGGGTCCTCATTTTACCCACCTCGGAAGGATGGAAGGCTGAGTCAACCTTGAGCCGGTGAGATTAGAACCGCCGAACTGCAGATAACAGTCAGCTGAAGTGGCCTGCAGTACTGCACCCTAACCACCGCGCCACCTCAGCTCTAAAAGCAAAGTCCAATTACCTTTTCCCAAATGATTGGGAATAGAAGGAGAGAAAATTCAGGAATTCAATCTGCCAAATCTTGAAAAATATCAGCAAATCCTAAATCTGGAATCCTAAATGGGGATCCATCTGGAACGATCGGTGGAATACATCCCCTCAATTTGTGGTTGACTTTTAGCAACCATGTAGAAGTGTAGATATTTTGATCACGTGGCCATGGAGATGCTGCAACGGTCGTTAAACGTGGAAACTGGTCATAAGTTCCTTTTTTCGTTGCTGTTGGAACTTCAAACGATTACTAAACAAATGCTTGCAACTTGAGGGCTACGTCTAGAGTAGTTTTCCCCACACCCAACAAAAAAGCACTGGTGGGAATGAATACTGGACTGGCTGGAATTCATCTCCAGGAAAGTAGAGCCAGAAATGAAACCAAGGACATTTCCCCCAACGTACCTGGACTTCCCCAACACTCAATTCTCTGTTGACATCATATTGGATGATAAAATCTGCTAGAATGCCATTCCTGCTGATCGCGGCTTGTTGAACAAAGTTGGGATTGAAGGTTACTTTAGCCAACGTCTTTGTCTGGCCAACCACAGTTGAAGGAGGTGGAGTCGGGTGATCTGTTGAGGAAGCACAGCATTTTATTATTTTTATTTCTTTCTTTTCTTTTTAAATGTATTTTATTTTCCTATCTGGTCTACTCTCATTTTATCCACTCACCTTTGGTGCTGCCTTCTCCCTTGCCTTTGTTGTTTTGGAGGGGCAGAACTTCCAAAGAGTTAATTCCCGAATTCTCGAGGATGTTGACCTCCACACGTAACTTGGCCACCAGCTGCTGGGGTCGGATGCTGACCGTGTATTGATACTTCCCCAACCGTCTCCGTAGCAGCTCCTCATAATGCAGGATGAAGGTGGCTTCCATCTTCCGGGGAATTAATCCAGAGGCTTTGAAGGTCTCCATTTGGCTTTCTCTGCTGGAAGAATTCAATGGCTGCTTAGAGACACATTGTCAACCCTGAAGCAAACCTGGCTGAGGCCATATTCGTGGCTTCATGGTTGCCACAAGGCAGAGGGGAAGAAAGGGAGGAGGAAAATTTAGATAGCTCGGCTTTGCCGTCCAAATAAAAAGTTTTCCTGTAGGAACCAAGGACATTCCAACAGGTGACTGAGGAGAGGAGGAGGAGAGTAAACAAGCAACCTCTATTGGACAATGTGACTGATGACCTGGGGAGAAGGGAGTGTCAGACCTGGAAGCCATCTTTTACATTGGGCCTTCAGGCCTGCCACAATTTTCGACTGTGGGAAAATGGGAGGGGGGATTATATGGAGTATGGGAAAAATATAGACTAAATATCATTCCTCTCTCAGAGAGTCAAGGACACCATGTCCTGCAGCTGCGATGGTGCGACTGGGAGGCATCTCCAGTTTTGGGCGGTGTTTGATTGGACAGTGTGATGGACATGTGGGTGCTGGGCAGGGACTTGAACTTTCACTTGGTGGGGAAAACCTGGAAACTTTCAGATTCGGGTTTTCCCAGTTGTGCTAATATGACATCTCTAATAAAATTTTGAAGAAAAAAAAAAAGCTGTTTTTCGGAGTTTTGCAGAGTGCAAAAACTTTTTTTTTAATTTGCCTCTTCAAAACCTAGGTGAGTCTTATACTCCGAAAAACACGGTAATAACAGATGTTTGAAAACAGAGCGTCCTCGACCTTTTCTTATACCAAAGAGAATCAAGGCAGGGTTACTTTGATCTTCTTTCTCACCCCTTCTTCTCTTCTAGGACAAGTTGTCCTTTGCTTAATAATTCTTGCAATCCTTCACCAAGGTTGCTATATTCCCCAAATCAAGACGATGCAAGTCCTTACCTGTCATCTCTGGGTCTTGAATATGTTTCTTCATCTGCACGCAACCAGTCTTTTCCAATAACTTCCCCGTAATAAATCTTGCCACCAATAATCCTGGAATCAAGGAAATAGAGAGGATACGGATGAAAAATAAATAAATAGACAGGCAGGTACTGATGAATCAGTCTGTTGATTCTGGTTTCTTCCCATTCTTAATTTATTCAGTCTTAAACCGCTTCCTCCCCTAAGAGCCAAGGTGGCGCAGTGGTTAAATGCAGCACTGCAGGCTACTGCTAGATCAGCAGGTCAGCGGTTCAAATCTCACCGGCTCAGGGTTGACTCAGCCTTCCATCCTTCCGAGGTGGGTAAAATGAGGACCCAGATTGTTGGGGGCAATATGCTGACTCTCTGTAAACTGCTTAGAGAGGCCTGAAAGGCCTATGAAGCGGTATATAAGTCTACTGCTATTGCTATATTGCTATTCCTTCCTCTTTCTGGATTAGATTAAAATGTAAAAGGTCCCCTCGCACATATGTGCTAGTCGTTCCTGACTTTAGGGGAATCTGAATTAGATTACATTTCCTTAAAAAAAATGGTCAGGGCAAAAAAATCCCATACTGATATTAGCACTTTTTAACACGTAACGATTTCCCTGTGAACTTCACCTTACGGTAATTCATTATTTATACTCCTTTTTGCAATAAGAGATCTCTTATCGCTAGCCCTGTAAGGTAGTCCTACTTATGGCCACAATTGAGCCCAAAATTTCTGTTGCTAAGCGAGGCAGTTGTTAAGTGAGATTTGCCCCCTTTTGCAACCTTTCTTGCCACAGTTGTTAAGTGAATTGCTGCACTTGTCAAGTTAGTAACACAGTTGTTAAGTGAATCTGCCTTCCTCCGTTGAATTTGCTTGTCAGAAGGTTGCAAAAGAATGAGAATAGAATAGAATAGAATAGGTGAATAGAAGAGAAGAGAAGAGAACATAGAAGAGAAGAAAAGAGAAGAGAAGAAAGAGAAGACAACATAGAATAGAATAGAATAGAATATAGAATAGAATATGGAATAGAATAGGGAATAAAAGAGAACATAGAATATAATAGAATAGAATAGGAATATAGAATAGAATAGGGAATAGAATAGGGGATAGAAGAGAAAATAGAATAGAATAGAATAGAACATAGAATAGAATAGAATAGGAAAGAGAAGAGAACATAGACTAGAATAGAAGAGGAGAAGAGAACATAGACTAGAATAGAATAGAATAGAATAAAATGGAATGGAATGGAATAGAATAGAATAGAAAATAGAAGAGAAGAGAATAGGGAATAGAATAGGGAATAAAAGGGAACATAGAATAGAATAGAATAGAATAGAATAGAACATAGAATAGAATAGAATAGGGAAGAGGAGAGAACATAGAAGAGAATAGGAAAGAGAAGAGAACATAGACTAGAATAGAAGAGAAGAGAATAGGGAATAGAATAGGGAATAGAACAGAACATAGAATAGAATAGAATGGAATGGAATAGAACATAGAATAGAATAGAAAATAGAATAGAAAATAGAATAGAAAATAGAATAGAAAATAGAATAGAAAATAGAATAGAAAATAGAATAGAAAATAGAATAGAAGAGAATAGGGACTAGAATAGAATAGAACATAGAATAGAATATAATAGAATAGGGAAGAGGAGAGAACATAGAAGAGAAGAGAATAGGAAAGAGAAGAGAACATAGACTAGAAGAGAAGAGAAGAGGAGAAGAGAAGAGAACATAGAATAGAACAGAATAGAAAATATGGAATAGATTAAATTAAATAGAATAGAACAGAATAGAAGACCCAGGGACACTACAACCATATGAGCCAGTTGCCAAGTATCTCAGTTTTGATCATGTGACATTGGGGAGGCTGCAACAGTCATAATTGTGAAAAATGGCCATTCCCCTTTTTGCAGTCCCGTTGCAGTCCCGTTGAAATGAACTGTTGCAATTCGAGGGCTATCTGTACTAACTCTATTTTAAGGTTATATTAATAGAGCCTTGCAAATCTGAAATTTTCTCTCCCCACCCTCCTTTTCCTCTCCAGAAAACTAGGGAAGGTCCCATCTGAAACACTGAGAATATTTTTTTTATCTCCTCTGCGATTTCTCCTCCCATCCCCCGAGGCCATTCGCCCAGACCACCGCATTTATTTTATGACACAACCGCTCACCTACATGGTAAAATTCGTGACGAAGGCCGTGATGGGTATTTGCATCTCAAAGATTCCTTCCCGAGCCTCCGAGCCGGCGTTCACCAAAGTGCAGGAGACGGTGGTAAAGGCGTATCGAGAAATGATTGTGGCTTTCACTGAGAATTCGGACATACGAGGTCTGGTTTCCTGTTGGGACACAGCCATAGTTCCACAAAGGCAGGATCATGTCATGTCAGACGCCCCAGGTAGACACAAAACATGACCAGATAAACCAATTCTGCTTTATTGTAAGGCTGCTACATTAACTACATTAATGTACAGAATCTTGCAAGTATCTTCAGGCTGGGTTTGGGGCTTAAAGTGTGATTGGAGCTGCCGTCTTTCTATAAATCTTGGTGGGGGTGTGTGGAGTGCTGGAGTATATATATGGAGTATTGTTCTGACTCCCGCCCCTCGTTCCACACCAAAGCACACTCCGAGCCAGAGGTAAATTACCGCATTTAATTAACAGACAGACAGGTCCTTGGCAACAACCCAGCACAGACAAACTTAGGCAGCAATAAACACAGATAAGGCTTGGCAGCAATCCAGCCTGCCAAGCTCATACAAAGTTCTCCGACATTCAATTCTGTGTTGTCTTCTGCAAAGAGGGGCCTGTGCACAAGTAGCCTTTTTATAGTCTGGAGAGGAGCCTAATGACCATCAGCTGAGTGCAATTACCTCCTGTAATTGCGTAAGTGTTCCTGACGCCTAGTAGCTCTTCGATGGCATGCATCCAGGAACAACTCACTACTGGCCTCCGGCTCACCCTCCCTTGTCTCCTCCCCACTGGTCCAAGGGTCAGGTGCCTCCTGGTGGCCAACCAGCCTCTCCAACCAGACTCCTGCTCGGAGTCAGAACCCTGTCCAGGGTCCTATACATCCTCCGGAGCCAACTCAGAGGGCCCCTTGCTGTCGGAGTCTGGTGGCAGCTCCAACAGCTCCTGCTGGGCCACAACAGAGTATATATACTCAGAGTATATATATCTTGTATTTACAAACAGTCTGCCCGTTACTAAAAATGGCAGATAGTGTCCTCCTCCCTTAATCTGTGAATCACTGAAGGTATCTGTTTCCAACTGTTACTTCTTGTCCTGCCCTCAAGTGCTTTGGAGACTAGGTTTGAGCCACCTTTGAGTGCCACTCATATTGGAAGACTGCTGTCATGTCAACGCCTAGTCAACCTCTTCTCCAGAGCACCTGAAAGCAGGACGAGAAGCAATGGATGGAAACTAATCAAGGAGAGAACAAACCGAGAACTAAGGAGAAGCTTCCTGACAGTGAGAACATTTCATTGGTGCCTACAGAAATTGTGGGTGCTCCATCACTGGAAGCTTTCAAGATGAGACTGGAGAGCCATTTGTCCAGAATCTTGCTTGAGGAAGGGGCTGGAGTAGAAGACCTACAAGATCCTTTCCAACTCTCTTATTCTGATCCGTATCCTGACTCTCTTGTCTCGATTCTGATCTGATGTCGGATTACGCTGTCCTGATTTTGGGATAGGCAAAGTGTGTCATTAAGGGGTATGCAAAGCTACTCATTAAGCTCTCCATCTTTGCTCTATCTCTCCTTCCACCCTCCCTCCCCCTCCCTTTGCTTTCCTTTGCTTTCCTTTGCTTTCCTTTGCTTTCCTTTGCTTTCCTTTGCTTTCCTTTCCTCCCTCCCTCCTTCCCTTTCCTTTCCTCCCTCCCTCCCTCCCTCCCTTTCCTCTCCTGCACCTTCCCCTTTCCTTTCCTTTCCTTTCAGGGGTGGGTTTCAAATTTTTTTACTACCTATTCTGTGGGATGGCCTATTTTGTGGGTGTGGCTTGGTGGTCATGTGACTGGGTGGGCGTGGCCAACTTGTAAAATGTGGTGAAATTCACTTAACAATGCTCTTGCTTAGCAACCAAAATTTTGGCCTCAATTGTGGTCATAAGTTCTCCTTCCTTCCTTCCTTCCTTCCTTCCTTCCTTCCTTCCTTCCTTCCTTCCTTCCTTCCTTCCTTCCTTCCTTCCTTCCTTCCTTCCTTTCAACACTGGATGGAGAAGCATCCCCTGATCTTAGCAGTGAAAAATGGCTGGACCAGAGGTGGTATTCAGCAGATTCTGACCAGTTCTGGAGAACCGGTAGCAGAAATTTTGAGTAGTTTGGAGAACCGGTAAATACCACCTCTGGCTGGCCCCGCCCCCATCTATTCTCTGCCTCCCGAGTCCCAACTGATCAGGAGGAAATGGGGATTTTGCAGTATCCTTCCCTTGCCATGCCCACCAAGCCACTGCCACCAAGCCATACCCACAAAGTGGTAGTAAAATTTTTTGAATCCCACCACTGGAAGATTTCTTGATACAAGCCTGTCTTTTTCATTGTGAAGTTAGGAGAGGGCTATTACTAACAATTTCTTGCAAGACAAGAACAATTCACACTTAGAATATTACACACCAATCTCTGCAGCAACCGTGTCTGTCTCGGGACTCTCCGTGCAACCTGCAAAGGAAGAGAAATCATCACTCAGCATGTTTCCCACTAAAAAATGGAAACCAAAATGTTCAGCAGAAGTCAGAATGGTGCCTTTTAAATGTTATGCTTGCCAGAAGCCACTTCTGCATCTTTAGGCTGGTTGCTAAGCCTCCATTAATAATGAGAGAGATTGGCACATATTACCAAATTTTGGGGAAAAATACAAACGTGGTTAGAAAAGAGGTTAGGAAAACATGTAGATCTTAAACCTGAACTTTTTAAAATTAGGCATAGTATCAGAAAAAAATGATAAACAAAGTGTATATTTAATATTGCATGTATTAGCAGCGAGGACTGTATTTGCAACATTGGGAAAAATGAAGAAATATCATTAGATATAACTGAGAAGATATCAGACTGTGCAGAAATGGACAGGCTTACATTGAAGATCAAACAGAAAGAAGATACAGAACACTATCATGTCCCTTACAATAAAAATGCCTGTATTTATAAAAATACGCAACGAAATAAATGCAAACTCTCTTACAAAAATTCTCAGATCCAGCTAAAAAGGATTAGGGAGACATTCAAACACTATACTGCATTCAGTTTTGCTCGCCATGATGTAGAAAAGATGTGGGGACTCTAGAAAGAGTGCAGAGAGGAGCAAGAAAGATGATTAGGGGACTGGAGGCTGAAACATATGAAGAACGGTTGCAGGAACTGGGTATGTCTAGTAGTTGAATGAAAAGAAGGACCAGGGGAGACATGATAGCAGTCTTCCAATATCTCAGGGGTTGCCACAAAGAAGAGGGGGTCATGCTATTCTCCAAAGCATCCGAGGGCAGAACAAGAAGCAATGGGTGGAAACTAATCATGGAGAGAAGCAACTTAGAACTGAGGAGAAATTTCCTGACAGTTAGAAGAATTAATCAGTGGAACAGCTTCCCTCCAGAAGTTGTGAATGCCCCAACACTGGAAGTCTTTAAGAAGATGTTGGATAGCCATTTGTCTGAAACCGTGTAGGGTTTCCTGTTTAGGCAGGGGGTTGGACTAGAAGACCTCCAAGGTCCTTTCCAATTCTGCTATTTTATTGTATTGTATTGTATTGAGAAATAGAGCAGATCTAACATATCTCTCATTCTTATTCTACATATTCTCCAGTATTGTTCTCCAGCGAAGTAGAACTGAAAAGAAAATTTCCAAACAATTCTAGTTTTCATGATTTTTTCCCTTCTGTGGGTTGCTGAATTGTCAACTTCCTGTCTTGTGGAGGTTGTAACAACCTATTTTTTTCATGCTATTTCATTCTCAGTAGAGTTGTATCGTTGTGTAGGGCAGTGATGGTGAACTTTTCGGCAGCAAGTGCCGAAAAGGGAGCGCTTTGTGCGAATGCAAGCGCTAGGCCCGTGCACACATGCTCGGCTGGCCCGCAACCGGAAAGAAGGGCTGCCCAGGGAGCATGTGTGTGACAGGAAATGAACTTCTGGTTTCCAGTGCACACATGCACGCTGGCCAGCAAATATTCTGGTTACTGCCACATATGCACCTGTGCCGATCAGCTGGCATGCTCACGCTGGAAAACAGAAGATCGGCTTTTCCAGTTTCTGTCACTGCTGCTTGCACAAAGTCCAGCTGTTCGTTGCGTGTGCATGCGTGCCAGAATCCTGGAAGAGGAACGTGCGACACTGTGTGCCAGGCGACATGGCTCCGCGTGCCACTTCAGGCACACGTGCCCTGGGTTCGCCATCACAGGTGTAGGGCGTTGATCTAGATCAGGGTGTCTAACCTTGGCAACTTTGAGACTCGTAGACATCAAGTCCTAGAATTCCCCAGCCACCCATACTGGCAGGGGAATTCTGGGAGTTGAAGTCCACAAGTCTTAAAGCTGTCAAGTTTGAACACCCCTGGATTTTTTTTTCTAAAGGGTTAGGGGTACAAGGGTCTTGTAACTTGACAGCTTTAAGACTTGCGTGCTTCAAATGCCAGAGTTCCTGAGCCAACATGACTGGTGGAGGAATTCTGGGAGTTGAAGTCCGCAAGTCTTAAAGCTGTCAAGTTTGAACACCCCTGGGTTTTTTTTCCTAAAGGGTTAGGAGTGCAAGGGTCTTGTAACTTGACAGCTTTAAGACTTGCGTGCTTCAAATGCCAGAGTTCCTGAGCCCACATTTTGGTTGCTAAGCAAGAGCGTTGTTAAGCGAGTTTCACCACATTTTACACGTTGGCCACGCCCACCCAGTCACACGACTGCCAAGCCACTCCCACTCGGTCAGATGGCTGGCAAACCACTCCCACCCGGGCACATGGCCGGCAAGCCACTCCCACAAAGCAGGCCACACCTACAGAAGAGGTTCTAAAAAATTTCGATACCCACCACTGTATTAAATCCATGCTGCTGCATTCTTTGAATATTTATCTTCTGCATCACTTTTGCCATCCAGGGTTCTGGGCTGCTCTCAACGTTCCTTAGATGGAGTCCAAAGTGTCGGTTATAAATATTTAGGTTATAAAAATCCGACACAGCAGCCGGATGCCAATATTCTCGGTCATGGAGTTTTTTATCTCCATAGTCTCACCCTCCCTCCCACCTGGGCTCTCCCCCTCTGCCGTGGCAGGCCTGGATCAAAGAGACAGATGGAATTCGCTTTGTATTGTCCTCTGCTGGGTTTGAATGGCGAATGTGCAGAAGTCGCATGAAAGAATGCGAGATTTTCTTGACTCCCAGCCAAGCTGCCTTTTTGGAGGAATCAAAACTCTGGAGAATGTTTGAACTCACAAGTCAGAAAGTTCTTGCTACTGCAATCCACGCTTTAAGCAACGTAGAACTAAGAAGAAACTTTCCGACAGTGAGGACAATTAATCAGTGGAACAACTTGCCTTCAGAAATTGTGGGGGCTTCAGCCCTGGGAAGCTTTTTCTATTCTATTCTATTCTATTCTATTCTATTCTATTCTATCCTATTCTATTCTATTCTATTTTCCTATTCTGTGCCCTGTTTCCCTGAAAGTAAGACCTCCCTGAAAATATTGCACCACAGCAGCAGCCATGAGGTGACTATGCTCGCCATCTCCTGCACCTCAAAAATAATAAGCCCTCCCCAAAAATAAGGCCAAAAGCTTATTTTCGGGAAAACATGGTATTACTATTCTATTCTGTTCTGTTCCGTTCTGTTTCATTCTATATTCTATATTCTATATTCTATATTCTATATTCTATATTCTATATTCTATATTCTATATTCTATATTCTATATTCTATATTCTATATTCTATATTCTATATTCTATATTCTATATTCTATATTCTATATTCTATATTCTATTCATTCTGTTCTATTCTATTCTATATTCTATATTCTATATTCTATATTCTATATTCTATATTCTATATTCTATATTCTATATTCTATATTCTATATTCTATATTCTATATTCTATATTCTATATTCTATATTCTATATTCTATATTCTGTTCTGTTCTACTGCACTCTATTCTACTCTGTTTCTGCTCTATTTCTACCCTCTTATTCTATTCTATTCTATTCTTAATATGATTTGCTTGCAGCAAAGCAGTAGCTTAGGTGGTTAGGTGAGGTATGATCCCACCTGTAAAATCTCTCAGGTATCAGTATATGGAGAGCAGTATTCCTCACCATTTTTTAACAAGGTAGTCCTTGACTTAAGACAGTTTGTTTAGTGACTATTTGAAGTTACAACAGTGACTGATGACCATTTTTCACACAACCGCTGCAGGCTCCCCATGGTCACGTCATCAAAATTCGGACGCTTGGCAACTGGCTCACATTTATGATGGTTGCAGCGTCCCAGAGTCACACGATCCGCTTTCGCGACCTTCTGTCAAGGAAAGACAATGGGGAAGCCAGACTCGCTTAACAACCATGTTCCTAACTTAACAACCATAGCAAGAAAAGTTCGTAAAATGGAGCAAGCCTCATTTAACAAATTTCTCTTTTAACAACATAACATTTGGGGTCAATTGTGGTCATAAGTTGAGGGCTACCTGTACCACAAGATCCAGAGAAACTCTGAACAAATGGGGCTATCCGGCAACTTCTGCCCTTTTGTTTGTGGCAATGATGGGTTGCAGGCGGTATGCCCTGGTATGGGCGTACCGGATCCTGGCCGGAGCACTGGGTACCGTTCCGGTACGGGGCTCCGGAGGGCCCACCCACCTGCCCGAGCTTCTCACCTGTGCTTTAAGCCTTTGGCGCTTCCACGCACACGCATAGCATGTACGGCACCTGTGCAATGCTCCACCGAGCAGCTGGAACATCGCGGAGGCTTGCAGAAGCATCGCAGGCAACTACGATGCATGTGCGCACTGCACGCATGTCCGCACACCACACATATGTGTGTCCACACCGTGTGCGACCATGTGGGTGACGCCGGGGCCGTTCCAACCATACTGGTTGGAATGGAATCCGGAACCCACCCCTCATTTATGGTGACATACAGACAACATCACAAATGTACCCCTGCCCTTTGTGTCACCATCAGTATACAGTTGAAGACCTCGTGGCAGTGTGACAGAACACAATTAATGTTGCTAGTTTCTGTGCAAGGTCTGTTTAATTTGTGTCTTGCATTTTGTATTTTAAATGTTCTATCTATAAAATATACTATATTTTATGTTAATTGCGAGGCTTCTAACAAGACTGGGCAAATACACTCAGCTCCTGTAATTATATCTTGTACGATGGTCCCTGTAAGCATGAAATTTTCAAATATTTTTTTATGGTTGTTGGTTAAAAAAATAACCGTTCCCAGAACCTCTGATCTAAAGACGAACGATAGAAACCTGGAGGTGAAGCAAAGTCTATGTATTTCATGCCACTTTATATACGAAACTACTTTGAAAATCACTACTTCGATTTACAACAGGTCATTTAGTGACTGTTCGAAGTTACGACGGCACTGAAAAAAAAGAGACTTATGAGACCCTTTTTCACACCGTTGTAGCTCCCCCATCCATGATTTGCATTTCGATGCTCGAGGACCGGCTCATATTTACGACGGTTGCAGTCTCCCAGGGTCACGTGATCGCTTTTTGCGACCGTCTGGCAAGCAAAGTCAATGGAGAAGCCAGATTCACTTAACAACCGGGGGACTGACTTAACAACGGCATTGATTCGATTAACAAACGGGGCAAGAAAAGTTATAAAACTGAGCAAAGCTCACGTAACAAATTTCTCGAGTTTCAAGTTTCGAGTTTAATAAAATTTGTATGCCACCCACTCCCATTGGGTCTCTGGGTGGCTAAATTTCTCACTTAGCAACCTAAATTCTGGGCTCGATTGTGGTCGTAAATCGAGGACTACCTGTACAAGCAGGTAACCCCAGACAGCCTCCAGCCATCACCCTACAATTACAGATAAATACAGTACAAACAGCGAAGTCCATGCAACATTAACTTTTCCGATGTACCAAGATTAAAACGTGATTTTCACCATCACTCGGGCAGTTAATGTTTCAGCCAAGCGGATCGGCGTTTAAAGAGCTGGAATGTAGATGGTCGTAGCTTAGGGAAATGGCCTAAGCTGTGTTTAAATGGCCCTTTTAATTTAGTTTTTGCTGCTAGTCTCTCGCAGAACTCCGCCGAGGTTTTGCAAAAGCCTAGGAACACAGTTTGAAAAACTCAAGATTCGTGCTATCGCATTCTGCAAAACGAAGAATTTTGGACCAGGGGTGGGTTCCTAACTAGCTTGCTACCAGTTCGCTGAGAGGGTGTTTTGTGTGTGCGGTGCTCCCTTCGCTCGCCCGCATTCCCGCCCCACGTTGCTATGCATGCGCAGTTGACTGAAAACTGTTTTGAGCATGCGCAGAAAACATGCTGGCAACAGCAAAAGAGACCGGAGAACCAGTTCGGGGCATGGCAGACTGGTTCCAGCGACCCAGGCCACCATACCACTACCGAATCGGTTGAACCAATCCGAACCAGTAGGAACCCACCACTAAGCTTGGCCGGGAGTGGGTTCCAGCCACCATTACTTCCAGTTCAGTAGTAAAAAAAAAAATTGCTCTGTGTGCATGCAAATTTTGATTTAAAACAATCTGCGTATGTGCATATTAAAAAACAAATAAAAATTACGTTCAGGCCTGCAGTGATATTCCTTTTAGGATCTTTGGTCTGCCACACTCTCTCTCTTTCTTTACTATGCTGTTTCATTAGTGGGGTAATTGGGAGGGGGAATAGTAAGGAATAGAATTGTAGAATGTGTTGTTGTCAAAATAAAACATTCCTTTCTAGAAGCCCAAGGTCATTTTGTCTCTGCACCTCTGCACCTGACCGGAACTAGATGGGTGGAAATGCCAGCGTGGCAGAGGAGGATTGGACCCCGTGATGGACTTGTGGGTGTGGGGACAAGATCTTGAACTTTCAACTGGGTGGGAACCCCAGGAAGCTTTCAGATTCGGGTTTCCCACAGATGTACCAACATGTCTCTCTTATTAAATTGGAACTTTGAGGAAAGCTTTGCCTTGGACTCTGATTTAATTCTGGATGGTATTTGGAATGCTAACATTAACATTTTTTAAATGAAGATTGTTCTGCGCATCTGCAGAACAGAAAATCAAGATGGCGTGTCCGCCGGAGTTACTACCTATTTATATTACCAGACAGAATAGGTAGGAACCCACCTCGGGGCCTGACCCATTGCAGCTTGCAGCCCCTTCCTCAAACCACCTGGATGGAAGATAGGGAGTTTAAGACACAAAGGGATATAACCAAAATCCCGTGCATAAACGCACCACCGTGCCTAAGCTCCCTGCCCTACTGTCCCCATTTATTTGTACCCATTTCCTATGCTCTTATTCATGTTTATTCTTATTCCTGTTATCTTGTACATGAGTGACAAACTAAATAAATAAATACCACTTTATAGTCTTAATACCACTTTATAATGTCCTGGTAAGGCCACACTTGGAGTACTGCAACCAGTTTTGGTCGCCACAATGTAGAAAAGATGTGGAGACTCTAGAAAGAGTGCAGAGAAGAGCAACAAAGAGGATTAGGGGACTGGAGGCTAAAACATAGGAAGAACGGTTGCAGGAACTGGGTATGCCTAGTTCAATGAAAAGAAGGACCAGGGGAGACATGATAGCAGTGTTCCAATATCTCAGGGGTTGCCACAAAGAAAAGGGAGTCAAGCTATTCTCCAAAGAATCTGAAGGCAGGTCAAGAAGCAATGGGTGGAAACTAATCAAGGAGAGAAGCAACCTAGAACTAAGGAGAAATTTCCTGACAGTGAGAACCAGTGGAACAACTTGCCTCCAGAAGTTGTGGATACTCCAACGCTGGAAGTTTTTAAGAGATTGGTCAACCATTTGTCTGAAATGGTATAGGGTTTTCTGGCTAGGCAGCGGGGTGGACTAGAAGACCTCCAAGGCACCTTCCAATTCTATTTCTATTTTTCTCTGCATCACCATGGCACGGGGACCTGCTCACCCAGAGGAATGATTTTAAGATTGCTTACACAAAGCTTCAAATGAGCCGAGCCGCTGGAGCAAAACCAACCCTCTATATACATGGGGCTTTTTTGCAACTTGCTCCTTTCAAAGTTCTTGGACTGAAAAGCAACGCAGAGTGAAAGGCAGCAACTCAGGTCTTAAAAGGGCAGGATGCAAACACCACGATTTTCTAGTCGTATTTACACTTGAACTGTGGACTGCAGAATAATTACCGTATTTTTCAGAGCATAAGACGCACCGGAGTATAAGACGCACGAAGATTTTGAAGAGGTAAATTTAGAAAAAAAAGGTGTTTGCACTCTGCAGACCTCCCAAACTCTCTGCATGCCTCATTTTTTGTGAAAAACGGGCCACGCGGATAGTTTGAGAGGCCTGCAAAGTGCTCCTGGGGGCTGGGTGTGTGTGCAAAAACGAGCAAAAAAAAACGGCCTGTTTTTTGCTCGTTTTTGCCCTCCCCAGCCCCCATGAGCACTTTGCTGGCCTCCCAAACCCTCTGCACATCCATTTTTGTGAAGGGGGCGTGGTTTTCGGGAGTCCAAAAATGCTGTATTCACTGTATAAGATGCACCCAGATTTTCATCCTCTTGGGGGGGGGGAAGGTGCATCTTATACTCCAAAAAATATGGTAATTAAAGTATAGGATCCTATACTAAAACAGGATATGAGGATTTGATGTTAATGGAGGATTTTATAAACAAGTAAATGAAATGCTAGCATGTGGTTATGGATTAAATCTTTGGCATAGTTAAGGATGAAGGATGTTTAAACAACTGTAGTCAACTAAAAGTGGAGGTATGATGATGTTAATATGGTAAACATTTGAGTTAAGATATTTCAATTAATATGAATTAATGGAAGAGATGCACAAAAACATGCTGTAACCAGCTGATATACTTTTTTATAACATATACTTGTATTTTTTCTTTTTTTTTTCCTGCCTTGTTTTTTGTTTTTTGTCTTTTCTGTGTTTTGATTCCCCCCCCCCCCACTGGTGTGGGCATGTGTTGTTTATGTAACAAAAAAACAAAAAAAAATTATTTAAAAAAAAGTATAGGATCCTTCCTCCCCCTCCTATTAGTGCAGATCACATTAGCCAATTGAGCGCCACAATATTGTTAAGGGAAAATTTCCTGAAAGCATCAGGGTTTAGCCTCGGGAGGGTGTGTGTGAAGTGGGCGTGGCCAGGGATGGGCATGGCCAGCTTCCCATCACTCATGTCGGGGGGGGGGGGGCGCCTGTGGTGGCCCGGGTGCTCTACCAGCGAAAATGGGCTCCTGAGCTCCATTTTCAGCCGTGACGGCCTCCTGCAACCAGTTAGCGGGAACTGCAGAGTATTTTTTTTTCAAATGACAGATAGTCCTTAACTTATGACTGGTTGATTAGAGACTCTTTCAAGTTACGAATGATGTCCCTGAGGCTACGGGTAGTCCTCGGCTTAGAACCGTTTAGTGACCATGAGAAATTACAATGGCACTGAGAAAATTGACTTATGACCTTTGTTCACACGATGGTTGCAGCACCCCCTACAGTCGCACAATTCAAATTCAGACGTTTTGGCCACTGACTCGCATTTATGATGGCTGCACTGCTCAGGGGTCATGCAATCTCTTCTTGCGAACTTCTGACAAGCAAAGTTAACATTCACCTAACGACCGTGTTCCTAACTTAATAACTGGGGCAAGAAAAGTCGTAAATTGGAGCAAAACTAACGTAACGTCCGTCTCAGTTGTTTGGCTCAACTGTGGTCATAAGTTGAGGACTTACGTCCTGGTTCCGAACTTGTAACAGCCAACCCAGGTCTTATGTGTCAGGCACTCAGCATTTACATTCATTTGCGTTATCCTGCATTCACATGACCATGTTTCATGATGGTTTAATCGAAAACCGGAATTTACTTTTGGTTTTTAGCAAAACGGGAGCTAGTGAACCATTGGATTGCTTAATGACTATGGTCTTCGATTAATGACTGCGTTGGCTGGCTTAAAACTATGGCACTCACTTAATGACCACCACAAAATAATAAAATGGATTCAAAAGCAGAGATTAAGCTGGATATGAAGCAAGGATAACTGGAAGGAAAGGGAGGCAGAGAGAAAAGGAAAGGATGAGCTTAACTATTATTATTATACAATTGTAGCACAGTGGCCAGTTGTTTCGCCGGATTTGGCATTGGTTACTAGTCGGGCCCCACCCAGGGGCCTAGGACGTCGTAACGTATTTTCGTAATATGCGTGCAGATCCAAGCAGTGCGGCTTTTTGCATTTGACTGATGGTGATTTTGTCAATTTTTAACTGTTTTAAATGTAATTCCAGTGCTTTTGGAATAGCACCCAGTGTGCCAATTACCACTGGAATTACCACTGCTGGTTTGTGCCATAGTTGTTGAATTTCTATTTTTAAGTCCTGGTATTTCACGATTTTTTCATGTTCCTTCTCGGCGACCCTGCTATCACCTGGTATTGCGATGTCTATGATTGTGACCTTATTTTTCTCAACCAGTGTGATGTCTGGTGCATTATGCGCCAGTATTTTGTCCGTTTGTATACGGAAATCCCATAAGATCTTGATTATTATTATTATTATTATTATTATTATTATTATTATTATTATTGCTTTATCAAACTTATATGCCGCCCATCTCACCCAAGGCGACGTTAGGTGGCATCAAAATTAAAAATTTAAATAAATAAGTTATTAAATTTTAAAGTTCAGCTAAAGCAGCAAACTTTCTGATTGCTGACCGCAAATGATTTTTGCCACCTAATTAAACAGTCCGTTAAACATTTCCTTCCTTTCTCCTCTGACCGAGAGATTTGGCGCTGGTCAACTGGAAAACTCTTGATTTTGCAATGAGTTATTAATGGTGTCTAAAAACCTGCCTTTCTCCTATATAATTCATTGCAACAGCTGCACCGAAGCCCTGTGTTGTCATCCTATCCATTCTGGAAAAAATGCAGAAACATCCTGACTTCTCGCGCGTGAGAAAATGATGATCATGCTGTTTGGTAAAGCCCGTAGCGTCATTATTTTTTTTCGCGTGGCAAGGACGTAAATCGAATCACAGCAGTTGTTAAGTGAATCGTGTAGTACAGTCCTCAACATACAACCACAATTGAGCCCAGAATTTATGTCGTGAAGTGAGAAATTTGTTAAGTGAGTTTGCCCCGTTCTGCGACTTTTCTCGTCACGTTTGTTAAGCGAATCAAGGCAGCTCTTAAATCAGTCACACGGTTGTTAAGTGAATCGGGCTTCCCCATTAGCTTTCCTTTTCAGGAGGTTGCAAAAAAGGACACCCCCCGCTCAGGACACTGCAACCGTCGTACATGTGAGTCAGTTGTCAGGCGTCGGAATGTAAATCACATATACCACGGGGGATGCTGCAACGGTTATTGAGTGTGAAGAATGGTTATCAGCCACTGTTTTCAGTGCCGTTGCAACTTTGAACCGTCACTAAGTGCATTGTTGTAAGTTGAGGACTACCTGTAGTTAAGCAAATCTGGCTTGCCCCATTGTCTTTGCTTGCCGGAAGTTGGCTGGGAAGGTCACAAATGGGGATCACACGACCTCAGGACAGTGCAACTGTCACGGATACATGCCAGTTGCCAACACTCTGAATTTTGATCCTTCTGATCATAGGGGATGCGGCAACCGTTGTAAGTGTGAAAAATAGTCATTAGTTACTTTTTTCAGTGCTGTTGTAACCGTTACTAAACCAACGGTTGTAAGTCATTTGTAGTTTCATTTGCATAATATGTTAACTTTACAGATGGTCCTTGACTTAACCCTATTTTTCGGACTATAAGACACACTTTTTTGTCTCCTGAAAGGGGTGAAAATTTCTGTGCCTCTTATAAACAGAATATTGCCAAAGCCCCACCCACCTGCCAGCCATTTTTTCACCTCCACACACCCTGTTTTGGGCCTTTTTCTCAGCCTGTTTTTCCCCCCAAAAAAACAGGCCCTAAAAGCTTAAAAAATGGGACGAAAGAAGCCTCAAAAAATGGGGCAAAAAAGCCTCAAAAACGGGCCCAAAAAAGCCTAAAGAACAGGCTGAAAAACATCAAAAACGGGGCAAAATCAGCCTCAAAAACTGTTCAAAAAGCCTCAAAAAATGGGCCAAAAAGCCTCAAAAATGGGCCAAAAAGCCTCAAAAATGGGCCAAAAAAGCCTAAAAAACAGGGTGATAAACCTCAAAAGCGGGGCAAAAGCAGCCTCAAAAACTGCCCAAAAAGCCTCAAACAAATGGGCCAAAAAACCTTAAAAATGGGCTGAAAAAAGCCTCAAAAACGGGCTGAAAAACCTCAAAAATGGGGCAAAAACAGCCTCAAAAACTGCCCACAAAGCCTCAAAAAATGGGCCCTAAAGCCTCAAAAACGGGCTGAAAAAAGCCCTCAAAACAGGCCAAAAAGGCATCAAAAAAAGCCCACAAAAGTCTTAAAAATGGGTAGAAAAAAGACTGGAAAAGGGCTGAAAAAAGGCCCCAAAAAGGGCTGAAAATGGGGCACACGGAGGCCAAAACCTTTTTTTGTTGTTGTTGTTTTCCTCTTTTAAATTTAGGTGCATCTTATAGTCAGGTGCGTCTTATAATCCGAAAAATATGGTACAACCATCCATTTAATGACCATTCAAAGCTACAAGGGCAGTGAAAAACCGATTTACGACCATTTTTCATCACCGTCGCAGCATCCCCATGGTCACGTGATCAAAATTTAGACGCTTGTGCAACTGACTCCTATTTACGACGGTTTTTAGTGTCCTGGGGTCACTTTTGCGACTTTCTGACAAGCAAAGTCCATAGGGATGCCAGATTCACTTAACAACCGTGTGACTAACTTAACAACTCCAGGGATTCACTTAACAACCCTGGCAAGAAAGGTTGTGAAATGGCGCACAACTCACTTAACAAATGTCTCACTTAGCAACATAAATATTGGGCTCAATTGTGGTCGTAAGTCAAGGATTACCTATATTTAGTTTTAAAATCAGAAGGGGGGGGGGGTATTATTGTGTAAATCCAGAGAGTTCAGACTGTGTTTGGCAGACCCAGGAAGTAGGTTAATTCAATCTCCAATTTCCATATAATTAATTCGTAATTCTATAACCAGGTTATCTGGGATCGGGAGTCTGGAAGCAGCTTTTCCCATGAACAAAGGTTATAATAAAAGGGCATTAGCTTTTGTGTACGATGAAAGCATCTCACAAAAGTATACGCCTTTTAATAGCATTTCTTTCTTAGACAAGCTGCTACAGA
Source organism: Thamnophis elegans (assembly GCF_009769535.1). NCBI lineage: Eukaryota > Metazoa > Chordata > Lepidosauria > Squamata > Natricidae > Thamnophis > Thamnophis elegans. Next base: position 5,536,804 of record NC_045547.1, read on the forward strand.
CTCCTGATTTTATGCCCCTGTAAAATAACCATCAAAGCAACTTTCTTCCTGCCATAATGACAGGTTGCATGAATATTATTCAGAAAGTCCTTGGCAGCTTTTTATTTCTATTCGTAATAGATTCACAGGCAACTCAATTGTTGAATTAACTGAAAGTGAGCTCTTAAAACAGGCTTTTTGACAAAAATAACTATACAGTCCATCGCCTGCTGAGAAAAATCGGTTGCAATTTACACTTTTAGTTAGACTACAAAACGACATTATTAGAGGCTTTACCGACCGTATGATTTGATTTAAAAGTCATAAAAAAAAGCAAAGGAGGAGTTGCCGTAGCATTTTATCTTTGCAAGAGCCTAGATATTATTATTAAAGCTCCTTTCACTTGGAAAAAACAACTTTTCTCTTTGGAGTGGGCCGAAACTATTTTGAGCTCCAGAACTGCCTAGGAAGGATTCCAGAAATTTATTTGGCGTTTCATGCTTCTCCCAAAGAAATATATATATATATATATTTTGCTTTCACGCAGAGATAAGGCACAGCAAATATGCAAAGGGAGAGAAGCGAAAAGTTACAGAACGGCAGACAAATTCCAGAAAAAGTACAATTTGAAATTGCAAAAAAAAAGGTGTGAGCCAACTGAAAACTTTTAAGACAAATAGTTCAGCTCTCTGAAAGCAGGGGGTTTAAATTTGGTTGAATCGGACCAAAGGTCTATTTATTCTTGCACAGTTTGTAAAGCAACCAGCCAAAGGCTTCCAGGCATGGTGAAAGGAAGCTATTAAGACTGCAAACTCTCTCTGAGGTTTGACCTCAGCGCTTGACGTCCCCCATGGTATACTGCAGCTGACCTTGGAGTCTCCATTTAACACTTCCCAGGAGCGCCTCAAGGATTTAGATAGGCGTTGTCCAAGGGAGGGGATGGCACTAGACTTCTGAGCTTGGTTCCAGAGCCAAAAGTACAACCGCAATCAAAAACCTGGAGAAGTTTGAATCCGCCTTAATTTTAAGAGTCATATTAGGTTACTCTTACATTTATGGGAGAGGGGGGAGGGAGGGAGGGAGGGAGGGAGGGAAAGAGAGAGAAGGAGGGAGGGAGGGAGAGAGAAGAGGGTGGGAAGAAGGGAATGAAGGAGAGAGAGAGATGAAGGAGGGAGTGAAGGGGAGAGAGAAGGAGGGAGGGAAGGAGAGAGAGAAAGAGGGAGGGAGGGGGAAAGAGAGAAGGAGGGAGGGAGGGAGAGATAGAGAGAGAGAAGGAGGGTGGGAAGGAGAGGGAGAAGGCGGGAGGGAAGGAGAGATAGAGAGGGAGAGGGGAGGGAGAAAGAGGATGGGAGAGAGAGAATGAGGGAGGGAGCGAAGGAGAGAGAAAGATATTGTAGGGGCTTCAACACTGGAGGTTTTAAAGAAGAGATTGGAAAACAATTAGTCTGAAATGGTATAGGGTCTCCTGCTTTAGCAGGTGGTTGGATGAGAAGACCTCCAAGGTCTCTTCTAACTCTATTATTTTGTTATTCTGGATAGATGATAGATAGATAAATAAATAGATAGATAGATGATAGATAGATAGATAGATAGATAGATAGATAGATAGATAGATAGATAGATAGATAGATAGATAGATAGATAGGAGAGAGATGATATAGAAATGATAGATGACAGATAGATAGATAGATAGACAGACAGACAGACAGACAGACAGACAGATAGATAGATAGATAGACAGACAACATTTTTGACAATATAATTAAAGCAAGTTTGGCACAAGGTGTTAGGTGGCCCATCCCAAAGCGAGCACCTTCGCTTATTTAAAATATCCCTTCCTTTTTTAGTTCAAATCTTAGCACACATCTGGATCCCCCCCCCAACAGTGGTAAGCCTCCAGATTTCAGCTTCTCCTCCCTCTCCCCCCCCCGCCCTAGCAAAGAGAAACAAACTTACATTGTCAATAAGGTTATAATCCGTAATCCCGGCCTCTTCCAGATCCCGGGCTAAGAGTTCAGGATCTTGTTGTGCAGAGGCCGCCAGCAGACAGCACCCCAGGCAAAAGAGCCAGGCCATGGTGCAGTGGGGACTCCCCAAGAGCCAGGAGTCAGGAAGGGAGGAGAAGGTCTCCTTGCTCTGACTTCTGTCTCCAGCTCGCTGGAAGAGGGACGCGTCTGACCTGAGCTGTCTTGGCTGGCTGCCTCCCCCTCCCTCCTCCCTCGGTTCAGCCCTTTCGCAGAGCTGGGAGCGAAGATTCCCCCCCCTCCCCTCTCCTTGCTTGAGCTCAGTTCCAGCAGAAGGCTGGTGAAGCTCCAGAGAACTTCCACCACCAACACTTTAGGTGGTCTCGTGTCCCCTTCTGCTCGGGGACGGAGTGGGGATGGAGGGCCCAAAAGTCACCTTTGTCGAAAGCGTTTTGGAAGAGTCTCTGGGTTTTGTTTTGAATGGTTGGTGCCAGTTTCCACCACCACCCCCCAACTCCCACCATAACAAAGCTGGGTTCTACCAAATGTGTTTATTGGCTGAGGTTACAGAATGACAGAGTTGGAAGGAACATTGGAGGTCTTCTAGTCCAACCCTCTGCACAACTAACGAACTAACCCAGACCTCCAACAGTGAATAGAACAGAATAGAACATAGGTAGGGTAGAGTAGGGAATAGGGGATAGGGAGAGGAAAGGAGAGAGGAGAGAAGAGAGGGAAGGAGAGAACAGAACAGAGAATAAGAATAGAATAGAATAGAAGTAGGGTAGAGTAGGGAATAAGGAGAGAGGAGAAGAGAAGAGAGAAGAGAGAAGAGGAATAGAATAGAATAGAAAAGAATAGAATAGAATATAGGTAGGGTCGAGTAGGGAATAGAGGATAGGGAATAGGGAGAGGAAAGGAGAGAGGAGTGAAGAGAGGAAAGGAGAGAACAGAACAGAGAATAAGAATAGAATAGAATATAAGTAGGGTAGAGTAGGGAATAAGGAGAGAGGAGAAGAGAGGAAATAGAATAGAATAGAATAGAATAGAATAGAATAGAATAGAATAGAATAGAATATAGGTAGGGTCGAGTAGGGAATAGGGAGAGGAGAGAAGAGAAGAGAGAATAGGGATAGAATAGAACAGAAGAGAAGAGAAGAAAAGAGAACAGCAGAATTGGAAGGGATTTGGAGATCTTCTAGTCCAACCCCCTGCTTGAGCAGGAGACCTTATACCTGTGATGGCAAACCTATGGCACGCGTCCCAGAGGTGGCACACAGAGCTCTCTCTGTGGGCACATGCGCCATTGCAAGCTGGTCTTCTGGTTTTTGATGCGCACATGCGTGCCAGCCAGCTGGTCTTCGCGCATACCGGAGCACCGCAAACCCAAAGACTAAGTGGTCGGCACGCATGCAAGCACCAGAAACCAGAAGACCAGTTGGCTGGTGCACACATGCGCATCGGCTACCTGGTCTTCGCGCACATGTAGACACACACGGTTCGCCATCACTGCCCTCGACCATTCCAGACAAATGATTGTTCAGTCTATTCTTGAAAGCCTCCAGTGATGGAGCACCCACAACTTCTGAAGGCAACTTCTGTTCCATTGGTCGATTGTTCCCGTGGTCAAGAATTTCCTCCTTAGTTCTAAGTTGGTTTCAAGTTCGGGGAGCACCAAGCCCCCCCGCTTATTTCAGCCCCTGAGCTACAAATGTTCTCCCCTAAGGTCATCATGCTAAGACATGGGGGGCGTTGGTCTGGGAATGTGCCCACCAATGAAAGAGCTCTGTGGCTGGTCCCCAGGCGCTTGCTAGTTGAGGACGAACTGGCCTGAAAAAGAACTGGTCCCAGTGACTGCACTGGGATATCCAACTTCTATAAACTGTATTGACTCTCAGACTTGACAACATTAAAATGTCTGGACTTCAACTCCCATACACAGTTCTAGGCTGCATCAACAGAGGGATGGAATCCAGATCACGTGAAGCGTTAATACCACTTTACAAGGCCTTAGTAAGGCCACACTTGGAATCCTGCATCCAGTTTTGGTCGCCACGATGTAGAAAAGATGGGGAGACTCTAGAAAGAGTGCAGAGAAGAGCAACAAAGAGGATTAGGGGACTGGAGACTAAAACATATGAAGAACGGTTGCAGGAACTGGGTATGTCTAGTTTAATGAAAAGAAGGACTAGGGGAGACAGTGTCCAATATCTCAGGGGTTGCCACAAAGAAGATGGGGGTCAAACTATTCTCCAAGGCACCTGAAGGTAGAACAAGAAGCAATGGGTGGAAACTAATCAAGGAGAGAAGCAACTTAGAACTGAGGAGAAATTTCCTGACAGTTAGAACAATCAATCAGTGGAACAGAAGTTGCTTCCAGAAGTTGTGAATGCCCCAACACTGGAAGTCTTTAAGAAGATGTTGGATAGCCATTTGTCTGAAACGGTATAGGGTTTCCTGCCCAGGCAGGGGGTTGGACTAGAAGACCTCCAAGGCCCCTTCAAACTCTGCTATTGTATTAATTCCTCAGCCAATCTCTCCCTCCCTCCCTCTCTCTATCCCCCCTCCCTCCCTTCCTCCCAAGATGGTTGTTGTGGGGGAAATAGGATGAGGAAGGAGGTTTAGGTATGTTTGTCACCTTGAGATTTTCATAAAAATAATAAAGATGGGAAAAAACTGAATAAATAATTCAAGTTCTACCATCACCTCACTTTTTGGCCAAGTCACTCACTTTAGATAAACCTAAAAACTTGCACATCCACAAATTACTCACCTCTGATTTAGGCCAGTCGAGGATGTTGTCTGAATGCAAACTTTGCCCTCTCCCCATCACCCCAGTCACCTGGGTTTGACTGGTTTGACCTGAAGGTCTGTTTGGCTTGGCTCTGGGTGTCCCACGATTGGAGCCTCTGGGGAAGGGAGGCTGCCCGTGGTCAACAGGGCAAGACCTGAGTGATTGGTTGTCTGTTCAGACGTAAGGCATGCCTGAACACTTGGCCAAAGTCTGGAGAAGCACTTCAGTCACGTTGGAAGTTCTGCAGATGTCAAGATCTGGGCTGTTGAGGCCAGCATCTCACTCACACGGGTTACTTCTGAGTCAGATCTTGGCGTTGAATGCCAGCTGGCTCGAAGTGGTGGGATTCCCATCCAGACAGCTGCTGCTCGACTCGTGGAGACATCCAAAGCAAAGTAAAAACTGAATTTGGAGAAAACTTCTTTTTTTTTTCTCCTTCTGAGGGAAGGGATCTTGGAGGTCTTCTAGTCCAACCCCCTGCTCGAGCAGGGAGTCCTATACCGTTTCAGACAAGTGGTTGTCCAATATCTTCTTAAAAACCTCCAGTGTTGGAGCATTCACAACTTCTGGAGGCATTTTCTGTTCCACTGGTTAATTGTTCTAACGGTCAGGAAATTTCTCCTCAGTTCTAGGTTGCTTCTCTCCTTGATTAGTTTCCACCCATTGCTTCTTGTTCTACCCTCAGGTGCTTTGGAGAATAGTTGGACTCCCTCTTCTTTGTGGCAGCCCCTGAGATATCGGAAGCAATAGCAAACGCACTTAGACTTATATTCCACTTCACAGTGATTTACAGCCCTCTCTAAGCGGTTTACAGAGTCAGCCTCTTGCCCCCAACAATCTGGGTCCTCGTTTTACCGACCTTGGAAGGATGAGGCAACTTTGAGCTGGTGAGAATAGAACTGCCGAACTGCTGGTTAATTCTCTCCTTGATTAGCTTCCATCCTTGCTTCTTGTCCTGCCTTCAGATGCTTTGGAGAATAGCTTGACTCCCTCTTCTTTGTGTCATGAAGCTATTGGGTCTTTGATTGAGTTGCTCCTGAGGGTTGAGTGAAGATACTACAGGTTTGGAAGGGTATATCACAAGGGTTGAAGAAGACTTCCATAAGGCACCCACAATGTACAACGAACATACAAGTGAAATGATGTTGTAAACCAGATATGAATTTACCGCCAGCTCAGTGGAGAATCTGCAATGTTCTTCCTTTAGGGCGTTCTGCCACCTAGTGGCTGTCTAGGTAAACACAGCCCAAGGGAATTACAGATAACCCTTGACTTACAATTCATTTAGTGACTGTTCGAAGTTACAACGGCACTGAAAAATGTGATTCATTACCGTTTTTCATACTTACGACCGTTGCAGCATGGTCATGTGATCAAAATTCAGATGCTTGGCAAATGGTTCATGTTTATGATGGTTGCAGTGTCCTGGGGTCATGTGACCCCTTCTGAGCAGCGAAGTCAACGAGGAAGCCGGATTCACTTAGCAACCATGTTGTACTTAACAACTGCAGGAATTTACTTAAAAACTATAACAAGAATAGTTGTAAAATGGGGCAAAACTCACTCAACAAATGTCTCACTTAACAACATAAATTTTGGGCTCCGTTTTTGTTGTAAATTGAGGACTACCTACCTGTATATTAATCCCATCTGGGACCAGAGGTTTCTGTATTAACTCAGTTTCTCCTTAGATACTGCGAGAGAAGCTATCTGCCCTAACTTTAAACCACTGAAAACTTAGAGGGTGTCCTTTGGATGCCCTCTTTGGCTGCAGAGAACCATTTAGCAAATATACATATATATAAAGAAATAGCTTCATTCCACCAAAGTCCAACTGCACGGAAATAGGTCACGTGCAGAGTTCAAATTCCAGCTAGGTTGGCCAAATGCAGATTTGACAAGAAGGTGCTTCATTGCGGTGCCTTCACAGGGAACCAGCAATATTTGTGCCAAATACATCCATTACTATCTGCAAGACTGTATTTGTTGAGCCATTGTTGAATAATTCACGACGGGGTGGATTTGCGCAATGATATGAAGCCACAACCCAGGAACCCACTTATTTCGAGTGACAAATCACATCTCCACAGGTTGAACGAAAATCTTGTACATGGAAAATGTACAGTCACACACCTTATCTGGCTTAGAGAGCTGACAGGCTGCCAGGAGAGTCACGAACCAAGTAATCGAACTAATTGTCTCCTGCAAACGCCACTCCCCTTTCGCTCCTCTTTTATTTCCTCTGGGAGGGGCCATTCACCGCCCACCTGTGGCTTTACTCCCAAGTCGACCCTTGTTCTTTAGCTGTTCCCTTCGTCTGGCAACTCTGCGCATGCGCACACTGGGAACAGGCTCCAGCTGTTTGTCTGCCCCACTGATGTCTGACTCTGAAGGCAGCTGATAACTGGCATACAGTCCTGACCCCCTCTCTGCTTACAACACAGAGCCCTCACCAGACTCCAGGACTGACCCAGGTTCCTCCCCAACCTCCTCACTCTCCGAATCTGCTGCCAGCTCCGCTGGCTGCTGGTGGGCCATAACAATTGATCCATAGCCCCCTCTGGCTAAACTGAGGCTAGGACTTGGGCTTCCAACCTTATAATCCAGCATCTTCTGCCCCATTCCTGGTCCATAGTATCGTCAGTCCAGCTTCTCTAATCCACAGAACTGCTGCAGATCTTTGTGGCCCATTCTTTTCTGATTGCATCCGATCTTTTTCTCCATGGTTTTTAAAGCTCTTCAGCCCAGCCGTATAGGGCAAAACAAGTGGGGTGAAGAATGGGGAACGAGAACCTCGGCCTATCCAGTAAGAAAGATGAGTAAGAAAGATGATTAGAGGTCTGGAGGATAAACACATGACGAACGATGGCAGGAATGCTGTGGGTAGGTCTGTAGCGTAAGAAAAACTAGCGGTGACCCGATACCAGTGTTCCAATGTTTGTGGGGTTGCCTCAAAGAACAGGGGGCCCACCAACTCTCCAATGCATCTGAAGAAGCAACGGATGGAAACTAATCAAGGAGAGAAGCAACCTAGAACTAAGGAGAAGTTTCCTGGCAGAACAATTCGTGACCCGTCAAAACCGCGGTCCACAAAAGCACGATCGACGAAAGCGCGCATTTGACGTCATCACAGGGCGACGAAAAAAATTAAAAATTGAAATAAAAATTAAATTAAAGCAAGCCGATTCACATAAAGGTAAGGGTTAGGTTTAGGGTTAGGGTTAGGGTTAGGTTAAGGGTTAGGGTTAGGTTTAGAGCGTTAGGGTTACGTTTAGCGTTAGGTTAAGGGTTAGCGTTAGGTTTAGCGTTACGTTAACAGTTAGGTTTAGGGTTAGATTTAGGGTTAGGTTAAGGGTTAGGTTTAGGGTTAGGTTTAGGGTTAGGTTTGGGGGGGTTAGGGTAAGGTTTTCGCTTTATTTTTACATTTTTCGATCACAGCGCGATGTTTTCGTCGCGCTGTGATGACGTCAAATGCGCGCTTTCGTCAACCGCGATTTTGTCGTCCGCGGTTTTGTGGTGGAACCAAACAATTGACCAGTGGAACGACTTGCCTCCAGAAGTTGTGGGTGCTCCATCCCTGGAGGTTTTTTTTAAGAAGATCATTGGACAACCATTTGTCTGAAATGGGATTGGGTCTCCTGCTGGAGCAGGGGGTTGGACTAGAAGACCTCCAAGGTCCCTTCCAACTCTGTTATTTTGTTGTTCTGAAGCCATTATCAAGAGACTTGGGCCTTTGCACAGCCCCTGACCCGTGGCCTCCCCCTGCATTGCTGGGCAAATATTTGCTTTTGCCCAAACAAGGTTGGACTTGCTAAAGAGCCTGCAAAACACTACACAACCAAGAGGATTTGTGGTTTGCCTTTTTCCCACAAGAACATCCTCACAGTTCTTTGAACTTGGATCTATCACGGGGAAAAGCCCACCCTCGGCTCTGTATGTTGTTGGACTGGACGTATTAAATCTTCCCTGTTCTCTGGAAGGTGAAGGGGAAGAAAATGAAGCTTCTTGTGGCTTGTTTTGTGGTGCTGCAGCTGCTGATTGTGACGGAAATCCAGAGTTTTGAATTTGTTGTGGAAGAAGACCCAGAGGTAAGAGTTTTTAATCCTGGGGCAATCAACCTTGCGGGTCTACAGGGAGTTGAAGTTAATATAATTGTCTAATTGAAGACACGGTGGCGCAGTGGCTAAGATGCTGAGCTTATTGATCAAAAAGGTCAGCAGTTCGGTAGTTCGAATCCCTAGGGCCGCATAACGGAGTGAGCTCCTGTGACTTGTCCCAGCTTCTGCCAACCTAGCAGTTCGAAAGCACATAAAAATTCAAGTAGAAAAATAGGGACCACCTTTGGTGGGAAGGTAACAATGTTCCGTGCGCCTTTGGTGTTTAGTCATGGCGGCCACATGACCACGGAGACGTCTTCGGACAATTTCTGGCTCTTTGGCTTTGAAACGGAGATGAGCACCGCCCCTTAGAGTCAGGAACGACTAGCACATATGTACGAGGGGAACCTTTACCTGAAACGAAGATTGAACTGTCTTTATTATTCCTCGCCTTGCATGCTCTTGTAGAAATGATCTCCATATAACTTTCAATCCTATTATTGATTAATAGAAAGATTCAGGTGCGAGAAGAGATCCATGTCTTCTAAAAGGAGGCCCAACAATGTTGAAGGGGCTTGCACCAATGCAATACAGGTAGTGCTCAACTTACAAGCACAATCGAACCCAAAACGTCTGTTCCCACGTAGTTGTTAAGCGAGTTTTGCCCGATTTTGAGACCTTTCTTGCCACAGTTGTTAAGTGAATCTCTGCAGTTGTTAAGTTAGTCACCCGGTTGTTAAATGAATCTGACTTCTCTGTTGACTTGGCTTGCCAGAAGCCAGCTGGGCAGGTCACAAATGATGATTAGATGACAGCCGGACATTGCAACACTTGTAAAATGTGTGTTGGTTGCCAAGTGTCCAAATTTTGATCCCATGATAGTGGAGAATGCTGTGAATAGAATAGAATAGAATAGAACAGAACAGAACAGAACAGAATAGAATTCTTTATTGGCCAACACACAAGGAATTTGTCTTTGGTGCATATGCTCTCAGTGTGCATAGTTGTAAATGTGAGGACCAGTCATAAATCTCTCTCTTTTTCTGGTGTAATTGTAACTTCCAATGGCCATTAAGTGACCTGTTCTAAGTTGAGGATTGCATGTATTCTCTACAAGATTTTTAAATTTACCTAACAGGTGAATCAAGTCAATATCCCATTGGAAATATTTTGTGGAATACAATATAGTGTAGGCTTTTTCTAGATACGCCAGGCGCACAGTGATCAGCTGACTAAATAGGACAAATGTTGTAAGATGGGGATTGTTGCTGTGGATTTCTGCTATGGCAAATCTGTCGGACTAGATGATCTCCAAGCTCCCTTCCAGCTCTTACATTCTGTTATTCTGGAAACATGCTAAACCACGCACATACACACAAAACTCCATTCGAGTGAGGTTAACACTAAACCAAGTAAACCACATGGTTTACTATAGAGTTATAAAGAGGAATTCTTGAGTCCGTCCTTTGTACCTCCATAACTGTATAGTTTGACCCAGCAACCGAACACGACAGGCACAGACTTCAACGGATAGTTAGGACTGCAGAAAAACCTATTGCAAGCAACGTGCCATCCATTCAGGATCTGTATACTGCATAATCAGAAGGAGGGCTGAGAAAATATCTGCAGAACCCCCCACCCCCCCCCCACCCCCATATCCTGGATATAAAGTGTTTAAACTCCTCCCGTTAGGAAGCTGCTACAGAATATTGCACACCAAAACAACTAGACACAGGAACTTGTTTCCCCCATGCCATCACTCTGTTGAACACCTAATTTTCAAGTCACTTTCTTATGTCTAATGATATTTACTCGTATAGTAGTGCTATATTACTATTAGCCTTCTCACCTTTGCTGTTGCCTACTCCTATTGATAAATTGTTGTGATCATTATTACTCTGTTGTTTTGTACGTTCACCGAGAGCTTTTGCACCAGAGACAAATTCCTTGTGTGTCTAATCACACTTGCCAGATTATCCTATTCGATCCCTTCCCTTTTCTTTCCTTTCTATTCCTAGTCTATTCCTAGTTTTCTATTCTGTTCTGTTCTGTTCTGTTCTGTTCTGTTCTATTCTATTCTATTCTATTCTATTCTACTCTACTCTACTCCACTCCACTCTACTCCATTCCATTCTTACTGCATCTTTTAAGTTTTACCTTACCTGGTTAGTGTCTCCCTGAAAAATAATCTGTGAGTCCAGCCATTTGTCACTGCCAAGATCAGTGGATGCTTTCCCACCTACCGATGATGTGAGAAAGAAAGAGAGAGCTAAGTTGGAGAGCCTAATTAGTATCTTTGCTTAACACTACTTTGTGTACCCCAAAATCAGGACACCCTAATCTGGCCTCAAACCAGAACAGAGACCAGAGAGTCAAGACAGGGATCAGCCAGATCAAGAGCACAAAAAATGTTAGTGCCATTTTATAAGGCCCTTGGTGAGACCACATTTAGAATGTTGCATCCAGTTTTGGTTGTCATAATATGAAAAGATGTTGAGACTCTGGAAAGAGTGCAGAGAAGAGCAATGAAGATGATTAGGGGATTGGAAGTTAAAATGTACAATGAACAATTTCAGAAACTGGTTGTGTCTAATCTGCCAAAGAGAAAGATTATAACAGAGTTGGAAGGGACCATGGAGGTCTTCTAGTCCAACCCCCTGCTCAAGCAGAAGACCCTATATTATTCTGGACAAATGTCCAATCTCTTATAAACCTCCAGTAATAAAAGCAGCCAAAACTTCTGAAGGCAAGCCATCCAAAGGCAAAATAAATAAATATTGTATGTTGTGCTCTTAAGCTCACAGCCCTTAAGCATTCTGCATTGCTCCCAATAATGATGGGACATTTGTTTTCAATTTGATTTCATAATCCTGTTTGTGGTTCCCCTTTTTCTGATCTTCTCCGTGGTTTTCCTTCCAGAAACTGGCAGAGCTGTTTGACTGGGAGACGAGGGGCTTCATCTCAAGCCCCCAGCTGCGAAGGGGCAGATTTCAGGTACCGATGAATTTACTTTATAGTTTTGCAAACCGAACAGCCACATACCTTCTCACAAATGTCAGCTTCTTCCCACCCGGTCACATGAGTGTCAAGCCACTCCCATCCGGTCACATGGGTGGCAAGCCACTCCCACAAAGGAGGCCACACCCATCCAACAATTTTTGAAACCCACCCCTGATCTCTATATACAGCAAACAAGATAGTTAGGCACATCACTGCATCCTGAGGTAAATTCTCAGGTAAATCTCAGAGCAGACAGAAGAAAAAAGGCGGGGAAAAAGGGAAACTCCCTCTTCTCACCCGACAACCAATCACAATGTAGATTGCCTCATGCAGGAGCCCGCACTCTCCAATCAATCAACTACAGATAGTCCTTGACTCACGACCACAATTGAGCCCAAAATTTCTGTCACTAAGTGAGAAATGTATGAAATAAGGGAATTTTGCCCCATTTTATGACCTTTCTTGAGATCTTGGAGTCCTGCTGGACAATCACTTAAATATGAGCCAGCAGTGTGATGCAGCTGCCAAAAAAAACCCCAGGCTGCATCCTAGGCTGCATTAACGTAGAGATAGAATCAAGATCATGGGAAGCTTTAGTAGTAATACGATTATTATAATGCCTTGTTTATAAGGCCTTGTTTATAAGGCCTTGGTAAGGCCACACTTGGAATCCTGCATTCAGTTTTGGTCGCCACAATGTAGAAAAGATGTGGAGACTCTAGAAAGAGTGCAGAGAAGAGCAACAAAGAGGATTAGGGGACTGGAGGGTAAAACATATGAAGAACGGTTGCAGGAACTGGGTATGTCTAGTTTAATAGAAAGAAGGACTAGGGGAGACACGATAGCATCTTCTAATATCTCAGGGGTTGCCGCAAAGAAGAGGGAGTCAACCTATTCTCCAAGGCATTTGAGGGCAGAACAAGAAGCAATGGGTGGAAACTAATCAAGGAGAGAAGCAACTTAGAACTGAGGAGAAATTTCCTGGCAGTGAGAACAATTAATCCATGGAACAGAAGTTGCCTCCAGAAGTTGTGAATGCCCCAACACTGGAAGTCTTTCAGAAGATGTTGGATAGCCATTTGTCTGAAACGGCATAGGGTTTCCTGCCTAGGCAGGGGGTTGGACTAGAAGACCTCCAAGGTCCCTTCCAACTCTGCTCTGCTCTGCTCTGCTATTCTATTCTATTCTATTCATGATGTTAAATGAGAAATTTGTTAAATGAAATTTGCCCCATTTTACGACGTTGTTAAGAGGAATCACTGCAGTTCTTACGTTAGTAACATGGTTGTTAAGTGACTCCGGCTTCCCCATTGACTTTGCCTGTCTGAAGGTCGCAAAAGGGGATCACACATGATCCCCCCAGGACACAGCAACCGTCATAAATACGAACCAGCTGTCAGGCACCCAAATGTGAATCACGTGGCCACGGGGAGAGGCTGCCACAGTTATAAGTGTGAAAAATAGTCCTCAGTCACTTTTTTTCAGTGCCGTTGTAACTTTGAACGGTCCCTAAACGAACTGTGATAAGTCGAGGATTACCTGCACATATCCGAGAGAGAGAGAGAGAGAAATAGTTAACAGGGTCAACGCCAGCTAAGTTAAAGTTCAAAGCACTCTGCTGACAGGCGAGTTATTTTTGAAATATTTTGATAACCGTGTCTGAACGCCGTAGAATGGTTTCATCAGCGTTCAAAGCGGTCCAAATAACAAGGTTGTTCATCATGGTTTGTCTAAACCAGCTTATTTTCTTTCCAGAGAAGCACCTCCGACTCTGAAGAGGAGGAAGAACTGGTGAGTTTTCGTGTCGGTTTTTGTCCTCTTCTCCTTCTCACTTCCCAGTTAACCATTAGCAGGAGATCAATCCTACCGTTTGCTTAAGGCTTCTTGTTTTTGCTGTCCAAGAGGGAAATTGGAATATTATTAACCTGGTGCGTTTTTATGGTGCAATGTTGTCACGGGATGCCGAAATGACAATGGAGGAAAAGCTTTCCAAGCAAGTCAAGGCATTTATGTCATCGTGACTTGTTCTACAACCTCCCTCTGGTTGGATCTCATCTCAACTTTAATCATGTCAACAATAAAATAGCCAGGATAGGGATGTTCCTGGGACCATACATGGAATCCCTGCTCTTCCTTTGTTGATGCTCCATGCCTTGTTTTCATCATTTCAGCTTCTCGGTGATGACAAAATCATCCTCCACAGCTACAAGATCCAGTCCACCATCACGTCCCGCATGGCCAACACGATGGTCCAGACCATAGTGGAAAACAGAGCCAAGCGCCCGCAGAATCTGGCCTTTGATGTCCAGGTCCCCAAAGAGGCCTTTATCCACAATTTCACTATGTAAGTTGGAGGAAAACTAGTTCGCCCATTTAATTTTTTTTCGTAGGCTAAATGGGTTCATCCCAGGCTAAGCGGGTCGGAAATTGGTGCTTTCCAGCTTGCAAGATTGATCGGTTGACCATACAGGAAACATTACTAGATGATATGTTCTACTAGCTGAATACCCGTGCTCCGCTACGAAACTATGTGATTGGGCTTGATAAATCGACACTAACAGCTTGAAAATTAATAAGTAGTTACCAGCGGCTTCTCCTCTCCCCTTCTCTCCCTCAGGCTGGTCCCACAGAAATCTCTCCTCTCTCTTTCTCTCCTTCAGGCTGGCCCCAAAGAAGCCCCTCTCCTCTCCCCTTCTCTCCCTTAGGCTGGCCCCAAAGAAGCCCCTCTCCTCTCCTCTCCCCTTCTATCCCTCAGGCTGGCCCCAAAGAAGCCCCTCTCCTCTTCTCTCCCTCAGGCTGATAAATCGACACTAACAGCTTGAAAATTAATGAGTAGTTACCAGCGGCTTCTCCTCTCCACTTCTCTCCCTCAGGCTGGCCCCAAAGAAGCCCCTCTCCTCCCCTTCTCTCCCACAGGCTGGCCCCAAGGAAGCCCCTCTCCTCTCCTCTTCTCTCCCCTTCTCTCCCTCAGGCTGGCCCCAAGGAAGCCCCTCTCCTCTCCTCTTCTCTCCCCTTCTCTCCCTCAGGCTGGCCCCAAAGAAGCCCCTCTCCTCTCCTCTCCCCTTCTGTCCCTCAGGCTGGCCCCAAAAAAGCCCCTCTCCTCTCCCCTTTTCTCCCTCAGGCTGGCCCCCAAAAAGCCCCTCTCCTCTCCTCTTTTCTCCCTCAGGCTGGTCCCACAGAAACCTCTCCTCTCCCCTTCTCTCCCTCAGGCTGGCCCCAAAGAACCTCTCCTACCCTCTCCTCTCCCCTTCTCTCCTTCAGGCTGGCCCCAAAGAAGCCTCTCCTCTTCCCTTCTCTCCCCCAGGCTGGCCCCACAGAAACCTCTTCTATCTTATCCCCTTCTCTCCCCCAGGCTCCTCTCCAAACTCCCAGCCTGCAGGCCGGATGAATCATGCGCTGGCCTTGCCCACGTCCAAGTGGCAGTTGAAACAGAGTTATTTTCAGGTTGGGAGGGGGAGTAGAACATCTAACTCCTTAGCATCAGAGCGTGTTAGTAATACTATAGGAAATACTAAAGATCTGATGGTCATTTCGAAAAACCCTTTCTTACCAAGCACCTAGAGGCCAAGAGGAACATATGTGCCAAATTTCAAGTTTGTAGGCTTTACAGTTCTGGAGATTTCGTGATCACAGTGTAAGTGGTTTTCGCTTTTACATATACTGAAGATATATATAGACCTCCTATTGTATGGCATTGCATTGCATTGCGTTCTGTTCTATTCTGTTCCATATTGTTCTGTTCCATTCCCATTCTGCTCTCATTCCATTCCATTCCATTCTGTTCTATGTTGTTCTGTTCGTTTCGTTCCATTCCTGTTTCCTCCCCTCCCCTTCCATTCTATTCTGTTCTATATTGTTCTGTTCCATTCCCATTCCGTTCTCATTCCGTTCCATTCCATTCCGTTCTGTTCTGTTCTATCCTATATTGTTCTGTTCCCTTCCGTTCCTGTTCCCTTCCGTTCTGTTCCATTCTGTTCTGTTCTATTCTATATTCTGTTCTGTTCTGTTCTGTTCCCTTCCCTTCCTAATTCCATTCCTTGTTCTGTTCTGTTCTGTTTTGTTCTGTTCTGTTCTTATAGCTGCCCATCTCACAGGTGACTGATTGTGAGTGCTGCTTCTGCTTCTTTCCTGTTCTACAGGAACTTCAACGGTATCACATTTACGAGCTCAATCAAGGAGAAATCGGCTGCTCGATCGCAGTATGCCGAGGCGAGGGCCAAGGGCAAAGCTGCTGCCATCCTCAGGTAGGTAACCCTGGTTCCCTTTGTCCTGCCGTGGGGCTCTGGAAAGGGCAGGGTCAAGAAAGGATGGGCAGCACCTCTGGCTACTTTAAAGCCTGGACAATTGGATAATCCTCGACGTGTGATCCCGCCCCCCCAAATGATGTTCCTAAGTGAGACAGTTTGTTAAGTGAATTTTGCCCAGTTTACTACTTTTCTTGCTACCGTTGTTAAGTGAATCACTGCAGTTGCTAAATTAGGAACACGGTGGTTAAGTAAATCTGGCTTCCCCCTTGATTTTGCTGGATAGAAGGTCACAAAACAGGATCGCGTGACCCCAGGGGCACTGCCACCGTCATAAGTACAAACCAATTGCCAAGTGTCTGAATTTTGATCCCGTGACCAACGGTCGTTAAGTGTGAAGAATGGTCATAAGTCCCTTTTTTCAGTGGCGTCATAACTTCGAGTGATCACTAACGAAATGGTTGTAAGTCGAGGGTTATATGTATTCAGAATATTCCCCTTTACTTTCGTTACTCAATTGCAACTGGGGGGGGGGGCAATTTGTTGTTTTCATTTCAATAAGGAGGATCCTTTGTGTAATTAACCCAGGAGCAACGCCTTTGACATGGAGAACTTCAAAGCGGAACTCAACGTCCCAAGTGGAACCAAAGTCCAGTTTGAAATTCACTATCAAGAATCCATCCGGAGGAAACTGTCAACTTATGAACATATCATCCCTCTGCATCCAGGGAGGCTGGCCAAAAATTTGGAGGTTAAAAAAAGAAGAAATTTGTGGAATAATTGAAGTTGGAATGTGACTTTTTCCTTGTTTCATCCCTCCTTCCCTCCTTCTCCGCCCTTCCCTCTCCATCCTCCCTCCCTCCCTTTCCTCTCCTCCCTCCCTTTCCTCTCCTCCCTCCCTCCCTTTCTCTCCTTCCTTCCTCCCTTTCTTTCCTCTCCTTCCTTCCTCCCTCTCTCCCTTTCCTCTCCTTCCTTCCTTCCTCTCCTCCCTCCCTCCCTTTCTTTCCTCTCCTTCCTTCCTCTCCTCCCACTCCTCCCTTCCTCTCTCCCTTTCCTCTCTTCCCTCCCTCCTTCCTCCCTTTCTTTCCTCTCCTTCCTTCCTCTCCTCCCTCCTCCCTCCCTTTCCTCTTCTGCCTTCCTCCCTCCCCCCCTTTCCTCCCTCCCTCCCCCCCTTTCCTCCCTCCCTCCTCCCTTTCTTTCCTATCATTTTCCATTTCCTCTCCTCCCTCCCTTTCCTCTCCTTCCTTCCTCTCCTCCCTCCCTCCCTTTCCTCTCCTCCCTCCCTCCTCCCTTTCTTTCAGTTCCTTCCTCTCCTCCCTCCCTTTCCTCTCCTTCCTCCCTCCTTCCTCCCTTTCTTTCCTCTCCTTCCTTCCTCTCCTCCCTCCCTTTCCTCTCCTCCCTCCTCCTCCCTTTCTTTCCTATCCTTTTCCTCTCAATTTCCTCTCCTCCCTCCCTTTCCTCTCCTCCCTTCCTCTCCTCCCTCCCTCCCTTTCCTCTCCTCCCTCCCTCCCTCCATCTCCTCCCTCCCTTCTTTCCTTCCATTGTAAAGTCAGTTTGGCCACATGGGTTCCTTGGCTTACACCATGATGACTTACAATGAAAATTACAACTTACAACGACTTCTAGGCCGAAATTTACCTTCAGACCTGTTTTTAGAAAAAATCAGAGATGTTGTCATTTTTTTGTTCTTCTGACGTTTTATTCTCATCTCTCTCCTATCCCACGGCCATAGGTGAATGTCCACATCGTCGAACCACAGGGGATCAGTTTTGTCCACGTTCCTAACACCCTTAGTGAGCAGTTTAACGATGCAGCTACAGTCAACAAAGAAAAGAAAAAGGTAAAAAATTAATAATTCTTGAAGGGGGGGGTGGAAAGGATGTTCAGCAATCCCTACTTATGAATCCAAGCTGGTTTGACATCCTGCGAGGGGTCGAAAATATTGCGATTGTGTTTGCAAGCAATCTTGATTTTCTTTCTCCTTCCCCTTTACTCCGAAGATGCTCCTGGTTGAATTGGAGCAGAAAGACTTCATGTTAGCTTTGATTTTTAAGACTGAGTTTGGGGATTCTCAGATCATCCAGGTCACGGTTGTCCCAAAGGTGTTTCTTTTTTCAAGAGGCAACTGGGGTTTCTTTTTTCTTGAAGACGTTTGGCTTCTCATATAAGAAGCTTCCTTGGTTCTAACCGAAGGGTGGAAGATGGATGTATATACCTTTGTGGCATCAATAAGACTCAGGAAGAGAGTGCTAACGACCACGTGACTGCAAGGAATATAAGTCCTTCCGTTGTCCACTATTCAGTCAGGACGGAAGAAGCTTCTTGGATGAGAAGTGAAAGATTTTCAAGGAAAAACCAAGTCCAGTTGCCCTTTGAAAAATACTCCTTTTGAACCACTGTGCCACCAGGGCTCTTCCTTCCTTCCTTCCTTCCTTCCTTCCTTCCTTCCTTCCTTCCTTCCTTCCTTCCTTCCTTCCTCCTTCCCTCCCTCCCTCCCTCCCTCTCTTCTTCCCTCCCTTTTCTCTCCTTCTACCCTCCCTCCCTTTTCCTTTCCTTTCCCTTCCTCTCCTCTCCCCTTTCCTTCTCCCTTCCTTTCTTCTTTCCCCCTTTCCTTTTTCCTCCCCCTTTCCTTTCCTTTCCTCCCTCCCTTTTCTCTCCTTCCCCCTTCCCTCCCTTTTCCTCTCCTCTCCCCTTTCCTTTCCTTCTCCCTTCCTTTCTTCTTTCCCCCTTTCCTTTTTTCCTCTTTCCTCCCCTTTCCTTTCCTTCCATCCTCCCCTCCCCTTTCCTTTCCTGTCTTCCCTCCATCATTCCCTTTCCTCTCCTTCCACCCTCCATCCTCCCTTCCTTCCCCTTCCTTTCCTTTCCTTTGTCCTCCCTCCCTCTCTTTTCCTTTCCTTTCCTCTCCTCTCCCCTTTCCTTCTCCCTTCCTTTATTCTTTCCCCCTTTCCTTTTTCCTCCCTCCTTTCCTTTCCTTTCCTTCCTCCCTCCCTCCTTCCCTCTCTTTTCCTTTCCTTTCCTCTCCTCTCCCCTTTCCTTCCCATTCCTTTCTTCTTTCCCCCTGTCCTTTCCT
Source organism: Thamnophis elegans (assembly GCF_009769535.1). Lineage (NCBI taxonomy): Eukaryota > Metazoa > Chordata > Lepidosauria > Squamata > Natricidae > Thamnophis > Thamnophis elegans. Next base: position 5,555,952 of record NC_045547.1, read on the forward strand.
TTTTCCTCCCTCCCTTTCCTTTCCTTTCCTTTCCTCTCCTCTCCCCTTTCCTTCTCCCTTCCTTTCTTCTTTCCCACTTTCCTTTTTCCTCCCCCCTTTCCTTTCCTTCCTCCCTCCCTCCCTCCCTTTTCCTTTCCTTTCCTCTCCTCTCCCTTTCCTTCTCCCTTCCTTTCTTCTTTCCCCCTTTCCTTTCCTTTTTCCCTTTTTCCTCCCCCCTTTCCTTTCCTGCACTCTCCCTCCCCTCCCCTTTCCTTTCCTTTCCTTTCTTCCCACCCTCCCTTTCCTCTCCAGCCTCCACCTCCCTTTCCTCTCTTGCACCCTCAATCCCCTCTCCTTCCTTCCCCTTCCTTTCCTTTCCTTTTCCCTCCCTCCCTCCCTTCCTTAACACTTAGCAATAGCACTTAGACTTATATACCACTTCACAGTGCTTTTACAGCCCTCTCTAGCCAGTTTACAGCCCATTTGCCCCCAACAATCTGGCTCCTCATTTTACCGACCTCGGAAAGATGGAAAATTGAGTCAACCTTGAGCCAGTGAGAATCAAACTGCGGGCAGTGGGTAGAGTTTGCCTGCAATCCTGCAGTCTAACCTCTGGGCCACCAGGGCTCAATGGGGAAAGCTGGATTTGCTTAATAGCCACACAATTCGCTTAAGAATGGCACAGATTTGCTTAGCAACATGGCAAAAAGAGTCATAAAACCAGGTGCAACTCCTTTATCCCTTTCTTAGCATTAATTCTGCTCTGGTCTCAGTTGTGTTTGTAAGTTGAGGACTATCCGTATACGTGAGGACTTTCAATTGCACTGAGCTGGAAGTACAATCGAAAGGCGCAACAGATGCCTGTTGCGTAAATCAATAATGTTGGTTTCATAAATCTTATAGGTGGGGCTTCTGGAGGAGGAAGGACGAGATCATTGAAAAGGATACCTGCTGAATGTAGATTTCACACTCAAATGTTGCTTGAAACCCATACAGAACAGTCCCCAAACTTAGTGGCTAAGACGCTGAGCTTGTTAATCAGAAAGGTCGGCAATTCGGCAGTTCAAATCCCTAGCGTCGTGAAACGGAGTGAGCTCCCATGACTTGTCCCACCTTCTGCCAACCTAGCAGTTCGAAAGCATGTAAAAAATGCAAGTAGAAAAATAGGAACCACCTTTGGTGGGAAGGGAACAGCGTTCCGTGCGCCTTTGGTGTTGAGTCATGCCAGCCACATGACCACGGAGACGTCTTCGGACAGCGCTGGCTCTTCGGCTTTGAAATGGAGATGAGCACCGCCCCCTAGAGTCAGGAACGACTACCACGTATGTGCGAGGGGAACCTTTACTTTTACTTTAAATCTAGTTCTCACTTTATCTGTTCTCTTTGCCCTTTAAGGCACACGTGTCCTTCAAACCGAGCCTGGCCCAGCAGCGGGAGTGCTCCAATTGTACCACCACAGCTGTGGAGGGCAATCTTGTGGTGACCTACGATGTCAACAGAGAGACGAAAGCTGGAGAGCTGGAGGTACTTTGCTGACGGTCTTGAGGGCTGGGATTGGGAGAAGGAGGAAAGGAAGGAAGGGGGGGAGGAGGGAACCAAGGAAGGAAGGAGGAAGGAAAGGAAGGAAGGAGAGTGGGAGGAGGGAAGGAAGGAGGGAGGACAGGAAGGAAGGAGAGTGGGAGGAGGAAAGGAAGGAAGAGAAGAAAGGAAGGAGGGAGGGAAGGAAGGGGATGGGAGGAAGAAAGGGGGAAAGGAAGGAAGAAGGGAGGGAAGGAAGGAAGGAGGAAAGAAGGAAGGAAGGGGAGAGGAGGGAAGGAAGAAATGAGGGAGGGAAGGAAGGAAGGAAGGAAGGAAGGAAGGAAGGAAGGAAGGAAGGAAGGAAGGAAGGAAGGAAGGAAGGAAACTTACATACAGACATATGCGAAAGATTCTTCTCCGCAGGAAACTCCAGCTTTTAGGGTTCTTTGAGAAATTCATTGGTAAGGAACTTTCTTTTCCAGATCTTCAATGGGTATTTTGTCCACTACTTTGCTCCGGATGATTTGGACCCTTTGCCGAAAAACATCCTGTTTGTCATCGATGTCAGCGGCTCCATGTGGGGAATAAAAATGAAACAGGTGACGGCAACGTCCCCGGAAGAGTTGAAATTCCTGCACGGAAAAAGTCTAGAAGATCCTAAAACATCAGTGCTATTCTCCAATTCTCTCTCTCTCTCCCCTCCCCCACTCCTTCACTTCCTTTCCTTCTCTCCCACTCTCTCTCCCACTCCCTTCCTCTTCCTCCCTCTCCCACTCCCTCATTTCCTCTCTCCCTCCATGTCCCTCTCTCTCTCCCCCCTCCCTCTCTCTCCCCCTCCCTCCCTCCCTCTCCCCCTCCCTCCCCCTCCCCCTTCCCCTCCCTGTTTGTGAAGCCTTGCAGGCTCTGAATGACCCTGATTCACAGCCGTATAAATAAAAGAGGGTTTTGGGGACTAAGATTGTGGTTTATGCTTTTTTGGGAAGCCTGGGTCACAACAGGTTATAATTCTGAGGTCACCTTCACCAACCTTTCCTCCCTTGTGGCGATTTCAGACTCTGCATTTCTGCACATGCCCTTCAGCAGGGATGCTAAAAGCAGCCGTATTTCCAAGGGAGGAGACTGTGGGGCGCAAAACCTTACGGACTTTTATATCCGATTCTATTTGACGTTTCAGACCGTTGAAGCTATGAAGACCATCCTGGGTGATCTCCGATCCGATGACCAGTTTTCTATCCTGGATTTCAACCACAACGTCCGGTGCTGGAGGGACAGTTTGGTGCAAGCCTCCAAAATCCAGACCGAAGCAGCCAAGAAGTACGTTGAAGGAATCCACCCCAATGGAGGTGAGGAACCTCAAGGAATCGAAAGGATTTGTAAAAAAAATAATAAAAGGCCCCTCTGTTTGGAACGTTTACTTAACTTGGTGCGAGGCTTCCCTGCACTAAAAAGACTTTGCTCGCTCTTGTATTAAGCCCCCTGGCTTTCCTCAACGCATCCTGGAGAGGAGATTTAAACTCTGGAGATAAATTATTGACCCCCAATTAAACCATTCCTCTTATTTGCTCAGTTTGTATAACGAGGATCATCTATCTTACTAAGCTATACTATCTCTTCCTCCTGTTGTTGTCTCTTCCTCCTCCTCCTCTTCTTCGCCTCCTCCTCGTCTCCTCCTCCTTCTCCTTTTTCTCCCCTCCTCCTTTTCCTCCTTCTTGTCCTTCTCCTCCTCTTCCTCTCCTCCTCCTTCTCCTTTTTCTCCTCCTCCTCCTCCTCCTCCTCCTCCTCCTCTCCTCCTCCTCCTCTTCCCCCACCTCCTTCTCCTCTTTTTCTCCTCTTCTCCTCCTCCTCTCCTCCTCCTTCTCCTTTTTCTCTCCCCCTCCTCCTCCCTTTTCTCCTCCTTGTCTTTGTCCTCCTCCTCCTCTTCCTCTCCTCCTTTTTCTCCTCCCACTCCTCCCCCCTCCTCCTCCACTACTATTACTACTACTACTACTACTTCTACTACTACTACTACTACTACTACTACTTATTCTCTTCCTCCTCCTCCTCTTCCTCCTCCTCCTCTTCCTCCTCCTCCTCTTCCTCCTCCTCCTCTTCCTCCTCCTCCTCTTCCTCCTCCTTTTTCTCCTCCTCCTCCTCTTTTTCTCCTCCTCCTCCTCTCCTCCTCCTTTTTCTCTTCCTCCTCTTTCTCTCATCCTCTCCTCCTTCCTCTGCCTTCATTCATCAAAAATAAATAATGGAAATACAATAATATAACATTTTAAAAAAACTTTCTTGTCCCCTTTTTAATTTTTAACAGGGACCAACATCAATGATGCCCTTCTCCGGGCCATGTTTATTTTAAACGAAGCCAACTCTTTGGGGATGCTGGATCCAAGTTCTGTCTCCATGATAATATTGGTTTCGGATGGAGACCCAACTGTTGGTAAGACCTGGAAGTTCAGGCTTTCATTTCCCATCCTACAAGCCAGGAAAAGCCCCTAGGTTTTCAAGGTTTTCACTCATCCAGTTCCGGTCAGGCGCAGAGATGCAGAGACTAAGGATGACCTTGGCTTTCTAGAAAGAATGTTGTTATGGCTACATAGCATCTAACTCCTTACAATCCCCCCTCCCATTTCCCCACAATAGAAAATAGAACAACAGATGACCTTGGCTTTCTAGAAAGAATGTTGTTATGGCTACATAGCATCTAACTCCTTACAATCCCCCCTCCCATTTCCTCACAGTAGAAAATACGTAGTAGAATAATAGAAAGTGCGGCAGGCCAAAGACCCAAAAGAAAAGACAGCCACAGGCCTGACACATTGACCATTCACAATAAAAATAAGAGGTTAAAAAAGGAGAGCAAGATTCCAGTAGTGGTTAAGTTACTGCCTAGAAACCAGAGGCGACAGGGAATTCTAGTCCTTAGGCATGAAAGCATTGCGGGCTGGGGAATTCTGGGAGTTGAAGTCCACAAGCCTTAACATAGCCAAGATTGGACACCCCTGCGTTAAGAGGCCAATCCTTGAAGGAGGTCCTCATTTTGGTCTTTCCTCTTCCTATCAGGAGAACTAAAACTGCCAACGATTCAGAAAAACGTGAAGAAGCATAACCGGGATGCCATCTCTTTGTTCTGCCTCGGAATCGGCTTTGATGTGGACTATGACTTTCTGAAGAGGCTGGCGACAGAAAACAACGGAGCCGCACAACGGATCTTTGGGAATCAGGAGACTTCTTCCCAAATGAAGGTGACTTTTCCACCTGCAGAGTTTAGATTTAGATTTTAACTTTATTTGTATGCCGCCCTTTTCCCTGAGGGGACTCAGGGCGGCTCACAATTCAGGGGGAGGGAAGGACAAAAACAAATTATACACATAAAGACAATACATCGTTAAAAAGCACAACAGTCATACTATTCGGTTGGGGTTGAAGTCTTTAGCCCCAGGCCTGTCGGGACAGCCAGGTTTTGAGGGCTACGCGAAAGGTCTGAAGGGTGGTGAGGGTACGAATCTCCACGGGGAGTTCGTTCCATAGGGTCGGAGCAGCCACAGAGAAGGCTCTCCTCCGGGTAGTCGCCAGTCGACATTGACCGGCTGATAGAATTCGGAGGAGGCCTAGTCTATGGGATCGTATTGGTCTGGTGGAGGTAATTGGCAGTAGGCGGTCTCTCAAGTACCCAGATCCAATACCATGAAGGGCTTTGTAGGTGACAACTAGCACCTTGAAGCGCACCCGGAGATCTACAGGCAGCCAGTGCAGCTCGCGGAGGATAGGTATTACGTGGGTGAAACGAGGTGCACCCACGATCGCTCGCGCAGCTGCATTCTGGACCAGCTGAAGTCGCCGAATACTCTTCAAGGGCAGCCTCATGTAGAGCACATTGCAGTACTCCAGCCTAGAGGTCACAAGCACATTGCAGTACTCCAGCCTAGAGGTCACAAGAGTAAAGGAAGGGAGAAGGGAAGGAGAAATCCTAACCCAATGTGTTCTTCTGACTTTTCCCAACCACAAACACTTGGTTGAGTGGTAGAGCTCTCACCTTACAATCAGGAGTCCAATCCTAGGTAGAGGCAGATCAGTGGTGGGTTGGAGGCGGTACGCCCCGGTACAGGTGTACCGGAGCCTGCCCGGAGGACCGGATACCGGTCCGGTTGGATGCTCCAGAGGGAGCTCCTTACTGGTCTTTTAAGTCTTTGGCGCTTCCGCACACATGCACAGCGCGTACAGCGCCTGCGCAATGCTCTGCTGAGCAGCTGTAGCATTGCGGAGGCTCGGGGAAGCAGTGAGATGCATGCGCATGCTGTGCACATCCATTTTTTTACTATCGGTTTGCTCATGCGTGCGTGCATGCGCAGAGGCGTATGGGTGGGTGGAGCCTCCCGCCACTGCCACTACCGGTTCACCCGATTCGGGCCGAACCGGGAGCAACCTCTGAAAGTCACCCACTCTGCTTTCACGCCTAAGATGGGACTAAAACTGATTATATCCTGGTGATTGACCCAGCATGATCCAGAGTGATCCGAACCAAAGCTGGGACTAGAACTCACAGTCTCCTGGTGACTGGCTAAGCGTCACCCAGCTGGCTTTTGTGCTTAAGGTTGGACTAGAACTCATTGCCTCCTGATGATTGGCCCAAAGTCACCCAGCTGGCTTTCATGCCTAAGATGGGACTAGAACTCACCGTCTCCTGGTTTCTAGATTGTACTTTAGCCACTACTCCAAACTTGTTCTACTTTTTTTCACTCTCTTTTTATTGCGAATGAATTATGATCCTTAGGAAATGGGATATACCTGTGCTCTTTATACCTGTGTGCTCAACAGGGGATGTGTTAGGCAAGCTCCCCGTTGGGAGAGCGAGTACGTTCAGAGAAGCGTTGTGAGAGTTGTGTTGGAGAACACACAAACCAGCATACAGAGACACCGCAGATTAAATAGTTTTTTACTTTCGTGGAAATAGAGGTCTCAGAGTCCATCAAACAGTCCAAGTCATACACGGATAAGACAGTCAGTTATCAACATCTTTCAGTTAAGGGATAATCCAAATAACATAGTCCAGTATCATATAATCAGTTCATACTCAAAGTTTGCTAGCAGTTGCAAAACTTACAATAGCTCACGGCACTTTCTAACAGCCAGATTCCAAAAACACTCAGATCAGATCAGCCCAGCATCTAACATAACAGAGAGCTAACAGTCATTCTGGCTCCCTCTTGTGGCCGATTGAGGAAAACAGCAACCAATCACATTTTACAGTATGATTTAAAGAAACAGGCACAACATTGCTACATGCTTTATATATTGCCAACCCAACTGTTAGAACTATATTCCTAACAGGATGTATGTCACACATCAGGCACAAAAGTCTTTCAAAAGTAAACATTTAACACCTTTATTTTCCTGAATTTGCAGAAATTCTACAACCAGGTTTCTACCCCGCTTCTCAAAAAACTAGACTTCAACTATCCGGAAGGCTTGGTGTCTGACGTCACCCAGAGCACTTTCCAACATTATTTTGGAGGCTCGGAGATTGTGGTGTCGGGAAAAGTCGACACTGAAAATGTGCAGCATTTGCAGAGTGTGGTAACAGCCACAGCGGTAAGTCCACCCTGAGGGTAACCAAAAATGATGAGCTTGTGAAAGGGTGGGAGTTTTCTCAAGCTTTTAGGAAGGAATTGTGAGTCTTCCGGACTGAGGGAGATTGTATGTAATATGAAGAATGGTCGCAGGGTTTGGGTTTGGCTGGTCTAGAGAAAAGAAGGACCAGGGGTGGCACGATAGCAGTCTTCCAATATCTCAGGGGTTGCCCCAAAGAAGAGGGAGTCAAGCTATTCTCCAAAGCACCTGATGGCAGGACAAGAAGCAATGGAGGGAAACTAATCAAGGAGAGAAGCAATCTAGAAATAAGAAGGAAATTTCCTGACAGTTAGAACAATTAACCAGTGGAACAACTTCCCTCCAGAAGTTGTGAATTAAGAAGAGACTGGATAACCATTTATCTGAAATGCCTAAGCAGGGGGTTGGTTTATTTCTCTGTTTGGTTTTGTTTTCTGTCAATCAGTCCAATGCACAGTTAATCTTGGAGACTCTGGCAGATGTGGAGGGACTGGATGAGTTCCTGGACAAGGATCAGCACGCGGATCCCAAATTCACGGAAAAGCTGTGGGCCTACCTGACTGTCAACCAACTCATGGCTGAAAGGTAAGAAGGGAAGACTGGCTGGGTTGGAAGGAACCCGGGAAAACCTGTCTATGGAGATTCTCGGTCACTGAGATCATGGTTGTCCCAAAGGTGCTTTTTTTCAAGAGGCAACTGGACTTTCTGTTTTTTCTTTGAAAACCTTTCGCTTCTCATCCAAGAAGCTTCTTCCGCTCTGACTGGATGGTGGGGAATGAAAGGCTTTATACTCCTTGCAGACTGCTGGTCATTTGCATCCTTTTAGCGAGTCGTTGAGGTCACTTGGAGATTTATACAATAATACAATAGCAGAGTTGGAAGGGACCTTGGAGGTCTTCTAGTCCAACCCCCTGCCTGGGCAGGAAACCCTATACCGTTTCAAACAAATGGCTATCCAACATCTTCTTAAAGACTTCCAGTGTTGGGGCTTCCACAACTTCTGGAGGCAAGTTGTTCCACTGATTAATTGTTCCAACTGTCAGGAAATTTCTCCTCAATTCTAGGCTGCTTCTCTCCTTGATTAGTTTCCACCCATTGCTTCTTGTTCTACACTCAGGTGCCTTGGAGAATAGCTTGACTCCCCCTTCTTTGTGGCACCCCCTGAGATATTGGAAGACTGCTATCATGTCTCCCCTAGTCCTTCTTTCTCTTAAACTAATAATACCCAGTTCCTGCAACCGTTCTTCATATGTTTTAGCCTCCAGTCTCCTAATAATCTTTGTTGCTCTTCTCTGCACTCTTTATCTGCGTCATCAGAGTCACCCGAGTGGTGCAAAGGGGTGTGCACTGTGTAACCTTCTTGGAACGGTTGAAAGGACTGTGTTGTAGACTGGAGATTGGTGATGTCCTATCCCTCCCCTCCGTTGAGAGAGGGCTGTTTAATTTATGTCAAAATTCTCCAGGTGACCTTAACGACCTCACCACCATCCAATCAGAGCTGAAGAGGCTTCTTGAATGAGAAGTGAAATGTCTTCAAAGAAAAACCAGTTGTCTTGTGAAAAAAGCACCTTTGGGACTGGAAGAACGTGGTTATTCTTCACCACTTTATACCACTATCCTGGTCCAGTTCACAAGATCAAGCAGATGCACAATGTCCAAAGCCTGGCTAGTATTAAACTCAGTTGATTTTTACATGGTTGTATACACTTATCTCATCCCAAAGTTAGCAATAGCAGTTAGACTTATATACCGCTTCATAGGGCTTTCAGCTCTCTCTAAGCGGTTTACAGAGTCAGCATATTGCCCCCAACAACAATCCGGGTCCTCATTTTACCCACCTCGGAAGGATGGAAGGCTGAGTCAACCTTGAGCCGGTGAGATTTGAACCGCTGAACTGCAGATAACAGTCAGCTGAAGTGGCCTGCAGTACTGCACCCTAACCACTGCGCCACCTCGGCTCAAGTTTATAGTTCAATGCATCACCTAGTTCAGGGGTGTCAAACTTGATTTCATTGTGGGGTCCATCAGGATTATATTTGACCTCAGGGGTGGCCGTGGCCAGGATGGGGGTGGCCAGCTTGACATCACTCATGTGGGGGGGGGAGGGTGCCTGTGGTGGCCTGAGTGTTGGTGGCTAAACAAGGCGATTGTTTAGTGTGTCTCGCCAAATCATACGACCTTTTGAGCCAAGGTTGTTCAGTGAATCACCGGAGTTGTTGAGTGACTCCCGCAGTCGTTAAGTGGTCCTTTGCCTTTGCTTTTGAACATCGCCCAGAAACGTGGCTCCTTCTGCGGCCGTGAAAAGGAACATCACCAAGGCCATTTTGCAGATGTCGCTGGATCATCATATCGTCACCCCTTACACAGCGATGCTCATTGAGAGCCCCGACGGGGACGAGCTGATGCTGGCCGACTCCCCTCAGGACCGCAAGAGGGCCTGTTGTCCAGGTGAACTTCTACCTGTCTCAGGGGTGGGTCCTGGCTTCTACTGCCGGTTCACTCAGGGATGCGCTGTGTGCGAGCCAGTGGTGTGCTCCAGATCCCGTCACAACTGCTACGCTGTGACGAGGCCGGACGTCCACTGTGTGCACCACCGCCCTGCGACACTCCAGCTGCTCGGCAGAGCATAGAGCAGGTGCCATACACCGTGTGCGTGTGCGCAAATGGCCCGGTTGGGTCCAATACAGGTAAGGAGGGCGGGTGGGCGGGCCCTCCGAAGCACCGTACCGGAACGGTGCCTGGTGCTCCCAGCAGGCACCAGTACGCCCGTACCAGTGCGTACCGGCTATAACCCACCACTGGTATGCATCATACTACAAAAATGCTTGTGCACATGCGCAGAAGCAAAAAACAAGATGGCCGAGAGAACTGTTTCGGAGACGATGCAGGCCAAGTTACTACCTACTCGGCCAAACTGGTCCAAACTGGTAGGAACCCACCTCTAACCTGTCCCCGTCCAGATGTGAGATGGATGGAAGCAATTGGAGTTCATTATAATTCTTGTCTTTTCTCCCTCCCCCACTCCCGCCTCGAAACAGGTGCTCTAACCATTGGACAGCCCAAGCCCGAGAAGCCCATCCCTGCTTGGCCTCAGCAGGGCTCCAAAGACCTGGAATCGGCCCTTGGCCCTCCTACTGGACCAGATGTACATACAGGTAAAAGGCGCTCCATCCCTCTTCTCATCCTGCTCATTGGTAGAGTTTGTTCTTCATGTTTCCTCAGCCGGTGGAGAGACTCCACCGACTGTATTGACACAATATATGAATCTCCATCAGACTAAACCAGTGTTTCTCAACCTTGGCAACTTGAAGATGTCCGGACTTCAACTCCCAGAATTCCCCAGCCAGCATTCGCTGGCTGGGGAATTCTGGGAGTTGAAGTCCGGACATCTTCAAGTTGCCAAGGTTGAGAAACACTGGACTAAACTCTCCAATGTGGCTTTCGTGGCTTCGCAGGAAGTGTGGCTCAATCAAGGAGAGAAGCAATCTAGATCTAAGGAGGGATTTCCCGACAGGACAATTGTGGGCAGTGTGAAGCTAGCCTGCTTTGTTTAGCCTGTTGTTTGCAAACAGTGAACATTGGTAAATTCTGTTGTGGCCCGCCAGCGGCCCGAGGGTCCATTGAAGTGGTTCACTTAACAACTGTAGCCAAGAAGGTCGTAAAACGGGGCAAAACTCACTTAAGAAGTGTCTTGCTTACCAAAGGAAATTTTGGGCTCAAAATGTCAAATCTGGGAGTCAACTTTTGAGCACTACATACCTTCTTGGCCGTTTTTCTTTTTATTTTAATCCAGGCCACCCAGGTGGTTCATTCCCCATCCTTCATTCCCCATCGCGTTCTTTAAACATATATATTTTCTGTAACTGCGAGAGTAGTTTGGAACCGTGCCAATGGCAGCCGAGTCAAGAGATTACTTGGCATATTTAAGGAAAAGACGTCAAGTGGAACTGGGAACCGGCTACTACATTATAAATAGACATCAGTCACTTTGGCAAGTCTGTGTAATTCAGCTTTCACCCAGAGGAATCTGTAATCCATCATCCCCCCCCCCCCCGCCCGCCCCGGCCACCTGGCATTTGGCCTGTAAATGAGGGAGGGATACAGATGAAGAGGGAAAACAGGTTGCGTCTCCCATGTCTTGCATTTTGGATATTTGATGCGGAGTGAAGAAAAGGGTGGAAATTGCTAATTTTTGCCTGGAACATTCCTAAGGCTTTATTATTATTATTTTGGGCAATAGATCCTTGGGGATTTCTTTCATCCTTTCTGAAAACCACAGGAAGCCGCTGAAACCTCTCCTAATTTGGCAAAATTACAGTTTCTAGTGTAGGAAGTTAGCGCCCACCCCCTCTCCTAGGAAAATGAGATATTTTAGGAAATATTAAAAGGGCAGAATATTTCCACCTAAAAGGGAGGCAGAAACTCAACCCCCCACCTTTGTCAATGGACCATTAAGGCCTGAGCCAATCTATTCTACATAACAAAGATCTATCTCCTTCAGGCAGAGCCATAATATGAATCCCAAAGCCCTTTCATTACATCATCACCCAGCAAGGCTCAACCAAGTCTGGGGCACAGGACAGCCTAGAGAGTTGCCCCTGCATGGCGCCATGGGAGTCTGACAACCAATCAGAATAGGAGCTCAAATTCAAAAGCCCAGCGAGGGCATAAAATTCAGGGCATTCTCAGCATCTCTTCCCTTCCCCCACCCCCCATGACTTCAAGCCATGTGATCCTGTCCATCATTAATAAACCTTCTTTCCAAGCAACTTCCATGAATCCAGTGTCTTTTTCCCCACTTGGAACTGAACCCAGATGGACATTTCTTCCAACACTAACGTTGGGTTTTTTTTTTCTAACCATAGTGTCTTTAAAATGTATGGATTTCAACTCCCAGAATTCCCCAGCTAAGCAAGACAGAGATGCTTAAGGGACTTCTGCCCCATTTGATGAACTGTCTTGTCACAAATGTTAAGTGAGTCACTGCAGCTGTTAAATCGGTAACACGGCTGTTCAGTGAAACTGGCTCCCCCATCGACTTCGCTTCAACGTTGACTTTAAAAAAATATATAATTTTTCAAAACAAACATACAAATCCTCCTTCTTTACATACTGTAGAAAGTGTATCAGTTGGTTACAAAAGGCTTTTGTGCATTTCTTCCACCGTCATCAAGTATAATTCATATTAACTCCAATATCTTAAATCAGATGTTAATACATATTACCATCATCATACCTCCACTTTTATTTGACTATGGTTGTTTAAACATCCTTCATCATAAAATATACCAAGATTTAATACATAACCACATACTGGCATTTCATTTACGTATTTATAAAATCCTCTATTAAAACTAAATCCTTATATCCTATTAGGGGCTAAACATCCATAATATTTAATAACAAAATTTTCTAATCCTTCTTTCCCACTGTTTACAATTTACATCCAGTTTCCTTATATTATATCCATACATATAGATTATTATCATTATCCATTCTTTATTTGACTATATCCTATATCGTAACATTTTCCCCCTAATAATTAAAACTTAACTGTGTCTAATTTAGTTCTTTTAAAATTGTTATTATTGTTATTAACCTTTATATATAACCAAAAGGATTTCTAGCCTTCCCTTCACGGGTATCATTCAATATTCATATCCAATTATTGCTTATCATAACACTACACATTGTATACATTACTATCATTATCAATTTTTTATTTAACTGTACCTATTCTCATTAAATTTAACTAGGTTTAGCTAGTTTTAAATTATATTCTTCCATCTATCAACCTGTATCTTTCCAGTAACAAAACAATCGCACGTTTACTTTGAAGTTGTGGGTGCTTCTTTACTGGAGGTTTATTTAAGAGCAGGGAGTTGGACTAGAGCAGGGGTGTCAAACTCAGGCCCGCGGGCTGGATCCGGCCCGCGGGGCGCTTAAATCCTGCCCGCGGGCCTGGCCTGCAAATATCAAAGGACCGGCCTAGGGTGCCTCTGCCGGCCAAAATGGGCTCCGTGCAGTCCCCGCCATGGTCCATTTTCGGCCTCCATGGCCTCCTGCAGCACTCTGCTGGCCAAAAACGGGCCGGGTGCAGGCCCCATCTCTACCCCTATGTTGGGTAGGTTTCAAAATTTTTTACTACTGGTTTGGTGGGCGTGGCTGGATGGGGTGGCATGTGACTGAGTGGGCGTGGCCAACTTGACGTCACTCACGCACACTCAGTCACATGGCCCCCACACCAAGCCATGCCCACCGAAACGGTGGCGAAAAGTTTTGACAGGGGTGGGTGGGGCCCTCCAGCCTTGCCAAAGCTAAGGGAGCGCCTGCAAACTACCCAGTAAGAAAAAAAAAAGGTTTTGTCCTCCCCGGCCCCCAGGAACATTCTGGAAGGCAAAAATGTCCCAATTTTTGTGAAAAATGGGCAGAAAAAGGGCCGTTTTTTCCAAAAACGGATGCATTTTTGCCTTCCCTCAGCCCTGCTGAAGCCTGCAGAGTGCTTCTGGGGGCTGGGGGAAGGCAAAAGAGCCTCCGTTTTTGCAAAAAAAAAAAAAAAAGGCCCATCTCTGGGACTGTCATGCACACACCATTAAAAAAAAAGGGGACGGGATTTACATTTTTCTTTTTTTAAATATATATTTTTTTATTTTTAAAACTAACAAAAGCAAAACAACACATATAAAAAACTTTCCTCAATTTCGTCAAGCATGTCGTTTGGTTACAAACTTTTGTGCATCAATTTTTACAATTAAAAATAAGATCACTGGTTGTCCATCATAACATAACTAAATACATCATTATCATTGAGAATTATGTGTTCAAGTTACCGCTAATATTAATCATCCATAGAGTATATACAATACTTATAGTGTAGCATATTCAACTCCAGAAATAGTTTCCCATTGCTAATCCAAGTAGTTGTTGAACATTTCAATTCATATATGTATCAATTATTCATTACATCATCATTAGTCCTTTTAACATTTAAAAATCTTACCAGTATAACATGGACGATGCTTACAATTATACATAGGATTCAAATCATCCCATTCTTGTACATTAAATACATTATTGTCCTTTGTATATCATATGATCAAACACTGTATTTCATAGCAAAAAAAAAACAACACCCAAAACTTTCATAACAATGACTATAACTTTCTGGTAGTGCATGAATAAACAATTTCATTTCCAGTTTTTTTTATCCAACCATTGGTAAAACAAATCCCATACCTTATAAAATTGCTGGAGTTTACATTTTTTCCAATGAAGATTGTTCTGCGCATGTGCAGAACAGAAAATAAAGATGGCTGCGCCCAGGATAGAACCGGTAATGGTCACGTGTCCAGCTGAGTTACTACCTATTCGGCCGAACCGGTCAGAACTGGTAGGAAACCACCTCTGCCCTATATGGCTTGTTTCTGGCCTCTCCGGCCTCCAGCAGATCTCTGCCCATACCGGACCTCTGAGGTCAAACATAACATAACCCTGATGTGGCCCTCAATGAAATCGAGTTTTGACACCCCTGGAGTAGAAGTATCTCCGAGGTCCCTTCCAGCTCGTGACCTGTCAAAACCACGCTTGACTAAACCGCGCTTGACTAAACCGCGCCTGACTAAACCGCGTTGCTGACGTCATCAACAGGGCGACAACAGCCAGCGCAGAGAAAGAAGGGCGCTTTAAATAGCTCTTTGAAAGCAAGCCGATTCAACTTAAGGTAAGGGTTAGGTTTAGGGTTAGGGTTAGGTTAAGGGTTAGGTTAAGGGTTAAGGTTAGGTTTAGGGTTAGGTTAAGGGTTAGGTTAAGGGTTAGGGTTAGGTTTAGGGTTAGGTTAAGGGTTAAGGTTAAGGGTTAGGGTTAGGGCTAGGGTTAGGGTTAGGGTTAGGTTTAGGGTTAGGTTAAGGGTTAAGGTTAAGGGTTAGGGTTAGGTTTAGGGTTAGGTTAAGGGTTAGGTTAAGGGTTAAGGTTAGGTTTAGGGTTAGGTTAAGGGTTAAGGTTAGGTTTAGGGTTAGGTTAAGGGTTAGGGTTAGGGTTAGGGTTAGGTTAAGGGTTAGGATTAGGTTTAGGGTTAGGTTAAGGGTTAGGTTTAGGGTTAGGTTTAGGGTTAGGTTTAGGATTAGGTTTAGGGGGGTTAGGTTTAGGTTTAGGGGTTAATTTTAGGTTTAGGGTTTACAGCGTGCTTCTGTCTCCGCGCTGTTGTCGCCCTGTTGATGACGTCAGCGACGCGGTTTAGTCGGGCGCGGTTTAGTTGAGCGCGGTTTTGTCGGTGAACCCTTCCAGCTCTATTCTGACCGATTGATTGATATTAATTGTTCATGCCATTCATCTCCATTTCTCTGAACAGGGTCCATAGTTATTGGCCAAGAACGACCGGACAACTCCATCCCATCCTGGGCGAAGCCCACCAAGAAATCTGGAGGCCCTTTACCTGCTATCATGGGCCCAACCTCTGCCATGGATGCAGGTAACGAATGTTGGGCTGACTGCCCTTCACCCAGATATGAATTAATCCCATTCATTTGTTCCCAAGGAAGGTACATGTCAAAATCCACTCGTATGCTAACATCCAAAATAATTTACCACCCAGGGGAGATTGCATAAAACATTGCTGTATTAAGCAAAACGGGGACGTGCAGTCAGGGGAGGCAGGGGAGGCAGAGCCTCACCACTGTCATCATGAAAAGAAAAAAAAAATGTAAAAGGAAAAAGGCTGAGCTAGTTGCTGCCAGAGTCACAGTGGATGACTCTGCTTAGTGCTTAACTGTTTAAAAAAGCCTCTTAAAAAACGCCTTCTACAGAAGGAGGCAGGAGAACCACGTGCCTCATCTAGTCTGACTTTATGATCACTCGAGCAGAGTTAAGCAAGGGTTAAAAGCTGAAAAATTCCTGACGTAGATGAGGCACGTCGTTCTCCTGCCTCCTCCTGTAGAGGGCTCAGGCATTCTCTCCTCTCCCCTGACACCCCACTGACTAAAGTGCTTTCTTTCGCCCGCCTGAGCTCTGCCGCGAGCACAGACGGGCGAAAGAAAATGCTTTAGTCAGTGGGGTGTCGGGGGAGAAGACTGCCTCACCAGCCATAAACCTCACCGCACGTCACTGAATCAAAAGTGCTTGCAAGTATAAATTAAGAGGGAGAGGCAGTAGGTGAGTTCCTACCGGTTCGGTCTGGTTCGCTCAAACAGGTAGTAAAAATCTGGTGTACCTTTCTGAACCGGTAGTAATAGCAGCCTGGCCACGCCCCTGAACTGGTTCCCTCAGTGGCCACTGCCGTTGCCGGCATGTTTTTTGGCTGGAAAAGGAGGCAGAGAGAAACAATCTTGTTACCAAGGTATGCAACAGGGGGGAGGGGGAAATTCCAACTTCAGCCTCCTGGTGCGGCGCGAGGCTTGGTGAGGGGGCCCTGTGACTGAGTGTGTGTGAGTGACATCAAGTTGGCCACACCCACTCAGTCACATGTCCCCATCTAGCCACGCCCACCAAACCAGTAGAAATTTTTTTTGAAACCCACCTCTGGTGGGATCCTACCGGTTTAACAACATGTGTGCGCGCATGCACAGTTTACAGAGAAATCCCCTTCCCCTGGGGAGCAAAACAGTTGCAGTGCGTGGCCATCCACTCTGCCAGGACTATCAGCTGAGCGTCAGAAACAGGAATATGTACACATCTAAAAGTATACACACTTTCAGAAGTTTCAGATAAAAGGAATGTTTATAGAAAGGTAAACTTTTTTTTATTGTAATTAGATGTAGAAGTGGAGTCTAAGCCAGGGCATCCAACTTTTGACAACTTTAAGACTTGTGGACTTCAATTCCCAGAATTCCCCAGACAGCCATGCAAATCTCTGCAAATTCATAAAAAGAATACGCATCAGAAGTTTGCTTTGGAAACATGCTTGTACTGATGTGTGATATACACCACCCCTCACTCCCACCCATGTTGAGCACAGTATAAAGGGCACACATTTCCTAAAGATCACAATCCATTCACAATAAAACTAGAGGAAGAGAAAGTAGAGCAAGTTTGGAGTAGTTGTTAAAGAACTGCTTAGAGACCAGGAAACGGTGAGCTCGAGTCCTTAAGTACGAAAGCATTGCTGGCTGGGGAATTCTGGGAGTTGAAGTCCACAAATTTTGAAGATGTTGAGGCTCTAGTCTAGAAAGAGTGCAGAGAAGAGCAACAAAGAGGATTAGGGGACTGGAGGCTAAAACATGAAGAACGGTTGCAGGAACTGGGTATGTCTAGTTTAATAGAAAGAAGGACCAGGGGAGACATGATAGCAGTCTTCCGATATCTCAGGGGCTGCCACAAAGATGAGGGAGTCAAACTATTCTCCAAGGCACCTGAGGGTAGAACAAGAAGCAATGGGTGGACATTAATCAAGGAGAGAAGCAACTTAGAACTGAGGGGAAATTTCTTGACAGTGAGAACAATTAACCAGTGGAACAGAAGTTGCCTCCAAAAGTTGTGAATGCCCCAACACTGGAAGTCTTTAAGAAGATGTTGCATAGCCATTTGTCTGGAATGGTATAGGGTTTTCTGCCTAGGCAGGGGGTTGGACTAGAAGACCTCCAAGGTCCCTTCCAACTTTGTTATTCTAAGTGACCAAATTTAAATACACTCCGTTTAAAGACTACGTACTTCGCCATTGCCAGGAAGGTTTTATGACCAGCAATAAACGTGTATCATTTTTTTTATCTGAACGGTATTTTCTCCACAAGAATTGACTGCAACCCAGCGAGATCATTAGGTTTAATCCACTGTCTTCTTCCTCCACAGGATCTTTAATCTCAGGGCACCACAAGCCTGTTAACTCCAGCATCTTGTCCAAGAATCCAGATGACAGCAAGAGCATACATTCAGGTAGAAGAAAAATGGCACCATTTTTTACTCTATCATCATCATCATCATCATCATCATCATCATCATCATCATCATCTTTTCACGACCTCATAATCCCTTGATTGTCCAGTCATGCTGACTTTTGCAGAAACCCGCATGATGGGACAATCATTCTGAAATCGTTTGGTGGGTGTGGTGGCCACCGATGCATGTAATATATTTAGGAAGGTCTGTTTCGCGTTCTTTAAGAGGCATTCCCCTTTGTCTTCGTTCCCAGTGGACAACGATCCCCATTTCATCATCACCCTCCCAAGGCAACAGAAGAACATCTGCTTCAATATTGATTCTCAACCAGGGGCCATCCTGAATTTGATATCAGACGCGGAGTCCAGTAAGAGAAATGCACAATCTATTGATGGTTTAACTGAGAGGCATCCATAGTTGGGTTTGGGGGAAAAGGTTTACTCAATCGTAGTATTGAATCTGAAAAGAAGTCAAAAGCTAGCAAAATCTCTCTGAGATGCAAGCCACTAGCTTGTGAGTTGGGGATAGAGTGCTCAGGTCTCCTGGCTTGGAGATGTAGCTCTGGTTACCCCACAGGTAGTAGACATGGATGGGGTTAGCATCGTTCATAAGCATCCTAACTTCTTTCTTTCTTTCTTTCTTTCTTTCTTTCTTTCTTTCTTTCTTTCTTTCTTTCTTTCTTTCTTTCTTCTTCTTCTTCTTCTTCTTCTTCTTCTTCTTCCTCCTCCTCCTCTTCTTCTTTTTCTTCTCTTCTCCTCCCCCTCTTCTTCTTTTCCTCCTCCTCCTCCTCCTCTCCTCCTTTTTCTCCTCTTCCTCCTCCTTTTTCTTTTTCTTCTCCTCTTCTCCTCCCCCTCTTCTTCTTTTCCTCCTCCTCCTCCATCTCCTCTTCCTCTCCTCCTCCTCCTCTCCTCCTTTTTCTCCTCTTCCTCCTCCTTCTTTTTCTTTTTCTTCTCTTCTCCCTCTTCTTTTTCCTCCTCCTCCTCCTCCTCTCCTTTTTCTCCTCTTCCTCTTCCTCCTCCTCCTTTTTCTTTTTCTTCTCCTCTTCTCATCCCCCTCTTCTTCTTTTTCCTCCTCCTCTTCCTCTCCTCCTTTTTTTCCTCTTCCACCTCTTCTTTTCTCTTCTCCCCCTTCTTTTACTCCTCCTCCTCTTCCTGCTCCTCTCCTCCTCCTCCTCTTCTTCTCCACCTCTTCCTCCTCCTCTCCTCCTCCCCCTCCGCCTTTCTGTCTCCCTCCCCTTCCTTCCTTCCTTCCTTTTTCTTATTCTTTTTTATTCTTGTCCCTCCTCCTCCTCATTCTCCCTTATTCTTCTCCACCCTCCTCTTCTTCCTTCTTCTCCCTCCCCCTCCTCCTCCTCCCAGGAATCACAATTAATGGGAAACTCATTGGAGCCAAGAGGGTTTTGCGTAACAAACTCAACACCTATTTTGGCAAGATTGGGTTTAATTTTGAAGCGAAAGGCCTGAAGGTCGAAGTCAGCCCTGAGGCGATCACCTTGAAGGACGGTTCTTCCACCACTTCTGTTTCCTGGTCGGAGACAGGAAGTCTCATTCGGAGGAGGTAAAACCACCAGATTCGGTTTTGACCCACGAAAATATAGAAGCCTCCTTCTACGGCAGGCAGACTGATTTGAAGCAGGACCTTCTTCCCTTGTTTTCTTCTCCCAGGTTGTTGGTCTCGGTCAAGAAAGACAGCAACGTGACTCTCACCGTAGACGGGGATCTGACCTTTATGGTCCTGCTCCATCGGGTTTGGAAGAAGCACCCTGTGAACGTGGATTTCTTGGGCATCTACATCCCTCCGGCCAATAATTTCTCCTCCAGTGTGCATGGCCTCATTGGTAAAGGCTGGGAGTAGGAGGTGGTTCCATAGGTCTGGGTCCTTAGGAGTGCGTGTCTTCCGACCTAGGCTACTCCAGCAGCACGAAGCCGAGTCCTCGTCCCAAGAAACCCCTTTTATTTAATTCACAGTGAATTCTTCTCCAGCAAAGTCTTTCCTCTCCCACGGTCTTTCAAGATAGCTCACAATTACCGACCTTTATCAGGCTTGGAGACCAGCCAGGCCGAGATCTTTCAGATGCTGCCATACTTGGCAAGAATGCAGGAATGAACTAATTGCCTCCTGCAAACTCCACTCCCCTGTCGCTCCTCTTTTATTCTCTGTGGGAGGGGCCATTCATCGTCCACCTGTGGCCTTACTCCCAAGTCGACCCTTGTTCCTTAGCTGTTCCCTTTGTCTGGCAACTCCGCACATGCGCACACTGGGAACAGGCTCCAGCTGTTCTTCTGCCTCACTGATGTCTGACTCTGAAGGCAGCTGAGAACTGGCATACGGCTCTGGCCCCCTCTCTGCCTCCAACCCACAGCCCTCATTAGAGCCTCCTCAATCTCCTCACTGTCCAAAATCTGCTGCCAGATCCACTGGCCACTGGCGGGCCACAACAGCATGACAGCAAGGAGGAACTGAGAAAACAGGAAAGCATCTCTTAAAATAGGGATGACGGAGATGAAGGAATGTGTCCTATGGTTGTGTAAATCATCATCAGAGAGAGATGCAGTGTTTATGTGTTGTTATTTATTATAGACAGACCTCAACTTACAACCATTGGTTTGGTGGTCATTCAAATCTACTGCATACAGGTAGTCCTCAATTTATGACCGCAATTGAGCCCAACATTTCTGTTGCTAAGCAATACAGTTGCTAAGTGACTTTTATCCCCACCTTTCTTGCTTCGGTTGTTAAGCGAATCACTGCCGTTGATAAGTTAGTAAGACGGTTGTTAAGCGAATCTGGCTCCCCCCTCCCACTGACTTGGCTCGTCAGAAGGTCGCAAAAGGGGATCCCATGACCTCGACACACGAAATGGTCGTACGTATGAACCAGTGGCCAAGCATCTGATCACATGATCATGGGGATGCTACAAAGATTATAGAACTGTGAAAAAATGGTCATAAGTCACATTTCTCAGTGCCGTCGTAACTTTGAACCGTCACTGAATGAACTGTTGTAAGTCGAGGACTACCTGTATATGTAGTATGTGTAATAAGCAGCAGAGTTTGGTGTCTTAGCGCAGCTTAATTCTTCTAACGGAGCCTTCAGGATGACTCCAGGTTGAACATCTTGGTAACATCTCAGCTAAAACATTTCCTCTTCATTCTTCCCCAGGTCAGTTCTTGCAGGAGCCAGACGTGCTCATCTACAATGAGAGACCAGGACAAGATCCCGGGAAATCTGATGCCACCATGGAAGTGAAAGGCCACAAGCTGACCGTCACGCGGTAGGGCATCGGAGGCACCTAGAAAGCTGGCTTTCTATGGTTGCCGTTTGTGTGTCTGTGTGTTGGGAAACTGAACTCCCAGAGAAGGTTGTTGAAGAGTTTAGCAGAATCTGGATATACATTGAAATTATGGTGGATTTTATTATGTATGTATGTATGTATATATGTAGGTATGTACTGCATGTATGCATGCATGCATGTATGTACGTAGTCTGTCAGTCAGTCAATCATCTGAAAAATAGTGACTGGCCGAAAGTCACCCAGCTGGCTTTCATGTCTAAGGCAGGACTAGAACTCCCAGTCTCCTGGTGATTGGCTCAAAATTCACCCAGCTGGCTTTCATGTCTAAGGCAGGACTAGAACTCCCAGTCTCCTGGTGATTGGCTCAAAGTCACCCAGCTGGCTTTCATTGTCTAAGGCAGGACTAGAATTCCCAGTCTCCTGGTGATTGGCCCAGTCACCCAGCTGGCTTTCATGTCTAAGGCAGGACTAGAATTCCCAGTCTCCTGGTGGTTGGCCCAAAGTCACCCAGCTGGCTTTCATGTCTAAAGCGGGACTAGAACTCCCAGTCTCCTGGTGATTGGCTCAAAGTCACCCAGCTGGCTTTCATTGTCTAAGGCAGGACTAGAATTCCCAGTCTCCTGGTGATTGGCCCAGTCACCCAGCTGGCTTTCATGTCTAAGGCAGGACTAGAATTCCCAGTCTCCTGGTGATTGGCCCAGTCACCCAGCTGGCTTTCATGTCTAAGGCAGGACTAGAATTCCCAGTCTCCTGGTGATTGGCCCAAAGTCACCCAGCTGGCTTTCATTGTCTAAGGCAGGACTAGAATTCCCAGTCTCCTGGTGATTGGCCCAGTCACCCAGCTGGCTTTCATGTCTAAGGCAGGACTAAACTCCCAGTCTCCTGGTGGTTGGCCCAAAGTCACCCAGCTGGCTTTCATTGTCTAAGGCAGGACTAGAACTCCCAGTCTCCTGGTGGTTGGCTCAAAAGTCACCCAGCTGGCTTTCATGTCTAAAGCGGGACTAGAACTCCCAGTCTCCTGGTGATTGGCCCAAAAGTGACCCAGCTGGCTTTCATGTCTAAGGCAGGACTAGAACTCCCAGTCTCCTAGTATTTGGCCCAAAGTCACCCAGCCCGCTGTCAAACCTAAGGCTGGATTAGAACTCCCAGTCTCCCAGTTTCTAGCCTGGTGCCTTAACCACTAGACCCGGGATGACGAACCTAGGGCATGCGTGCATCAGGTGGCACGTGGAGCCATTTGTCAGGGCACGCAAGGCGTTGCCCTGTCAGTTGGCCAGCGCGCATGCATGCGCTCACCAGCTGACTTTAACCTTTTGTTGAGGCCATTTTTTGCCCTCTCCAGGCTCCAGAGGCTTTATAGGAGCCTGTGGAGGGTGAAAACAGCCTCCCCCTCCCAGAGGCCCTCCAGAGGCTTCAGGAGCTTCCCTGAAGCCTCCGGAGCGCAAAAAACCAGCCTTACGGCTAAATCAGAAGTTCAGGAACGGACTTCTGGTTTGCTTATAGGGCTGGTTTAAGCCTTTCGGAGCCTTCAGAGACCTTCCGGAGGCTTCCCTTTAAAGGCTCTTGAGGACGAAAAACGGCCCAATGGACAAACTGGAAGTGACCCTCCAAGGAGGGGGCAGGGGATGATGTTTTCGCCCTCCCCAGGCTCCTATAAAGCCTCTCGAGCCTGGAGAGGGCGAAAAAAGCATGCAAAAAATGGGGGGTGGCACATTGCATTATGGGTGCAGCACAGCCGCGCACGCCCCCCCCTGTGCTCTCCCCCCCCCCCCCCGTTTTTGGCACGCAAGCCAAAACAGTTTCACCATCGCTGCTCTAGACCAATCTGGCTCTCTTCAAGATACTTCAAAAACAAAAACAGCAGATGAGCCTCTAGGCTAGCTACGTTTGGGGGGAAAGAATGAAAACCAGTTGCTAATCTCTTGTGGCCTCACGCCAACCCTTCCACGTGACTCCAGAAGCCTTTCTCAGCCTTGGCAAAGTTTTCTGGGAGTTGAAGTCCACGCAGGTTAAAATTGCCACGGTTGAGAAGCGTTGGTTTAGGCCCAGCCTAAAATTACGTACATAATGATGATGTGTGCTTATTTGCCTTTGCCTGCAGAGGCCTGCAAAAGGATTATCGCTCGGACCGGGTGTTCGGGACCAACGTCCAGTGCTGGTTTGTCCATAACAACGGCAAAGGGTTCCTGGATGGCCACTACCGAGATTACCTGGTCCCTCATTTATACAGCTACCTGAAGCGCATCTGAAGGCTCGGCAGGGCAAGGGAACTCTCCGAGTGGCCACGCAACTCATCCTGTAGCAAATTCACAGCTTTGGGAAGGGCTTCGTGGCGGGCTGATCCAGCCTAATACTGCACACATTCCTTTTCCACCCCCCCCCCCCAAAAAAATTATCCTCTCCAGGGGTATTTGGACTTTGTGTCACTGGGACTGCTTGTGGTGAACGCAAACCAAAAATCCCACTTTCGAGCAAAGTTGCATTTGGAAGCAAATGTGACCCCAAGGGTGCTGGAGAAACGCAGGAAGTTTGTTTATTTTTCCCGACTGTATAAAGACCGTGTAGCCAAACGGAATTAAAGTAGTAAATTCCCCCCCCCCCCCCACAGCTTGGGTATTGTATTCTGTTCCATTTGTCTTAATGCGCCTGAGAAGTTTTCAAACAAGGTCTTAAGCCAGGAGTCTCTAACCTCGACAACTTTTTTTAACACCTGGGGACTTCAATTCCCAGAATTCCCCAGCCGGGAATACTGGCATATAACTGAGCTAGTTGAAAGTCGTAAGAAGACAGCTGGGATGGCAATAAAGGAGGCCTCAGTATTGTACCGTTAAATAATATACCGTATTTTTCGGAGTATAAGACCCACCAAGGTTTTGAAAAGGCAAAATTAAAAAAAAAAAAAAAGGTTTTGTACTCTGCAAACCTCCCCAAAACTGCCTGTTTTTCGCAAAAACGGGCCCGGTTGTTTTCCCCATAAAGGCATGAATAGCCTTTAGGAAGCTTGTAAAATGCTCCTGGGGGGTGCCCCTTCCTAAATGAGCAAAAATGGTCCGTTTTTTGTGATAACGGCCCTGTTTTTGTCAAAAAATTGCATGCATGGCCTTTAGGAGGCTTATATAGTACTCCTGGGGGCCGGGGGGGGGGGGACAGATTGAGAAAAAAATGGCCCGTTTTTCACTCATTTCTTCCCCAGGTCCCAGGAGCACTCTGGAAGCCTCCTAAAGGCTCTGAATGGCCATTTTGGTGAAGGGGGCGGAGTTTCAGGAGGCAAAAAATGCTTTTCAGCCTCTTTTTTTGAAGGAAAAAGGTGCGTCATATACTCCGAAAAATATGGTAGATCAGCTCCAATTTGCTAAAACTTTTTTAACTTTAGGCAAGGTGTGGACTGTTGACCAGCATCTGATCATCACTCTGCATCTTGGTGTGACTCGAAGATTCTGCGCTCCTGAATTTAATTTTTATTTTTATTTTATTTTAATTTTAATTACACACCTGTAAATTCGCAACTTCAACGGAGTACAGGTCAACGTTCGAGTTCAGAAGCCAAAGTGTACCTTCCGAAATAAAGCCACGAGCCAATTTAAAGGGGCATCGAAGTCCATTTATTTGGGACGCGCACAATGGTTCGAAAGAAACGCCGCACCAATAAAATAGCTCCCATCTTCTTCTCTGTTCTGTACAAAATTACTATACAATTAAAAAAAGAGAGATCCAAACCATTAACGGATGTTCCAGCAGCTCCCAAGAGCTGCCTCATGGAAGAGTGAAAGTCCAGATCGAGAAAACTGATTTCCTAAGCAGAGAGCTTATCGTTACCAATTCTCTTAAAATATGTCAACATCGCTAAAACATTGCCAGGCAAAAATGGCTTCCTGGATGATGTCGAATTCAGAAGGTCCACCTGGGACCAGATTTTCTGGGCCGCTCAGAAGAATCCCCCCCCCCCCCCGCTTTCAAATCTGATAAAACGTCCTACCAGGATGTGTGGTAGCCTCTTCTACAGTACAAGGACGGACTGAAAAGATATAGATGAAAAATTGGAACTCTTTGAAGATTCTCTGATTCCATCAGAATCCATGACTCAGATCAGGAACTGGCACGCTTTTCTCCCAAGGCTGGCGCACGACCATCAATGGTCTATTAAGTCTTGATGATTTCGTAAAAATTCGGCTTTTTAAAAAGTTGGCAGGGCGACGGTAGTAGATTATGCTTTTTTGTGGTGGTGGTGGTGGGGATAGTAGACATCCTGCTGCTGGTTAATCCCATCCCAATGGAACGGAAGACTATTTTCGTGTCAGCAGGTGAGATGAAGCTAAACTCTCAAGTTACAACATCATACTTAGCTCTCCGACCACAGATGGTTCCAATTTCTGCAGGAAATATACATTACGAAAAGTTCTACGGACCGCAGGGCTATAGATGGCTGATACTGTGCTACAGGGTGAACCAATCTAATCAAGATTCCCAGCAATAAATGAGGAGAAATCTATTAGGAGATTGCCCGTGGTTGATCCAGAAAGGGCTCATAAATAGAGGATCCAATGTACTGTATTTATAGGGCACCCTTCAGAAATCTCGTTCGCTCCTTCAAATTGACAGTTCAACTCTTGAGTTGAGCGTATACTGGAGTTGTTCATCTGCAGCCATGTCCAGAGATGTTCTTCACAGATCTCATCAGCTCTTCCTAGTCAACGGAGGCCAACTTGGAAATGTCTTCGTATGGAATACCATCCACCTGACGTCCTTTCAGAGCTCCCTGCAGAGGGAAGTTAAACAAAAGGAAGTTTTAAGGAACTTTAAGTTTTGGGACGGCAAGAAAATAAACCAGTGGTCATTGTTAGGTAAGCTCCCCGTTGGGAGAGCGAGTGCGTTCAGAGAAGCGTTGTGAGAGTGTTGTTGGAGAACACACAAACCAGCATACAGAGACACTGCACTTTAAGTAGGCTTTTACTTTCGTGGAAATAGAGGTATCAGAGTCCATCAAACAGTCCAAGTCATACACGGATAAGACAGTCAGTCATCAACGTCTTTCAGTTAAGGGATAATCCAAATAACATATACATATATATATATATATATACATACACACATATAAATTTTTATTGAATGCTTTAGTCTTTAAAAACAGTAAAGAAGACACAAGAAAAAAAACACAGAACATACATAACAATATACAGTAATTTTACAGCTTTCTTTATCAGCTTTCCTGCTTAGCTTTTATAGTTCTCCCTTCTGGATTGCCTTCCTATTACTTTAACCTTGTCCTATAATGTAGCAAACATAATATTAACGCTTATAATCATATTCATTATTTGTATCACCATATATTTGTATTCTCTATTTTCTGTTTTGGCTTCTGATTTCTCGCCATTTGTACATTTTATTCCATGCTTTATAGAAGTTGGATTCTTCTCTTTCTTTTAGTTCTATTGTCATTTTATCCATTTCTGCGCGTTCGAGTATTTTCCTGATTGTAGTTTCATCTGAGGGTGTATTGATTTTTTCCCCAGTTTTGTGTGAAATCAATCCTGGCTGCAGTGAGTATGTGTGTATGGTTATATATTGAGATTGTTTGTCCATTTTTTTGTCTAGTAGTCTTAATGAGAATGCTTCTGGTTTGAGGAGTAACATTTCAATTGCATTTATCCAAACCCCTTAATTCAATGAATTAATCCATTTTTAAAAAATTCTTGTTGAGGATCTAAAATAAGCCAGGAACGTATAAGGCTGCCTGTTATACAACTATTAAAAGATACTTACCGATTCAATGAGGACTGTGGCGGAAAAAGACTTCTCGTTGATGCCCAGTAACGTGGCTTCGTTCCCTCGGTAGCCTCCGTTTAAAACCAGCACTTTTTTACCTGTAAGGTGAATAGGGATGAGTCCAAACCTATCTCAAACCTGACATCAGTCAAATCTAATCCAGGGCTTTTCTCCTATGCTTGGCCTAGTTATTAACTGCTTGGGGAGAAATTTCCCTCTTTCTTCCTTTGATCTCAAAACACCGGAGCCAATGTCTAGAACAGTGATGGTGAATCTATGGCACACACAGCTCTCTCTGTGGGCATGGACACCTTCTTCGTGAGCGCCGGAGTGCCAGAAAATGGCCCGAAAACGGCCAAAAAAAACCCTCCACCCAAAAAACAGGCTGTTTTCTGGACTGTTTTCATGCTGTTTTGGGGCCATTTTCTGGCTGGCTTTTGGGGTGTTTTTTGAGCCATTTTTGGCACTCAAAATGGCCCAAAACGGCCTGAAAAATGACCCAAAACCACACCGTTTGTTGGGTCCCTTTCAGGCTGATTTTGGATTGTTTTTCGGGCCAAAAACGGACCAAAAAGTGACCCAAATGGCCTGAAAACAGCCCAAAAATGGTCAAAAACCAGGTAAGTCCGCACCAGCCAGCCAGTCTTTGGGTTTTCGGTGCTCCAACACACACATATGCAAATGCATGCATGAGCGTTCTGGTTTGGGCCCTTGGTGCTGAAAATGTTCGCCATCATCATTGGTCTAGAAGTTGTGAATTATGTCCTTGATTTTATTAATGCGACTGTTCTGACCTAAGCTTCCCGAGAAAGTATAAATCATAATCTTAGTCCCCCAAACCCTCTTTTATTTATACGGCTGTGAATTAGGGTCATTCAGAGCCCGCAAGGCTTCACAAACAGCCTGTGAAGATTCCGACAGACGTCTGCTTGAGTTGCCACGGTCTTTCAGGGGAATGTTGATAAACACCCACCTTATCTCCCTTGGAAGGCAGCCAGAGACCTCATTGCCAAATGCAGAGCAAGGCCAAACTTAGCACAGAGTCAAAACAGAGCTTCAGAGTTTAAACTGACCAGAACGAACAAAAGTTGCTTCCTGCAAAAGCTCACGTCCCATTCACTCCTCTTTTATGTCTTATGGGAGGGGCCAATCATCTCCAAGACTTACTCCCGAGTCGACCCTGTTTTCCTAATTGTTCTTGCCTTCTGGCAGCTCTGCGCATGCGCACACTGGGAACAGGCTCCCACTGTTCGTCTGCCTCACTGATGTCAGACTCCAGAGGCAGCAAATAACTACCAGATGGCCTTGGTCCCCTCTCTGCCTCCGACGCAGAGCCCTCATCAGAGCCTTCCCCAGACTCCAGGACTGGCCCATGTTCCTCCCCAACCTCCTCACTGCCCGAATCTGCTGCCAGCTACAGTATTCTGTATGCCTTTGATATTGGAATGGGATTTGAACTCCCAACCCTGGGAGCAAAATCTATAGGCAATGATGATGTGATGACATAGATGGTTTGCTTCATAGGTTTGGGCTAACCTATACTGGTTTAAGTATACTTCCTTTCAGCTAATCTCACACACTTCATAGCAATAGCACTCAAACTTATATACTGCTTCACAGTGCTTTACAGCTGTCTTTAAGACTCAGCCTATGGCCCTCAACAATCTGGGTCCTCATTTTACTGACCTCAGAACGATGGAAGGATGAATCAATCTTGAGCCGGTCAGAATCAAATCGCTGGCAGCCATCAGAATTACCCTGCAATACCGCAGTCTAACCACTGTGCCATCATGGCTCGCTCATTCTCTCTCTCTCTCTCTCTCTCTCATCAAAATAGCACTTAGACTTATATACCGCTTCGCAGTACTTTACAACTTTCTCTAAGCAGTTGACAAGAGTCAGCCTGTTGCCCCCAACAATCTGGGTCCTCGTTTTAACGACCTCAGAATGATGGAAGGCTGAGTCAACCTTGAGCCTGGTGAGATTCGAATTGTATTTTTTTAGAAGTTATATTTAACCCCAATCTCCAAAGGAGAAAGCGAAAGACAGACAGATATTGAAAAGCAGGGCTCCTCTTAAGAAGAATGATCTTGCCAGGAAAACTTACCTGGGGCTGGGATCACAGTCTCCAGATGCGTCTGATCAAGTTTGAGCTTATCTCCAGAATTGGTCAATTTCACAACTGCTGTGTACTTGTCAATTACCTCCTGTAACATCAATTACACATGCATTAAATGGAAGGAAGAATTCATTACTATTATTCTTGAATTGTCAGAAAGTACTCACGGACTGGATCTGTTGTAGAAAGACATGAAACCATAAATTTACACTTCATGATGCAACAAACAAGCCATATTATGCATTAGCATGTTGTGAGAACCAGGTCATCCTATTTAAGCTATGAAGGTAGTCCTCAACTTACGACCACAACTGGATGTGACACTTCTGCTGAGAAGCGATGGGGTGGTTATGTAAGTTGCATTCAATTTAATGGCCGTTTGTTGTGTTGCTAAGCAAATCAACATGGTTGTTAAGTGAATCCTGCAGTCGTTATGTGAATCCTGCTTCTCCCTCATCGACTTAAGCTTGTTGGAAGCCAATTCGGAAGGTCGAAATGGAGATCACAGGTAGTCCTCGACCTACAACCACAATTGAGCCCAACATTTCTGTTGTTAAGTGAGACGTTTCTTAAGTGAGTTTTGCCCCATTTACAATCTTTCTTGTTAAGTGAATCACTGCTGTCGTTAAGTTAGTTAACATGGTTGTTAAGTGAATCTGGCTTTCCCATTGACTTTGCTTGTCAGGCAATCGCAAAAGGGGGATCAAATGACCCCGGGGATATTGCGACCGTCATAAGTATGAACCAGTGGCCAAGCATCTGATCACATCATTCTGGGGATGCTGCAAAGGTTCGTAACTGTGAAAAAGCATCCTAAATCACATTTTTCAGTGGTGTTGTAACTTTGGACAGTCACTAAACAGACTGTCGTAAGTCGAGGACTGCCTGTAAATACATGCGGATTGCCAAGGGCCCAATTTTTGACCACGTGATGCTGCAAGAGTCATAAGTGCGAGGACTCCTCTTAAGCCGAGGATTATCTATAATATTCGTTGTTTTGGCTTTTCATGTTGCCCGAATGTTTTGGTTGGCCCGCCGCGGTTAATTGACTAAACCGTCGCACAGTCCAAAGAACAAGACGGCCCTTCAGCTCTTCTAATCAAGCTATAGAGTTTAGTATGCGGGATACTGGTGCTCTTTA
Organism: Thamnophis elegans; assembly: GCF_009769535.1. Classification (NCBI taxonomy): domain Eukaryota; kingdom Metazoa; phylum Chordata; class Lepidosauria; order Squamata; family Natricidae; genus Thamnophis; species Thamnophis elegans. The sequence continues at coordinate 5,586,222 of NC_045547.1, forward strand.
CATGTCCTGAACTTCAATTCCCAGCATGCTTAGCCAGCGGGAACAGTCCATTGGGAAGGGGGGGAGGTGTTCTGACCCAGCCTTCGCAGGTAACCCCTTTTTGGTAACAGGTCAGGAACAGTTTTCTATTCGCATCAAACTTAATTAGTCCCAACAGACCTGGGTTTAGCCAAGAAATTTGAATTTGCCTGCTGTATACTAAAAAAATATGGTTGTTTGTGACAATTGGACACTCCCAAACCCCTTCTATTTATCTTTCCCAGCCAGGAAAGGGCTGGCTGGCATCTGCTTCTGTCTTTCCCTGAGAGCCGGCTTATTGATTTCCTTTGCTCTCCTCTCCTCTCTATGCATACAAGCATCTGAGATGGGCCTCATCTGTTCCTACCCTTCAGCTCAGGCGCTGAAGACAGCTGCCTCTTCACCTGTGGGAGGACCGAAGGCCCAGGCTCTGATGTTGTTTCCTTATTAGACCTTTCAAAGGCTCTGAAGCTGGCCCGGGCCCTCCCTCAATCTCCTCCTCGACTCTACAGCTATCTCTGCTGGCAACGGAGGGGCCACAACAGGGCCCCATAAGGGCTCCTGAAGCACCAACGCTGGAGGCTTTTAAGAAGAGATTGGACAACCGATTGTCTGAAATGGTGCAGGGTTTTCCTGCTTGAGCAGGGGGTTGGACTGGAAGACCTCCAAGGTCCCTTCCAACTCTGTTATTCTTCCCATCCTCCCTTGGAATATTTTCATTTACACCTGCTCCGAGCACCCTAAGACTTGTCCCTCTCTATGGCTAACATTTTTGGAAGGGCGGATAAAAGGCTCTGCACTCACCTTAACGACGGCTTTTTTTTTATAGTATTTCTCGCCAAGTTTCTTGGTTATGATTTTGACCACAATTTCCTGGAAAAAGAGATCGGGGTTAATGACAGGCAAAAGGAGATCTCACCTGCTTTCTGCGGTTCATTCTTTCTGCAATAAGATAAAAATTGAGTGCAGTGTTAAGGTTTAGACCCGGAAATGAAGTTTGTTCTTGTAAATGGGAAGGAGAAGAGAGTCTCCTATAAAAAACCCAAAAGGTCAGAAAAAAAAATACATGTTCCTTAATTTTCCAGTTTTCCAAAAGCAGGGATTTTGCTGTTGTTATTGCTGTCAGAACTAATCCTTCCATCTATCCAGCACCCGATGAAGTTTCCTGGATGAGGAGCGAAACCTTTCAAGGAAAAACTCAAAAGAGTTTTTTTCCTTGAAGAGGTTTCGCCTCTCATCTAAGAAGCTTCATCGGGTTCTGGATAAATGGTTGCCTTTTGAAAAAGCATTTTGGGGATAACCAGGACCTAGATGGCTGAGAATCTCCACAGACATGATTGCTGTGCTGATTCTTCTTTGTCTAAGCATCCTAAATATTATAACTCAAATAATACAGGTACTCCTCCGCTTAACAACCACAACTGGGGGTAGAGTTTTCCGTTGCTAAGCAACACGGTTGTTGAGTCATCCCGGATTTTTACATACTTTTTTTTGGGGGGGGGGAGCAGGGCTGTTAAGTGAATCACTGCAGTTGTTAAGAAAAAAAATCATGCGGTCGTTAAATGAGCCTGGCTTCCCTCCACTGACTTTTGCTTGTGGGGAAGATCGCAAATGACGATCATGTGACCCTGGGAAACAGTCATAAGTACATGTCAGTTGCCAAGCGCCAAAATTCCGATCACGTACAATAACTGTGAGGATAAAGACTTATTGTTATTTGATAGATAATGATGAATTCAAGGAAATAAGGATTGTTACAAACGAAAGAATATTAATGGTAATTTGAACACATAATGCTCAACGACAGCGAAATATTCAGTTATGTTTAATGCAAAACCAGTGTTGTTGTTTTTAATCTTAAGAATTGATGCACAAAAACTTGCAACCAAACGAAATGCTTGATGAAAGTTTTGTTTTGTATGTGTTGTTTTGTTTTTTCTTTAAGAAAAAGAATATATATATATGTGTGTGTGTGTGTGTGTGTGTGTGTGTATGTGTGTTGTATTTGTGCTGATAAATAAAGGGAGACTAGTATAGATCTATTTCAAGCTATTTAGCTCTCATCAGCTAGCCATACCCTTACTGGGATTCAATCCTGGGCTGTATTACATATTAGGCAGATGTGTTAACCACTAAGCCACAAGGTTCTCCTCCTTTATCAGCTGAGCCAGGGAAATAGGTATGTATTTAGTGTCACAACCCCTGGTATGCCCAAATATGGGAGGAAGCAGACTGCTTCCTTTCTCTGTCTATTGGCTCGTCACAAGAGACCATCCAGACAGAATATATATAACTGTGAGGATACCATGATGGTTGTAAGTGTGAAGACTGGTTGTAAGTCACTTTTCTCATGGCCATTTTACTGAACGGTCACTAAACAAATGGTCATAAGTCGAAGTCTACCTGTAGTATGCCAGCTAAACAGAAACCTGATAGAGATAAATCGAAACTGAGGGAAAACACCCTTCTATCTGAACATGAGGGAAGATAGCACTATAAACGTTACAGGGGATACGTAAAAAATCTACCCACTTACTCCCAGAAACTACATCATGACAGATTCTGGACAATCGCTTGGATACTTACAGGTTGCAACCAGTAGTCCGTTCGGGCAGACTTTTTCTTCTCTTCTTCAAACTAGGAGAAATTAAAAAAAAAAAAAAACCACACGTATTAGTTCAATTCAGCCTTGCAGGTAAGATCAACTAGAGATAATATCCGGAAGATATCCTACCATACTAAAAACTTTTAAATAATGAATTTTGTGGCTTCCAGAAAAATCAGAAGTAACTGGAACATTGAGATTATATTTTTAATGATAGGTAAAGGTTTCCCACGTGCATGCATGCTAGCCGTTCCTGACTCTAGGGGGCGGTGCTCATCTCTGTTTCAAAGCCGAAGAGCCATCGCTCTCCGAAGACGTCTCCCTGGTCATGTGGCTGGCATGACTCAACGCCGAAGGCGCATGGAACGCTGTTACCTTCCCACCAAGGGTGGTTCCTATTTTTCTACTTGCGGTTTTTACGTGCTTTCAAAAAGCTAGGTCGGTAGCAGCTGGGACAAATCATGGGAGCTCACTCCGTTATGTGGCGCTAGGGATTCGAACCGCCAAACTAAGAAAATGGCAAAAATAAAGTCAACAGCTAGTAAATCGTTCACTTGTCTACATTGGTTGAATCTCACTTTGAATCTTACATCCCATCTGGGCATCCTTTTAAAGGATGATTCATACTTAAGACCGTTGCTATGTCCCAAGGTCATGTGATCCCTTTTTGCAACCTTCTGACAAGCAAAGTAAGAATGCCACAATCTAGTTACGGTAATACGAGGATCTCTCTCTATATACATAATTTTGTATTTATCTATCTTGTCATGTTTATGCAGTGTATATTGGGGGGTGGTGACTCTTTGAGAGCTGCATGCAATGAAATTTCATTTTAATGTATGCCGATTAGTGTACATTCAAAGTGACAATAAAGTTATTATTCTATTCTATCATTAAGAACAAGGGACCCGGTGGCTCAGTGACTAAGAGGCTGAGCTTGTCGATCAGAAAGGTTGGCAGTTTGGCGGTTCGAATCCCTAGCGCCGCATAACAGAGCGAGCTCCCATGACTGGAACGTCTGGAAGGAAACAACCAAGCTCAGAGGGCACCAAGGACCCACACAGTCCTCCTGTCCTCCTCTTCTCCACAAACCCCATTCTCATCTAGCGCTGATGGCGTTACCTAGCTGGGTCATGAAACGTCTGGAAGAAAACGACCAAGCTCAGGGAGCACCGAGGACCCCACAGATGTTCTCTGGTTATCTCCCATCCCCCGCCCATTGTCCCTGCTCGTAATAATCACCAAGCAGAATGTATCAGTAACTGGATCTCCACCACACCTCTATGATCTCATCAAGGGCAGATTTCTTCTTCTTCTTCTCCTTAATTTGCTTTGACGTCAGAGGGGTTTCTTTCCGCTTAAGGGGGAGCAGCGTTCCTGACGGCTTCAGCACGGTGGGGCCAAGCAAGCTGGAGAAAACAGACCAGGATTAATAGTTGCGGGGGGCCTGTCCAGATGTGAGGACGTGACTTTCCTTAGTCCCCCCACCCCCCCGATAGGTGTCTTTTTACAAGAGGCAACTGGTTTTTCATCCAAGAAGCTTCTTCAGCTCTGACTGGATGGTGGGAATGGAAAGATTGATACTCCTTGCAGAACAGCTGGTCATTTGCATCCTTTTAGAGGGTCCTTGAAGCACTTGGAGGTTTATCTCTGTCCTCAGGGTCACCTGAGTGGTGCAAATGGTTCCTGTAGTCTGTGATTTTTTCCCTCTGGAAATCCATTAATACGCCCACGCTATTCCAAGGGTGTCCAGGCCAAAATGCATGGCTAAATTCTATGGAGGTTCTCAGTCGTCCAAGAAGCTTGTCCCAAAAGTGCTTTTTTTTTCAGGAGGCAACTGGACTTTCTGTGTTTTTTTTTTGAAGACGTTTCACTTCTCATCCAAGAAACTTCGTCAGTTCTGACTGAAGGGTGGAAGAGGGATGAATAAACCTGCAAACGGCCTCAACTGGGTGGCAAATGGGTGTGGGGCCTTCTTGGAAGTGTCAATTTATGTCAAGAGAGGCCATCTATGTCAAAATTGAGCAGCCCTCCCTCAACAGAGGGGGAGGGATACAACATCATCTATCTCCAGTCCCTTCAACCGTTCTGAGAAGGCTTTATACCTATTTGCACCACTCAGGTGACCCTGAGGACTGAGATAAACCTCCAAGTGGCTTCGAGGACCCTCGAAAAGGATGCAAATGACCGGCTGCTTGCATTTGGTCTATAAGATGCATTCCATGCTCTTTTGGGAGGGGGGGAAGGTGCGCCTTATACTCTGAAAAATACGGTAGTCCTCTAGTATGGAAAATGGCTTAAGACTTCCTTCTTGAGGCAAAGGATAACATGAACGCAGGGGGCCTGAGCTGGGTCGGATTCAGATGAGAGTCAATTGCTCTCCTTACCCGGTTCTTGGGGAAGGGAGAAGGAGACAAGAAATTTTCAGAAGCCGCGCACCAGCCCTCTGAGGGTTTTTACAGGTAGTCCTCAATTTACGACAATTCATTTAGTGAATGACGTTACAACCAACCATAATACTTGCCTGCTTTTGGGTTGTTGTGCTGAAGCAGCTGATGTGCACGCGCCTTTGTTCAAATTGAAGGTCACTAAAAGAGAAAAAAAAAACAAATACCGTATTTTTCGGAGTATAAAATGCACCAAGGTTTTGAAAAGGCAAATTAAAAAAAAAGTTTTTGCACTCTGCAAACCTCCCCCAAACCATCCGTTTTTTGTGAAAACGGGCACATTTTTTGTCTCAAAAAAAGCCTTTAGGAGGCTGGTAGAGTGCTCCTGGAGGGAAGCCCCCCCCCCCCCAAATGAGCAAAAAAATGGCCCGTTTTTCCGCAAAAAAAAAATTGTCAAAAAAATTGCATGCATAGCCTTTAGGAGGCTTATAGAGTGCTCCAGGGGGCTGGGGGGGAAGAGGCAAAATTGAGCAAAAACCGGCCCGCTTTTTGCTCATTTCTGCCCTCCCCAGTCTCCAGGACCACTCTGAAAGCCTCCTAAAGGCTATGCATGGCCATTTTGGTGAAGGGGGAGGATTTCTGGAGGCGAAAAAAAATTCTGTATTCAGTGTATAAGACGCACTCAGATTTTCAGCCTCTTTTTTAAGGGAAAAGGGTGCGTCTTATACTCCGAAAAATACGGTAGATCACTCATTTCTTTTGTACCACATATGGGGTTATGGGGTTTGTGGGCGGAGTGGCCTAGAGGTGGAGCTCTTGCCTCCCAATTAGAAGGCTGTGAGTTTGATCCTAGGTAAGAGGCAGATATTTCTCTTTCTGGCCACAATGAGAACATATCTGCTGAACAAAACTCTGCATTGGCGACAGGAAGGGCATCTGGCCATTAAAACTCTCTGCCTGCTCCATTCCTTTACCCAGACTCCACCCTGTAAGGGATTATGGGCTCGTTAAAAGAGGATGATGGGGTTTGCGGACACAGACACACAAGGAAAAGGAGGAATGTGGGGCCCCTGGTGCTCTGTGAGCTGGGTTGTTTTCTGGCTGACATTCCATGACCCAACTAGGTAACATCATCAGTGCTAGATGGGATAGTGTGCCTTTTGGATTATAGCCCATCCCGCCCTTACGTTGCCACTTGATGTCGCCATTCCTGTCTCACACAGGATTGGGATAAATTGATACGGGTTATCAGCTAGTTAACGTAATAATTTTGGGGTCCTGTTTTAGGACCTGAATGATCAAGTCTCCATGAATCTTAGACCGCGAACCTTATCGATTTCCCACTTGTAATAATTTACCTTTTTCTTCCTCATTTTCTCTGTTTAGTTCAGTAAAGACTGGCTCTTCCTGCAATGACAAAAAAGAACCGTCTAAGGATTGTGGAGCCAACAGGAAAGCACAGACATCACATCACAAAGTTGGCTTCGTCGCAACCAACAAGAAATTAATAAAAGTTTGAAAGGCCAAACGCTCTTGGGAATAAATCTAGAGGTCGAGGGGCGGTCGAGGGTCTGAATTATAGCAGGAAAAACACACACATACTCTCAACACTGGAGGTTTTTAAGAAGATGTTGGATAACCATTTGTCTGAAGTGATGTAAGGCTTCTTGACTAGGCAGGGGGTTGGACTAGAAGACCTCCAAGGTCCCTTCCAACTCTGTTATTCTATTCTATTCAAATCCATTGTAGAAAGCAGCATCTGCTAGACACATTAAGCTACTAATCTTATCTGATGATCCACTTTGCTGATCCTGACTCTCTCATCCACATAATGCAGGTGGTCCTCAACTTACAACCACATTTGTTTAGTGACTGTTCAAAGTTACAACGGCACTGGAAAAAAAAGGGAGCTTTCGACACAACCGTCACCGCATCCCCAAGGTCACGTGATCAAAATTCAGATGCTTGGCACGGTTGCAGGTCCCACGATCCCTTTTCTGACAAGCAAAGTCAAATCCCCTTAACAACCGTGTTACTATCTGAACAATTGCGGTGATTCACTTAACAACTGCAGCCGGGACGGTCGTAAAATGGGGCAAATTTAACAACTGTCTTGCTTAGCAACAGAAATTTTGGGCTGAATTGCGGTTGTAATTCGAGAACTACCTACCGTATTTTTTGGAGTACAAGACGCACCTTTTTCCCTCAGAAAAGAGGCTGAAAATCTGGATGAGTCTTATACACTGAATACAGCAATAGCAATAGCAGTTCGACTTATATACCGCTTCATAGGGCTTTCAGCCCTCTCTAAGCGGTTTACAGAGTTCAGCATATCGCCCCCACAGTCTGGGTCCTCGTTTCACCCACCTCGGAAGGATGGAAGGCTGAGTCAACCTTTGAGCCGGTGAGATATGAACCGCCGAACTGCAGATAACAGTCAGCTGAAGTGGCCTGCAGTACTGCACTCTTAACCACTGCGCCACCTCGACTCTTACAGCATTTTTGGCCTCCTGAAACCCCGTCTCCTTTGCAAAAATGGCCGTGCACAGCCTTTAGGAGGCTTCCAGAGTGCTCCTGGGGGCTGGGGAGGGCAAAAATGAACAAAAAACTGGTTGTTTTTTGCTCATTTTTGCCCCCTCCCAGCCCACAGGAACACTGTCAGCCTCTGTTTTGCTGCTTGCTTTTCGGCTGCCATTGAAACGGGGAGTGGAGGGGCATGGTATTTGGGTGTGGGAAATATTCTGCGCAGGAGAGACTGTAAGAAAGGAGTTGTTCTCACCATCGACTGCGCATGTGGCAGGGAGAGGAGTTTCCCACCAAGGCCAACTGTCTGGCATACCTACCTGATGATTTTTGAAGATGTCTCCCACATGACACCTGTGGAGTCATTGGATTGGACTATGGACTGGGGTTACCAAGGGGAGGAGAATGGGTCACATATTGATATCTATGTTTGCGTGCGCTTTTGTCTCAGATCCAGCTTTGCTTAGCTACTATTTACTTATAACCAGTAAAAGTACTCTTAATTCTGCAAAATGGAGTTGAGCGGTTTCTTTCTTGGTTATCAAGTGAAGCAGTCCTGACAAGCACTCTACGAGCCTCCTAAAGGCCGTGACCTGTCAAAACCGCGCTCGACTAAACCGCGTCGCTGACGTCATCAACAGGACAACAGCCAGTGCGGAGAAAGAAGGGCGCTTTAAATAGCACTTTGAAAGCAAGCCGATTCAGCTTAAGGTAAGGGTTAGGTTTAGGGTTAGGTTAAGGGTTAGGGTTAGGTTTAGGGTTAGGTTAAGGGTTAGGTTTAGGGTTAGGGTTAGGTTTAGGGGGGTTAGGTTTAGGTTTAAATTTTAGGTTTAGGGTTTACAGCGTGCGTCTGTCTCCGCGCTGTTGTTGCCCTGTTGATGATGTCAGCGGTGCAGTTTAGTCGAGCGCGGTTTTGTCGGTGAACCCTAAAGGCTATGTATGCCCCCCCTTTTTTTTGACAAAAAACAGGCCCGTTTTCATGAAAAAATGGGCCATTTTTGGGAGGTCTGCAGAGTGCAAAAACTTTTTTAAAATTTGCCTCTTCAAAAATCTCGGTGCGTCTTATACTCAGGTATAAATATGGTGTATGGAGAGCAGAAGAGCCAATAACTGGGTTTTTTTCCCCCCCTTTGGTAGTTGATGGTAAGATGAATTGATGTAATTACTTAATAATACAACATATTGACTATGTAATAGTATACATGTGATTATATGCTATGAAAATGGAAAATAAAAATTTTCTATGCAAAATCTCGGTGCGTCTTATACTCCGAAAAATACGGTATGCGAAATTTCCAAACAAGGCTCTGAGAATATCAAGATGGCCATCCCCCTGGGCTCACCTGATCTTTTCCCTCCAAGCCCCTCCTGACTTGCTGTTCGATGAATCTGGCCGTTTTCTCTTCATCGTCCAAGTCCTGTTTTTTCTTCTTCTCCTGTTCCTGCTGCCGACGGATGGTCTCAGGGTCTCGGTCAATATATTGGATGTACCAGCCTTTGGGGGTTTCATCCACCTTGCAAAGGCCTTAAGAGAAGCATAGCACCATGGTTAAAACCTCCATTCCTTGGAGCAGTGGTTCCCAAACTTGGCAACTTTAAGACTTGTGGACTTCAATTCCCAGAATTCTCCAGCCAGCAGAGGAGAGCTGGCTGGAGAATTCTGGGATTGAAGTCCACAAGTCTTAAAGTTGCCAAGTTTAGGAACCACTGCCTTGGAGGAATAAGGAGGGAAGCTACAGAATTATACTCCCCATGTATAAACAGTCTTTACTTTACTGCGCCGAGGTGGCGCAGTGGTTAGAGTGCAGTACTGCAGGCCACTTCAGCTGACTGCTATCTGCAGTTTGGGGGTTCTAATCTCACCGGCTCAAGGTTGACTCAGCCTTCCATCCTTCCGAGGTGGGTGAAATGAGGACCCAGACTGTGGGGGCGATATGCTGACTCTGTAAACCGCTTAGAGAGGGCTGGAAGCCCTATGAAGCGGTATATAAGTCTAACTGCTATTGCTGTTTACTCCCAATAAGACTGTAGAAAATAAATATTATACAAAATGACTCAAATGTAGTGAAGACTGTTATACATAGAATATATAGAACATTATATATAGAATGAAAAAATGTATGAAATAATATAAATGCACACACATAAAGTTATAGTTACAAAAGATTTGTATAGATAAAAAGAATCACAACAGATATGTAACAAAATGTAATGTTTTGCAAAGATGTGAAGTTTGTACAAACAAAAAAAAAAGAAAAAAAAAGAATTATACTCCCCAAAATTGGAAACCACCCTCCCCCCCTGTAAAGAATATCCACTGATTAATGGAAGATCCTGATGAGGAAAGAGACTCAGTCATGCGAGCTGCTTGGCAATTGCTTACTACCCCCGTTTCTCAACCGTGGGAACTTAAAGATGGGGGGGGGGCTTCAATTCCCAGAATCCCCCAGCCATCATTGGGGTCACCCACTCTCATGGCCTTCCGAAAGGCTATCAAAACCTGGCTTTTCCGGCAGGCCTTGGGCTGTTGACCTCATGACTGAGGTCCAGCCCCGACCAGAGTGGATGTATGATGTGGTTTTTAAACTGTTTCCTCTGGTTTTAATTCTTTTTTTGAAGTTTGTCTTTCTGTAAGCCGCCCGGAGTCCTTCGGGATTGGGCGGCCTATAAATTGATTAAATTCAAATTCAATTCAATGTTTTTTTCACAGGCACTCTGGCCTACAGGCTTGAACTGAGTCCCTCTGGGAATAGGGCGGCATATAAATACAATAAACGTTCAAACCTTCAAACTCTAGATAGGCCTCCTCTAGCAGAGTGCTAAGAAGGCCTCATTCCACTTGGCTTCCCAACTGTCTATTGCAGGAGTTCCCAACTGGGGGTGTAAGACGATATCCTGGTGTGTGTGTCTTAGGAATATAGTTCTAACGGTTGGGTTGGCAATATATAAATCATGTAACAATGTTGTACCTGTTTCTTTAAATCATACAGTAAAACACAGCACTGTGTTTCTGTATGCTGGTTTGTGTGTTCTCCAACACAACTCTCACAACGCTTCTCTGAACGTACTCACGCTCCCAATGGGGAGCTTCCCTAACAGTGTGTGTGTGTGTGTGTGTGTGTGTGTGTGTGTGTGAGAGAGAGAGAGAGAGAGAGAGAGAGAGAGAGAACCTGGGTTTAGAAGCTTCAGAATTACAGCGTGTATACATAATTATGGACATATAATTATTTACTTCTGTAAGTGGTATAAGAATATAGCAGTGTTCCAATATATTCAGGGGCTGCCACAAAGAAGAGGGAGTGAAACTATTCTCCAAAGCACCTGCGGGCAGGACAAGCAGCAATGGGTGGAAACTAATCAAGGAGAGAAGCAACTTAGAACTGAGGAAAGGGTAGGGGAGCGCATTCCACACATAGTTTCGGCCAAAGTCGGAGCTGAGATTACTACAGCAGGCTTGTAAGGAGTGCACCTCATTGGAGAATGTGATTTATGACACAGACTGAGCGGAGGGAGGGAACAGGGGCAAAGTTCAGCCATAATTTAAATGAGATCAGATCTGACTGCAATGGGGTATTGCCAAAATGGTGTTCCTAATAAATGACTGGATTTCTTTTGAAACTCGGCTCGAGGCTCATGAATTTATTAGGGCATCTTTCGGAAACCTGACAGGGTCCATGCAAGGAGAGCTTTTTACCTTCTCTCCCCAGCCACTTCGTAAAATCCGTCAGAGTCTCCCACTGCGTAGCATTCATATGGACGTGTTCCCGATGGCTGATATATTCATTATATACGATATTGTTGTGGACTCTCTTTGTTCCTGGGAAAAGAAGGGGGGGAAACAACATCTTAATTAGAAGCAGAAGGTAAAGGCTTCCCTCGCATATACGTGCTGGTCGTTCCTGACTCTAGGGGGCGGTGCTCATCTCCGTTTCAAAGCCGAAGAGCCAGCGCTGTCCGAAGACGCCTCCGTGGTCATGTGGTCGGCATGACTCAACGCCAAAGGCGCACAGAACGCTGTTACCTTCCCACCAAAGGTGGTTCCTATTTTTTCTACTTGCATCTTTTACATACTTTCGAACTGCTAGGCTGGCAGAAGCTGGGACAAGTCACGGGAGCTCACTCCGTTACACGGCGCTAGGGATTCGAACCGCCAACCTTTCTGATCGACAAGCTCAGCGCCTTAGACAATGAGCCACCGCATCCCACAATTAGAAGCATGGAGGTAGCTAAAACATTTCCAAGTGAACTAAAAAAATGTGCCATTTTATCGTAGCTGCTCCACTGTGGAACAGCATCTTCCCAAAAATTGGCCCAGCGCCTCCCCTACAATTGTTTTAGAAGTTTTTAAAAGGTGGCTCTGCTTCCAGGCCCAGAATTCGGATAGATGTCCATGCTGGGAGTTTTTTCTGCTGGGCTGGGATATGTTTAATTGTTTTCCTCTTCTGGATGTACATGGTTTTTACTATTTCAGGGTTTTTTTTTATTCCAAGCCATTCAGTGTTTAAGGAGATTCTCAGTCATCCAGGTCAGCGGTCAGAACCGGTGGCCCCGTAAGAAAATTTTGGTAGTTTGCAGAAAAATAATTTGCATTTTTATATTGCGCTAAATACTATTTGTCATTTTTTTAGAAAACAAATCATATTAGGGGTGCGTGGGATTTAAAATTAAGAATTTAAGTGGTCCCTGAGGTGTCCGAAAGATTGGTGGCCCCTGATCCATATCACGGTTGTCCCAAAGGTGCTTTTTCAAGAGGCAATTCTCTCAGAGTTGAAGAAGCTTCTTGGATGAGAAGCGAAACATCTTCAAAGAAAAACCAGATAGTCCAGTTGCCTCTTGAAAAAAAAGCACCTTTGGGACTGGAAGAACTCAGAAGAAGCCACTCAGTTTGTTTTGGGAACTGGGCACTGGTGGCGCAGTGATTAAAGTGCAGCATTGCAGGCAAACTCTGCCCACGGCCAGGAGTTCGATCCTGATGAAGCTCAATTTCGACTCGGATCTTTCCTCCTTCCGAGGTCAGTAAAATGAGGACCCGGATTGTTCTGGGCAATATGCAAACAAGGCTTCTTCATTGTAAACTGCCCAGCAAGTGCTGTAAAGTGATAGGGGCAGTAGCGGATTCCTACCCGTTCGGCCGAACTGGTAGTGGTTCGGCAGACTGAGTCGCTGGAACCGGCAGCGACCCAGGCCTGCCACGCCCCCAAACTGGTTCTCTGGGCGATGCCACAGGTGCTGCCATCTTGTTTCTGGGTTCTGCGCATACGCAGAGCAATTTTTATTGTACTGCGCATGTGCGCACAGCGTACATCAAGGGCGCAAACTGCAAGTGTGCCCATGCGCGCCCATGCGCAAACCAGCAGTAGTGGCTGCCGGAACCCACCCCTGGAGAAGGGGGGGGGTGGTATATAAACCTAAATGCCACTGCTAGTCTCCAAATCTAATACGAAGAAAACCAACAAATGAAATTTACCGAATCTTCTCCGGAGAAGTTCTAGGAAATCATTCCGGAATTCCCTAAGAAGAATATGAAAGAGAGTGTTACTGTCAGCCTTATTAGGTAAACCAGACATAAAACACGAACAAATGAAATAATTATTATAATAGCAATAGCAGTTAGATTTATATACCGCTTCATAGGGCTTTCAGCCCTCTCTAAGCGGTTTACAAAGTCAGCATATCGCCCCCACAGTCTGGGTCCTCATTTCACCCACCTCGGAAGGATGGAAGGCTGAGTCAACCTTGAGCCGGTAAGATTAGAACCACTGAACTGCAGATAACAGTCAGCTGAAGTGGCCTGCAGTACTGCACCCTAACCACTGCGCCACCTCGGCTCTTATAAGATTAAGTCACAAAATCTTGGGAGTCTGAAATGCAGCACAATTCTCCCCTCCCCACCCAGCTCCGTAGGAAACTAGGGTCTCTTCTGCGCCTCTTTCTCCATCCTTGATGCCACAATATAGCTGAAGCCTTAATATTTTGGTCCCGAATTGAAGGATAATTTGATGGACAATGAATTAGTCTTGAGAGCCTAAGCTTGATTTAAAACAACAACCCCCTCCCACCCCTACACTAAAAAAACTCTACAATTTATCTGGAGAAATCACCACAAGTGTGTGAGGCACTTCTCAGCTGTCTTATATTTCCAAACTAATATACTGCAGCCCAGAGGTGGGTTCCTGCCAGTTCACACCTATTCGGTAGAACCGGTTCGTCAAATCTACCGGACCGGTTAGAAGAGGTTCCACCAGTGGACCCGGAAAGCAGGCCACACCTACAGAAGAGGTTCCAAAAATTGTTGAAACCCACCACTGCTAAAGGGTTAGGGGTGCAAGGATCTTGTAACTTGACAGCTTTAAGACTTGCATGCTTCAATGCCAGAGTTCCTGAGCCAACGTGACTGGAGGAGGAATTCTGGGAGTTGAAGTCCACAAGTCTTAAAGCTGTCAGGTTTGAAGACCCATAGTTTTTTTTCTAAAGGGTTAGGGGTGCAAGGGTCTTGTAACTTGACAGCTTGCACACTTCAATGCCAGAGTTCCTGAGCCAACGTGACTGGAGGAGGAATTATGGGAGTTGAAGTGTACAAGTCTTAAAGCTGTCAGGTTTGAAGACCCCCTGGTTTTTTTCCCTAAAGGGTTAGGGTTGCAAGGGTCTTGTAACTTGACAGCTTTAAGACTTGCATGCTTCAATGCCAGAGTTTCTGAATAGCTACTAATAGCTATAGCTTAGGCTATAGACCTAAGTACTAATTCATAATTCATAATTTCATATCTGGTCACATGGGTGGCAAGCCACTCCCATCCAGTCACATGGGTGGCAAGCCACTCCCACAAAGGAGGCCACACCCACAGAGTAGGTTCGAACAATTTTTGAAACCCACCACTGCTGCAGCCTTGATGTTGCACAAATTTCAGCGGAAGCAGACGGTAAAACGCAAGGCCAGGTTATAGGCCAAACACTCACTCTGAAAAATAATCCATGAATTGCTGCGGGTTTTCGGATGCCAGGAGCAGTTGTCGCTGGTGGGATTCGGACATGCAATGACATTTAAAGCCATTCTGGAAAAAAACAAGGCAAGAACCACCAAAATAAAGTCAAAATTCCCCAGCAAACCTCGAACAAGTATCATCAGTAGCTAAAGCATTTTTTTAAAAAAAATGGAGACAAAATAATGAAGAAACAAGGTGACAGCTTGCAAAGAACTATCAAAAGAAGAAGATATTTACCCCCAAACATGGCAGCAATCCTAGATACATCCCAAGTAGCAACCTTTAACAATGGCCAGATATTAGATTTGGCTGCTTGATGAAAGTCAACTAAGCTAAAAAATTAAATAAGCCAACCTTATTTAAATTCAATCCACCATTCATCCTTATTCCTGTAACACATTTAGCTTTGTCAGCCTAAAAATCTAATATCAGTGTTCAGCCAACAAACTAAATTAAGTGTCTTGTGTCCCAGAATGTGGTAGCAAAGCTGTACCGTGAACCTGGGTTTACTGACGAGTGAATTGCAGAATTCCAGAAAATGAATGAATTCAGACGTGTCTTGTCCTCTTTCATAGGTTGATTTATCATTGGTCTTAAACAGACGGTGAGTCTTTGGTCTAACACCGTCTCTTTCAAACTTGACCACTTTAAAATGGGTGGACTTCAACTCCCAGAATTTCCCAGGGAGCATGGCTTCCTCAGCAGGACGATTCTGGGAATTGAAGTCCACTCATCTTAAAAGTTTGAATAAACAGTGGTTTAATACAGGACCAGGGGTGGGTTTCAACCGGTTCGCGGCAGTCCCCGCGAACCGGTTGGTCGGCGAACCCGGAAGTAAGTAACTTCCGGGAACCGCGAAGGGCCCACCCGCCCGCCCGCGCTCCTTACCGGTCTTTGAAGGCTTCTGTGCTTCCACGCAGGCGCATGGCACATACAGCGCCTGCGCGATTCTCCGTGAGCAGCTGGATGGCACATACAGCGCCTGTGCGAGTCTCCGCGAGCAGCTGGAGCATCGCGC
This sequence comes from Thamnophis elegans, assembly GCF_009769535.1. Lineage (NCBI taxonomy): Eukaryota > Metazoa > Chordata > Lepidosauria > Squamata > Natricidae > Thamnophis > Thamnophis elegans. Next base: position 5,601,756 of record NC_045547.1, read on the forward strand.
AGGCGCTAAGACGGATGCGTGAACTGCGCGCGTGCACGAGGACGCCGCCGGCCCCGTTCCAACCGAACCAGTTGGAACGGGATTAGCAACCCACCCCCTGTACAGGACTAATGAAAAGGACTCCAGTCACACAGAAGGCTGGCTAAGAACGCAAGAAGTCATATTAATGTACATTGTCCAAGTCTCAGGTGAAAAACCACAGTGATGAAAGCTGAAAAACACAAGCTGGAGGGTTTTAAGAAGAAACTGGACAGCTCCTTGTCTGAAATGGTATAAGGGTTGGGCTAGAAGACCTCCAAGATCCCTTCATGTTGTATTGCATTATTTGTATTTGTATTGTACTGTATTCTCATATTACGTTGTCCAAGACTCAGAGATGAAGAACCATAGTGACGAAACCTGGAAAATGCCAGCAGCTTCATCGCTGGAGGGTTTTAAGAAGAGACAGCCCCTTGTCTGAGATGATGTAAGGGTTGGGCTGGAAGACCTCCACGATCCCTTTGTGTTGTGATGTAGTCTACTCTACTCTAAAGAAGAGCAACAAAGATGATTAAAGGCCTAGAGGCTAAAACATATGAGGAACGGTTGCAGGAACTGGGTATGTCTAGTTTAATGAAAAGAAGGACCAGGGGAGACATGATAGCAGTCTTCCAATATCTCAGGGGTTGCCACAAAGAAGTCAAGCTATTCTCCAAGGCACCTGAGGGCAGAACAAGAAGCAATGGGTGGAAACTAATCAAGGAGAGAAGCAATTTCCTAACAGTTTAGAACAATGAATCAGTGGGACAATTTCCCTCCAGAAATTGTGAATTCTCCAACACTGGAGGTTTTTAAGAAGAGACTGGATAGTCCCTTATCTGAAATGACATAGGGACTCCTTCTTGAGCTTGACCAAGAGGGTTGGACTAGATGACCTCCAAGGTCCCTTCCAGCTCTATTCTGATTCAAATTTCACGGTGGATCAAAAATCACCCTAAGACAGGCGAAGAGCCAACCTAAATCCGAGAGAGATCCGTGGCTGAGGACGGAAAAGGCCGCCCGAGTCCAGGGCTCCTTCTACTGCGCCCAGATACACTGCCCCTGTCCCTGGAGGCTCGCTCTCTACCTCGTCCCGGCACTGCTTCTGGCACATCTGGCAATACCAGCGCAGCTTCTGCAGCCCCTTCGACTTGATGCGGTTGGCGATGGCCTTGGGGCTCAAGAAGTCCGTCTTCCCCATGGCGAAGGACGCGGAGGAGCGGCGGCACACCGAACCCGGCGACGGAGACCCTCGCTTCCGGACTCTTGGAGGCGGCGGAAGTGATGACCGGAAACGGAAGTGACGTTGAAGGAAATCGTCACGGTTGACTTTAAGGCGGGCTTTCGCGCCGCTCTCGTTCTCCCAGTGAATGAACAGGGAATCACGGAAATTATACTTCTGTGCTGTAGTAGAGTCTTTCCCGGCCGCTAAAATCTTAATTAAAATTTTAAAGTATCTATGTTTACTATATCTATGCATCAACCAAGTTAGGGGTCGCTTAAAGTGTATATTTTTAATTCTGTCTGGGCATCAACCCTAGTTAGGGTCGCTCTAGCGCGTCAGTTTTGCGACCCTAATTAAGGTTGCTCTAGCACGGTAGCTGTGTGACGCTAGTTAGGGTCGCTCTAGCACGTCAGCTTTGTGACCCTAGTTGGGGTTGTTCTAGCACGTCAGCTTTGTGACCCTAGTTGGGGTTGTTCTAGCACGTCAGCTTTGTGACCCTAGTTAGAGTCGTTCTAGCGCGCCAGTTTTGTGAACTCGGCTCTCCTTGGAGCACCGCCGCGCGCGCCTCTCAGGTGCTGCCCGCTCTAGCCGGCCAAGCTCAGTGTCCGAGCAACCACAGAGAGGAACGCGAGAGAGAGGGAGAGTGGGGGTGCACCCGGAAGCCGTCACAGCTCTTCCTTTTTTCGGAAAACGGTTCAAGGCGAGGAAGCGCGACGCATGCGCGGTACGAGCGCCCTGACCTTCAACAGCGGCTGCAGCGGCCGGCGGGCGATCGGACGAAGCTGCGGGAAAGAGCCGGATCGGCGGCGGTGCTGCTGCTGCTCTTCTTGCCGGTGCCCAGGACCAGGACCAGCCGCGCGGGTACTTCGGGGGAAGAGGAGCGGCGGTGGAGGGGAAAGGGGGAGCAGGAAGCTTTCTGCACATGCTCAGAGGCACTCTCGCCTCCCTAAAGTCTTAATGGGGGAAGTCAGCTGGCCAAGGATTGACAGCTGCCTGAGGCTTCCCTGAGATTTCTGAAAGCCCATCATCCCTGGCCTATGCCCTTGGGGACAGTGGCTGATGGGTGCTGGAGTCCAGCAGCATGGGAGCTTCCAGGGAATGCGTGAGCCCCCCAACCATAAGAGGCTCAGAAATTAGGTTTGGGGTGGGGGGGAGATGATTATTTTTTGCATTCTGATATTATCTTTTTTTTTGGGGGGGGGAGAAGTTTTTTTAATTTTTTAAAAAAATTTTATTTTAATAAAATTAAAAATAATCTTCCTTTAAACAATGTGCTACTTGGGTACAAATATTTTGTGCGGTAACAGTTGGAGATTTACAATCCTATTCATTCATTTAATCTATTCCAAGCTCAATACCCAGATCTTAAATATAGAAATACGGTGACAATCCTCTCCTTGATTTATTTTAACTCTATTCAACTCTATTGATACGTTTTTTTTTCCCTATATTTTACTCATCTGCTTTTTGATCTTACCTGATCCGATTGTCTCAGCCATTGATTTTTCACAGTTTTAATTCTAACCTAAATTCTAACTTTAAATTAATCTAGCCTACCTAATGTGGATCTCACTCTGTATGTAAGAGGTCCCTAAGTCTCCAACCTCCAGGCCTTCCGCAAAGCCCTTAAAACCTGGCTGTTCCGACAGGCCTGGGGCTAAAGAGTTTTTGCCCCCCTTCTCGAATGGTATGGTTGTTGTGTGTTTTTAAATTTTGTATTGTTATGTCTTGTCTTTTTTATCCCCCTGTCTGTACCCCCTTCCCTGATTGAATTGTGAGCCGCCCTGAGTCCCCTTCGGGGAAAAGGGCGGCATATAAATGTAATCAATCAATCAATCAATCAACCTTGGCAACTTTAAGCCTGGGAGGACTTCAACTCCCAGAATTCCCCAGCCAGCTGGCTGGGGAATTCTGGGAGTTGAAGCCCACCCAGGCTTAAAGTTGCCAAGGTTGGAGGCCCCTGCCCTATGGGAGTGTCCCTGTCACTGGAGACTTTCAATCATCCCAAGTCGTGGTTGTCCCAAAGGTGCTTTTAATTCAGGAGGCAACTGGACTTCCTTCCTTCCTTGTTTTTTTTCTTTTGAAGACATTTCACTTCTCATCCAAGAAGCTTCTTCAGCTCTGACTTGATGGTGGTGGTGGGGGGGGGGGGGGGGAAAGAAACAAGGACTGAAAATCTCCATAGACTTTTTTAGCCCTTTCGGATGAACACCCTTTGAATGGTGGGGGGAGGACAAATGGATTTCCAGAAGAAAAACGGCAGACTACAGGACCCATATGTCCACTTCAGTTTGCGATGCAGACAGCCCGGACTCAATCCCCATCATCCTGTGCTTAGATGCTCCACAGCGAAAGGACATAGGGTGGGGAAAGCATTGAATATTTAGAAGAGGATCGCCACAAATATGTTTCCCCCTTTTCACTTTGTAGCTCGGATGTCAGATCTATATGTTGAACTTTAATGCACTTATTGAGAAGAATTCTGTTCAGGAATTCTATATCCAAGGAAACATCCTTTTTAAGGGACGTGGTGGCTCAGTGGCTAAGACGCTGAGCTTGTCGATCAGAAAGGTCAGTGGTTCGAATCCCTCACGCCACGTAACGGAGTGAGCTCCCATTACTTGTCCCAGCTTCTGCCAACCAAGCAGTTCAAAAGCATGTAAAAATGCAAGTAGAAAAATAGGAACCACCTTTGGTGGGAAGGGAACAGCGTTCCATGCACCTTTGGCGTTGAGTCATGCCGGCCACATGACCACGGAGATGTCTTTGGACAGCGCTGGCTCTTCGGCTTTGAAACGGAGATGAGCATCACCCCCTAGAGTCAGGAACGACTAGCACATTATGTGCAAAGGGAACCTTTACTAAGCATCCTTTAGAAAGCTGCATCTATTACAGCTGTTCTACATTTTTGTTACTTTAGCAACTAAAGGAGGCACATTCGCTGTATGAAATATGCAAAGATGTGTTTCTTTTTCTTTTTTTCAGGATCCAAGTTAGGAACATGGCGACTCTGAAAGACAGTAAGCATTCAATGTTCTATTTTTGTTTGAGATCATCTGAAATCCTGACCGCATCTTCTTTTTAAAGTTCCATTTAAGAATCTACCGTGTTTTCCCTGGAAATACGACCTACTCAGAAAGGAAGTCCCAGCTTGGTTTTTACACCTGCACCCAATATAAGCCCCACCTCTCCAAAATAAGCCCTAATTAAGACCTCCCACCCACCCCAGGGTGCACAGGTAAACATTAAGCTAGGGTAGGGATGGCTGGTGGTGGAGGAGCCGCCCTATTACTTACTTTTAGATAGTTGCAGCCGGGCCTGGCACATCTCTGTCCATTTCTTCTGCTGCAGCTGGCAAGGCTTTCCGGAAGGCATCTGCAGCCGATAACAGAGCTCCAGAACTGGGGGTGACATGCACAAGTGAGGCAAATCGGGGTGGGGGGGCATCCTCCCCCAAAATAAGACCTGGTGCCTTTTTTGGGGTGTCAAAATAAAATAAAATAAAAAGGGATTTTTGGGGAAACACGGTAGTTACTTTAGGATGTGATGGCTTCATTGATTAGCCTTCAGCTGTGATGGGGAACCTTTAGGAGACCGAGGGCCCAAACTCTAACCCCAAACCCACCTATTTCACACAAAATGCTAACACGGCAAGTTAAGCTGAGTAATGAAATTTTACTGGCTAAAATAGTGATAAGCAAGGCAGAGTTCAGCTGAGAAAAATGTGATAAATGCCCTTTTATGTCCTTCATTTTTTTTCTGAAATATGTTTAGCAACAATAAAAAAGAAAAAACTTTTGTAATATCATTTCTCTCTCCCCCCTCTTTTCTCTCTTTCTCTTTTCTTGCCTCTCTCTCTCTCTTCCCGTTCCTCTCTCTTTCCCTCTCCCTCTCTTTCTTTTGCTCCTCCCTCTCTTTCCCTCTCTTCCCCTTCCTTTCTCTTTCCCTCTCTCTATTTCCCTCCCTCTCTTTCTCTCTCTCCTTCCCTCCCTTTCTTTCCCTCCCTCCCTCTCTTTCTCTCTTTCCCTTCCTCTCTCTTTCCCTCCCTCTCTTTCTCTCTTTCCCTCCCTCTTCCTCTCTTTCCCTCTCTCTTTCCCTACCTCTCTCTCCCTCCCTGTCTCTCTCTTCCCCTTCCACTCTTTCCCTCCCTCTTTCTTTCTCTCTCCATTCCTCTCTCTCTTTCTTCCCCTTCCTTTCTCTCTTTCCCTCCCTTTCTCTTTCACTCCCTCCCTCTCTTTCCCTCCCCCTCCCTCTCTCTTTCTCTCATTCCCTCCCTTTCTTTCTCTCTCCTCTCTTTCTCTTTCTCTCTTTCCCTTCCTTTCTTTCCCTCCCTCTTTCTTTCTCTCTTCCTTCCTCTCTCTCTCTCTTCCCCTTCCTCTCTCTCTTTCCCTCCCTTTCTCCCTCCCTCTCCCCCCTCTCTTTTCCTCCCTCCCTCTCTTCCCTCTCTCTCTCTCTTTCTGTCTCTCTTTCCCTCCCTCCCTCTCTTTTCCTCCCTCCCTCTCCCCATCTCTCTCTTTCTGTCTCTCTTTCCCTCCCTCTTCCTCTATTTCTCTCTCTTTCCCTCCCTGTCTCTTTCTCCCTCTCTTCCCCTTCCTCCCTTTCCCTCCCTCTTTCTTTCTCTCTCTTTCCCTTCCTCTCTCTCTTTCTCTCTTTCCCTCCATTTTTCTTTCTCTTTCCCTTCCTCTCTCTTTCTCTCTTCCTCTCTCTCTTCCCTTTCCTGTCTCTTTTCCCCTCTGTGGGAGAAACGCGATGGAGCTGGGCTGGGGCGATGGCAACTGTACCCAGAGAGAGAGGGCTCTGAGTGCCACTTCTGGCACGCATGGCATAGGTTTGCCACCACTGGCCTATAGGCCATATCAAAGCACAAAGTTGAAACACACATCGTCAAAAAAAAAATCTTATACAAACAATTTAAAATAAGAGTCGGGTAAAATAGAATAGTTACAGGATAAGAGACAATGCCATTATTTTATGTGGATTCTGCTGTTTGTTTCCATTCGGCCGTTTTCTTTATCTGCTTAAAATCTTACTTCACTTCGTCTCCTCTCACCCATCCAGTCACCCGGCGCTTGAAGTCTATCAAGAACATCCAGAAAATCACGAAGTCCATGAAAATGGTGGCCGCCGCTAAGTATTCCAGGGCGGAGAGAGAATTAAAGCCTGCCAGAGTTTACGGTGTGGGGGCGTTGGGTAAGGGCCTTTCCCCTTTGTGGCTGGATGGCGTTTATTCTTTCCGAAATGATTCCCTGACGCTTTGCTGACCTCGAACTTCTGAACGAGCTGTTTCCAGCCACCTTGTAACAAGCAGGCCTCACCTTAACAACCATCATTGAGCCCAAAAGACAGTTGTGACGTGAATTTTGTCCCATTTTATTTTACCTTTACCATCGTTCTTGACCCAGTTGTTAAGTGAATCATGGCAGCTGATCGTTTTAGGAACCTGTTGTTAAGTGAATCTGGCTTCCCCATTAACTTTGCCTGTGAAGGTCCGTCACAAATACGAGCCCGTTGCCAAATGCCTGACATTTAATTAGATGCCCTCATTAAATCATGAGCCTCAAGCCAAGCTTCAAAAGAAATCCAGTTATTTATCAGGAGCTTCATGCCGGCATGGACCAGGTGGAGCCAATTCGGACCTTAGTGTTCTGACCGAGGCTTCCCAAGAGCCAGAAGCAAATTCCTTGTCCCGACAAAAAACCCTTTTATTAATTTCCTGTGAATTCTGCTCATTCACGTCCAGCAAAGTCTTTTGAGGGAGGATTTACGGTCACAGACCTTATCTGGCTTGGAGAGCTGCCAGGCCGAGATCTGCAGAACAGAGAGGGATGCAGTGTTTATGCATTGTTATATGATTGGCCCAAAGTCACTCAGCTGGCTTTCCTGGTGAAGGCGAGACTAGAACTCCCCGTCTCCCGGTGATTGGCACAAAGTCATTCCGGATGCTTTCGTGGTTTTGATATCTGGGTTTTTCAATGGTTGCTCATTGTTAATGATCCATTTTTTTTCTTTTTCTTTTTTTTTGAAGCTCTCTACGAGAAAGTAGACATCAAACCCCCCGAGGACAAGAAAAAGCACCTCCTGGTTGGCGTGTCTTCTGACCGTGGCCTGTGTGGGGCCATTCACACCTCCGTGGCTAAAGAGATCAAGCATCAGTTCTCCAACCTCACGGGCGCAGGGAAAGAAGTTATGGTGGTTGGGATTGGCGACAAGCTGAGAACCATCCTACAGAGGTAACCTCTTCCTCTGGGCCTCCTCAATTTGAACGGCGGGTTCCTCAGCCCTGGTGGCGCCGTGGTTAGGATGCAGGGCTGCAGGCTAACTGCCCGTTGCCAGGAGTTCGATCCTCACCAGGCTCAAGGTTGACTCGGCCTTCCGTCCTTCAGAGCTCGATAAAACGAGGACCCAGATTGTTGGGGGCAACATGCTACCTCGGTAAACCGCTAAAGAGAAGGCTGTAAAAGCATTGTGAAGCAGTATATGTCTTAAGTGCTATTGCGATGATAGGTAGGTAGGTACCATAGGTAAGTTGGTAGATGATAGAGTAGGTAGGCAGACAGGCAGATGATTGAGAGATAGGTAGGTAGGTAGGTAGCTAGCTAAGATAGGATGGGATAGGATAGGATAGATGAGATAGGATAGGATAGATGAGATAGAATATTAGATATAGGATAGATGAGATAGGATAGATTGGATGGATGGATGAGAAGATAGATGAATAGATAGATGAGAGGATAGATGAGATAGGATGGATGGATGGATGAGACGATAGATGAATAGATAGATGAGATAGGATAGATGGATGGATAGAGATAGATAGGAGGGATGGATGGATAGAAGATAGGTAGATAGGATAGATTGGATGGATGGATGAGAAAGATGAATAGATAGATGAGAGGATAGATGAGACAGGATAGATGAGATAGGATGGATGGATGGATGAGACGATAGATGAATAGATAGATGAGATAGGATAGATGGATGGATAGAGATAGATAGGAGGGATGGATGGATAGAAGACAGGTAGATAGGAATGGATGGATAGGATGGATAGATGAGATAGGATAAATGGATAGTTGTACAGATAGGATGAATGGATGGATGGATGGATAGATAGAATGGATAGATAGGATAGATGAGATAAGATGGATGGATGGAGAGATGGAGAGATAGATGAGATAAGATGGATGGATGGATGAGAGGATAGATAAATGAATAGATAGATGAGATAGGATAGATGGATGGATAGACAGATAGTTAGGAATGGGTGGATGGGATAGATAGATGGATAGATAGATGGATATACAAACAGATAGGATGGATGGATGGTTAGAATAGATAGATTGGATGGATGGATGGATGGATGGATGGATAGACAGACAGACACAGGGAGAGTGGGAGATACTGTAGGTAGGTAGGTAGGTAGGTAGGTAGGTAGGTAGGTAGGTAGGTAGATAGATAGATAGATAGATAGATAGATAGATAGATAGATAGATAGATAGATAGATAGATAGATAGATGATAGATAGATGATAGATAGATGATAGATAGATAGATAGATAGATAGATAGATAGATAGATAGATGATAGATAGATTCCAGATTGTTGGGGGAAGATGCCGTCTGTAAACTGCTTGGTGCTGTAAAGCTCTGTGAAGCCCCATATAAGTCCAAGTCCATATAAGACCCTGTTTCACGCTGTAGCGCTTGTGACTGTGTTTTGTGACAGTTTGGCTGAAAACTGGTGCAACGCAGAACCCTTTCATGACCAGGTGTTCACTCAGCAACCTCAGATTTGCTTAAGTAGGTTGATTCGCTTAACAACTGTCCTCAAAAGGGGTCATGGAATTTGATTGGCTACGCGACTAACCCGTTGTCACATCTGGCCGTAACGGACAGGCTCCGTTGGAGTCTTATGCTGAGGACCGCCTGTCTCCTGGGTCTGATGGTTGCATTAGAGATCAGCTGACATTTCTGGATGTTTCTTAGAACTTGGATTTAAGATGCTCTTCATTTTAGGACGCATGGAAAGAACTTTCTCCTGAACTTTAAAGAAATTGGAAGGAAACCTCCCACTTTTGGAGATGCCTCCGTCATTGCTCTGGAGCTGCTGAATTCTGGATACGAGTTTGATGAAGGCTCCGTCATCTATAATCGGTTCAGGCAAGAATTCACCCATCCTTCTGCAATCTACAGGAGGGAGATTTCCAGGGAGAATAGCTCCTTGGTCTGATCTATCTATCTATCTATCTATCTATCTATCTATCTATCTATCTATCTATCTATCTATCTATCATCTATCTATCTATCTATCTATCTATCTATCTATCTATCTTCTATCTATCTATCTTTTTGTTTTACAGTTTTGCTGATAAATAAATGAAGGGAGACTAGTATAGATCTATTTCAAGCTAGTTCGTTCTCATCAGCTAGCCATATCCTTGCTGGGATTCGAACTTGGACTGTTTTTACATAGTAGGCAATTGTATTAACCTCTAAGCCACAAGCTCTCCTCCCTTATCAGCTGAGCCAGGGAAATGATTGTTTTTTCTTTTGTCAAAGCACATGGTGTCCCCAAATATGGGAGGGAGCATCTCTTATCTTTCTATCTATCTATGTATCTATCTATCATCTGTCTGTCTGTCTGTCTGTCTGTCTGTCTATCTATCTATCTATCTATCTATCTATCTATTTATCCTCTATATCTCTACATCTCTACATCTCTATCTCTAGCTATCTAGCTCTTTCTTTCTTTCTTTCTTTCTTTCTTTCTTTCTATATCTATCTATCTATCTAATCTCTAGCTATCTAGCTATTTCTATATCTATCTATCTATCTATCTATCTATCTATCTATCTATCTATCATCTATCTATCTATCTATCGCTCTGTGTGTGTTCTGGAATGCCTCGAGCAATTGTTGGAAATGTAACCAGACCCCAGACACACATTACCACATGTGCAAAAGAAGAAAATAAATAATTGGACAAAAATACACACATGGTTAGAAAAAAATGTTAAAGCAGCGTATAGATTATAAGCCAGAAATATTTTTGTTAGGCATAGTACCAGAAAAATCAAGGGAATATATATTTAATATTGCGTGTTTTGACTGCAGCAAGAATTGCATTTGCACAGCACTGGAAAAATGAGGAGACACCTACAGAAGAAGACGTAATTTAAAAAAAAATATTAGACTGTGCAGAAATGGACAGATTGACGTTAAAAACGAAAGAAAAAGAGGATACAGAATATTTTCAAACATGGGATTTGTTCTAAAAATGGTTGGACAATAGAGGTAGAAATTAGGAACGGCAAAATTATTACAAGCAAATTGATCCAGACAATGCGCTGTTCAAAAAGAAGCTATGTATGTAAAGAGAAAATGTATAAATAAACCGAGGAAGCTTTCAGATTCGGGATTCCACAGTTGTGCCAACATGTCTATCTTATTAAATTGGAACTTTAAGGATAGCTCTGCCTTGGACTCTGATTTAATTCTGCATGGTATTTGGAACGCTGACAGCAGCATGGTTCAAAATAATTTTATTTTCTTTCCCCTTTCAGGTCTGTCATTTCCTACAAGACGGACGAGAAACCAATCTATTCTCTTGAGACAGTTTCCGGGGCTGGTAAGTCCAGGAGTTGAAAATGACTAGTGAGTAGCCACCTCCAGCCCTTCCCTCCCTCCCTCCCTCCCTCCCTCCCTCTTTTAAACAGGGCATGAGTCGACTTTCAGAGTTGAGACTTCACAAAAAGACTATAAACTAAAGTACGAAGCAGTTGTGATGATCCTCACCTTCTCCCTTTCATTGCACACTTGTCAGGTTTCCAAAAGATGCCCTAATTAATTCATGACCCTCGAGCCAAGTTTCAAAAGAAATCCAATCCTTTATTAGGTGTCTTGTCCTCAACCCACAAATGAAATAATCTACACTTGTTACATGAGCTAGCGTAAAAATAGTGTTTCCCCTTACACCAACACTTCCCTACTACAATTTTTATTGTGCTGTTAGTTGCGAAGTCGTGTCTGACCCTTAGCGACCTCATGAACAACGTTCCTCCAGGCCTTCCGGTCCTCTACCATCCCCTGGAGTCCATTTAAGCTCAGGCCGACTGCTTTGGTGACTCCACCCAGCCACCTTTATTCTGTCGTCCCTTTCTTCTTTTGCCCTCAATCCTTCCCAGCATGAGGCTCTTCTCCAGTGAGTCCTTCCTTCTCATTTGGTGGCCAAAGTCTTTGAGTTTCCTCTTCAGGATCTGGCCTTCTAAAGAGCAGTCAGGGTTGATCTCCTCTAGGACTGACCGGTTGGATGGCCTTGCAGTCCAAGGGACTCACAGGAGTCTTCTCCAGCACCAGATTTTGTATTTGTATTTTATTATTTGTATGCCGCCCTTCTCCGGGAGGACTCAGGGCGGCGAACAATTTAAAGGGGAAAAAAAGGGGGAACATAAAAGACAAAATACAAATAATAAAAGTAGGCAACAGTCGCACAACCATACATGTCGAGAGGGGAGGGAACTCATCACCCCCAGGCCTGCCGACAAAGCCAGGTTTTGACGGCTTTTCGGAAGGCCTGGAGAGAGGTGAGGGTCCGAATCCCTGCGGGGAGTTCATTCCAGAGGGCCGGAGCTGCCACAGAGAAGGCCCTCCCCCGGGTAATAGCCAGGTGGCATTGGCTGGTAGACGGCACCCGGAGGAGGCCAACCCTGTGAGATCTAATGGGTCTGTGGGAGGTAATTGGCAGCAGGCGGTCTCTCAAGTACCCAGATCCAATAAAGGCCAGTTCAAAGGCCTCCATAAGCCTTCCTTATGGTCCAACCTTCACAGCCATCTGTTGCAACTGGGAAACACTACAACTTTAGAATGGGTAAAAAACTTTCACCCATTCCAGATAGGCTTCCATTTGCAAACACAACTGGGACGGGGAAATTAAGTGTTAAAGTGAGGCGGCACCTGATTGCACCCAACGTCGTGACCTTTTTTGCTGTGGTTGTTTAGCAAATCGTGGTGATCGAGACCACGAGACCACTGTGTGGTGACCTGCTTTATGATTGTCAGAACTTGTTACCCTAATGGACAGGCCCCATTATAGTCCTACGTCAAACCTGTATGTTCTTTATTGACTGATCGGCTTTTGGGGAGGAAAAAAAGGAAGTTAGAATTAAAGATGAAGTGCCGGGTAATCCTCTAATATATAACAGAATAACAGAGTCGGAAGGGACTTTAGAGGTCTTCTAGTCCAACCTTCTGCTCAAGCAGGAGAAGTTACCCTCTACCGTTTCAGAGAATTGGGCAAGTCAAATAAACTTAAATAAATGAATGCCCCAACACTGGAAGCCTTTAAGAAGATGTTGGATAGCCATCTGTCTGAAACGGTGTAGGGTTTCCTGCCTAGGCGGGGTTGGACTAGAAGGCCTCCAAGGTCCCTTCCAACTCTGCTATTGTATCGTATTGTATAAATATTATTTTACAAATGAATTATTGTGAAATAATTCACAAACTTGATTCCAAGCAGTGTCGGGATGGAGTTACTAGAATTATTCGTTGGAAATGTTCGCAGAGGTTTGCGGAGACTACGGGTTCCATCAAGTTGAGAAGATTTTGGAAAATGAGTGGGTTAACCCACTTCTCCCACACAGAGTTGGAAGGGCCCTTGGAGGTCTTCTAGTCCAACCCCCTGCTCAGGCAGGAAACCCTACACCATTTCAGACAAATAGCTGTCCAATCTCTTCAAAACTTCCAGTGATGGAGCATTCACAACTTCTGAAGAGAAAACATTCCACTGGTTAGTTGTTCTCACAGTCAGGAAATTTCTCCTTAGTTCTAAGTTGCTTCTTTCCTTGGTTAGTTTCCACCCATTGCTTCTTGTCCTGCCGTCTGGTGTTTTGGAGAACAGGTTGACCTCCTCTCCTTTGTGGCAGCCCTTCCAATGTTGGACGATCTCTCTTAGATCTTTAGTGAATGTAGAAGTCACTTCCCTACATCTTGAATGGTCTAGTAATCCGGACTGGGATTTCAATGCATGCATGCTATCCCTCCCATCACCCTCTCCTTTTAATGCTTTGTGGCAGTGACGTGCGGTCAGCTTTACCCCCGGTGAGGCTGTTTTTAGACTTGTGGACTTCAACTCCCAGAATTCCACAGCCAGGCATGCTCAGTTCTGATTTAAAGCGACAGCATTTTTCCCCCTTGCAAAATAAGTTTTCCCATTCTTTTTCTTCTCCCTCCCCCTCCTTCCTCCCTCTCTCCCTCCCTCCCCCTCTCTCAAACAGACACACGCACACAGAGAACTTTGATCCCTCTCTCATTCACTCACTCTCAAATACAAACACAGAAGTTGGATTGGATATATTTTCCAAAGGCTTGAAAGCAGCTCCTCTGCCATACCCCCCCTTCCCCTGCTGCCTTCCAATCAAACTTTTTGAATTCCTCCCCCCTCCCCACACACGGACCTTTTCCAGCTGTTTCAGAGACAATTTCAACTCTGCTTCTCCCAGCCCTCCCCTCCCCTCTTGAAAAGCCAGAGCTCTGAAGTCAGACTGAGCTAGTCGCTCCCAGAAAACTCTAAAAAGCCTCTAAAAATGCCCTCTACATGAGGCGAGAGAATATGTGCCTCATTTGAATAAGAAATTCTTCGCTTGTTAACCCTTGCTTAACTCTTAAAAGGCGAAAAAATCCTTATGCAAAAGAGGCCCCTCGTTCTCTGGCCTCCTCCTAGTTAATACTGAGAGCAGACACCAAGCCACTGTGACTTGAAATCTGGTAGCAACTACCCTGGCTTTAATTATTTTAAGAAAATTATTTAAAATCCTTTCCTTTCCCTGAGGAGACTGGTGAGGCCCCGCCTCCCTTGCCTCTAGTGACTGCACATCCCTGCTTTGTGGTGTGGAGTCTGGGCAAATGAATGGAGTGTTTACTGGCCGGATGCCTTTCCTGTCACCAGTGCGGAGTTTTGTTTATCAGATACACTATATTGCCGAAAGTATTCGCTCACCCATCCACATAATCAGACTCAGTTGTGAGCGAACTGGCAATATAGTGTATATTCTCAATGAGCCCAGAGAGAAAAAATATCTGCCTCTACCTAGGATCGAACTTGCAGCCTCCTGATTATGAGGCGAGAGCGCCTTCTCTAGGCCACCGCACGCTATCCCTCTGCCCTACAGAATACACGTTCAAGGCCCGTAAGGAACAAGCTGTACCAACTGTTGTGGTGTCTTTACAGAAAGCATGAGCATCTACGATGACATTGATGCGGAAGTCCTGAGAAGCTACCAGGAGTTTGTACTGGCTAACATCATCTTCTACTCCCTGAAGGAGTCTACTACGAGTGAGCAGAGTGCTCGGATGACCGCTATGGATAATGCCAGCAAAAATGCCTGTAAGTGGAAATCTGGAGAATTACCCTCTCTCTTTCGGCCGCTGAAAAAATAGGAGTCACAGCAGAACCTGCCAAGAGATAATCAACCAGTCTGAGTGATGCAGAAGTAAAATTTGCTTCACCTGTTGGAGCCATGCCTAAGGCGGGACTGGAACTCACAGCCTCCTGGTGATTGGCCCAAAGTCACCCAGCTGGCTTTCATGCCTAAGGCGGGACTAGAACTCACAGCCTCCTAGTGATTGGCCCAAAGTCACCCAGTCGGCTTTCATGCCTAAGGCAGGACTAGAACTCACAGCCTCCTAGTGATTGGCCCAAAGTCACCCAGTCGACTTTCATGCCTAAGGCGGGACTAGAACTCTCAGTCTCCTGGTGATTGGCCCAAAGTCACCCAGTCAACTCTCATGCCTAATATGTGATATATAAAATAATCTTCCCCTCCTTTGTTTCCCCCCCCCTTTTTGAAGCTGAGATGATTGACAAGCTGACCCTGCGATTCAACCGCACTCGCCAAGCTGTCATCACCAAGGAACTGATTGAGATCATCTCTGGTGCTGCGGCTCTGTAAGTATGGAGAGACAAATCCAGACGCTTGGCAACTGGCTCACATTTATGACGGCTGCGGTGTCCCAGGGGTCACACGATCCCTTTTGGCAACCTTCCGACAAGCAAAGTCCACGGGGAAGCCTGATTCGCTTAACAGCCGTGTGGCTAACTTAACAACTGCAACGATTCTCTTAACGACGACGGCAGGAAAGGTGGTAAAATGGGGCAAAACTCACTCAGTTAGCAACAAGGGCTCAATTGGGGTTGTAAGTTGAGGAGCACCTGTTTTCCGTTAATTTGGTGAGTTATTTAAAAGGTAGGTGAGGAACATTAAGGAAAACTGCTTCGGTTAATCTGGTGCTGAAGGTGGCCTTTTATAAAACCCACTTTCTGGGCATAAAAGCCGTCATTCCACTCGCTGTTGTTTCCTAAGCATTCAGCGAAATTCTGCCTCTGAATGAGATTTTCTTATAACGGCGGTTGCTAATCCCCTGCCAGGGTTCCAAATAGCATCCAAAATTAAATCAGAGTCCAAGGCAAAGGATTCCTCAAAGTTCCAATTTATTAAGAGAGGCCATGTTGGCACATCTGGGAAAAGCCGAATCTGAAAGCTTCCCGGTTTTCCACCCAGTTGAAAGTTCAAGATCTTGCCCCCACACTTGCAAGTCCATCCCATGGTCCAATCTCCCACTGCCATGCTGGCAGTTCCACCTCTCCAGTTCCGGTCAGGTGCAGAAGACAAAGGATGACCTTGGCTTTCTAGAAAGGAATTTTGTTTTGGCTACATAGCATCTCACTCCGTACAATTCCCCCCCTCCCATTTCCCCACAATAGAAAAGGCCTAGGAGAATAATAGAAAGTGTGGCAAGCCAAAGATCCAAAAGGAATATGGCTGCAGGCTGGTGACAACCCCATCGGATAACCGTGTCAGCAGCTGCGGCCACCCCATCTTCTGCCGTTTCCCGCAAAGCTCAGATGCTGCCGAATGTTTTTAACCGAGCCGTTCATAGAAAGCAGAAGCGGATACTTAATACTGCCACAATACCGTTCAATTGCGGTGGAGAGGGGGAGGGAAAGGAATTTAACGCGGCATAGAACGGAAAACGATTGCCTGTTTAATCCGCCCCCTTAATTGGCGGTTCTTATTAGCTTGTTTGATAATCTAATTTAAATGGCTCGTTTTAACGCATATTAATCCCACCTTGCACTGATTTCTCTGCCTTAATCTGCATCTGCTTGATGCTTCACTGCATGTTTTGTGTGTTTTCTTTTAAACAACTTCACAATCAGGAACTAAGGGCTAATCCGAAAGTTGAATGTCATCCAGAATCGACAGGTAAAACGATGTCATAAGTTACATGCTAAGCAAAAAATAATAATTAGACTGTTGGGAATAACTTTTAATAGGGGTGGGAAATTTGGTTCGCTTGACATGCTCGCTTGCAAGATGATTGACGCTGCCACAAATCCCGGCTGCCAGCATTTTTGCTTAAAAATCAATTCCATGCCTGTAATGTATTTGCCAGATGGATTTTGACAAGCCAGGGGTTTTGGAATTTTTTTTTTTTTACTATGGATGTTGATGTATTAAAGTATTGTGAAACTATGCTTCCTATTGGTGGGTCCTGGGGGAGTGTACCAAAAGTGTAGACCAGCAGTGCAAAAGTTACGACTGGCCTTGACGGTCCCTTGGTTGAAACATCCGAGTTCTTTTCAAAAGCAGCATGGCTGTCATCCAGGTCGGAGGTTAACGGAAAGTAAACTGTTGCAGATAAAACCACTTTGATAACGGGAAGTGTAGCTGAGGAACTGGCCAAATGTAATATAAGGCATTCCATATTGTCTCTATCTATTTACTGTATCTACCTATCATCTCTCTCTCTTTTCTATATTCTATATCCTATCTAACAATCTATATCTGTCATCTACCTGTCTATCATCTAAGCCCCCCCCTCTCTCTTTGATCTGTCTGTCTGTCGTATCTATCTATCCTATCCATCTATCTATCCATTCTATTATCCATCCATCCATCATTATCTATCTATCTATCTATCTATCTATCTATCTATCTATCCTACCATCCATCCATCAATCCATCCATCCATCATTATCTATCTACCTATCTATCTATCCATCCATCCATCCATCCATCCTACCATCCATCCATCATTATTATCTATCTATCTATCTATCTATCTATCTATCTATCTATCTATCTATCTATCTCCTACCATCCATCTATCCAGCCATTATTATCTATCTATCTATCTATCTATCTATCTATCTATCTATCTATCTATCTATCTATCTATCTATCTATCTATCTATCTATCTATCCGTCCCATCCATCCATCCAACCATCCATCATTATTATCTATCTGTCTGTCTGTCTATCTATCTATCTATGTATCTATCTATCTATCTCTATCTATCTATCCATCCATCCATCCATCCATCCTACCATCCATCATTATTATCTGTCTGTCTGTCTGTCTGTCTGTCTGTCTATCTATCTATCTATCTATCTATCTATCTATCTATCTATCTATCTCCTACCATCCATCTATCCAGCCATTATCTATCTATCTATCTATCTATATCTATCTATCTATCTATCTATCTATCTATCTATCTATCTATCTATCTTTCTATCTATCTATATCATACCATCCATCCATCCATCCATCCATCCACCCATCATTATCTATCTATCCGTCCATCCATCCATCCATCGGGAGAGATCTGTCTTATTGAATTCCATCATCCCAACTGTTATGATGGGACCAGGCAGCTAAATTTAACTATTTCATTAACAAAATCCTCTACAAGAGTTGTAAAGGCTGAGGCCAAGAGAGCAAAAGGGAGGGGGGGGGGCAAGTGGAAAGGAAAGTAGAAGCCATTCACAAATAGACAGAATTGGGAGAAACATTCAATTAAGTATGAATGGAATTCAAGCCTCTCTTTAATTCGTTGTTTCTGTTTACAGATAAGAGAGAAAATCCTTCCAGCAAGGAGTTCCTTTCTCAAGGGAGAAGATTATTTGTCTGCCGTTCCGTGAAGAATTCTCAGGCAGAGAATCCTCGTCTGTTTGAAATTTGTATTGCAATAAAGTCCTACATGAAAGTTTCCTCGGTTATATGACTGTCAGCAAATCTTGACGTGGATGGTGACTCCTGCCTAGCAGGATGCTAAAGCGAATGGTTGTAAGTTGAAAACTATCTGTACTCAAACTTGTACAGATTTTAAATGGCCTGTTTCAATATACCGTATTTTTCAGAGTATAAGACGCTCCGAAATATAAGACGCACCTAGCTTTTGGGGAGGAAAACAAGGGAAAAATATCTGCCTCCCAGCAATTTGCCTCCTTGTAGCAAACAGCAAACAGTACAGGCAATATACACTTTGTAGTGTTACATTTCAGACTATAATTGCACAGATGCTGTTAAAATTGATGTGCTTTCTGGGAGTATAGTTATTCTCTGCTATTGAAAAGAATAGCACTTTTTTTAAAACAATAGCACTGGGCCTCTTCAGATCAAGCATTTATTTTAAAAAGCTTCTTCATTTTGTTAAGTTGTCTAGAACAATAATAAAGCAGCCTTTAAAAAATAAGTCTAATAATTTGAACATTCTATAGGCATTTATAGTTATTGACTTACCTCCTCGCAGGAAATAGCCTGATTAGCACAAGAAAAAAAAATCTGCTTCTGCCTCTCAGCAATTTGCCTGGTGGAGCAAACAGCAAGTTTCACTTTCACTTTCTCCCGATCATCAGCTGTTTCAGGCTGCAGGAAATACCATAGCTTATTGCAGCCTCCTCGTTTGCTGCAAGGAGGTAAATTGCTGGGAGGCAGAGGCCAAAGGGTTGGGCCTGGTGGGTGGGTGGGGCTACATTCAGTATATAAGACGCACCCTAATTTTCACCTTTTAGGAGGGAAAAAGGTGCATCTTATACTCCAAAAAATACGGTAGGTAAAGGTAAAGGTTCCCTTCTCCAGGGACATGCAGTCACTAGAGGCAAAGGAGGCGTGGCCTCACCAGTCATGAGGAAAAGAAAAAAATTTAAAGAGTTTTTTTAAAATAATTAAAGCCAAGGTAGTTGCTGCCAGATTCACAGTGACTTGGAACAGTGCTTTGTGTTAACCATAGGAGGAGGCCAGAGAAATAGGAGCCTCTTTTGCATAAGGAATTTTTCGCCTTTTAAGAGATAAGCAAGGGTTAACAAGCAAAAAATTCCTTATGCAAATGAGGCACGTATTCTCTCGCCTCCTGTAAAGGGCATTTTTAGAGGCTTTTTAGAGTTCTCTGGGAGCAACTAGCTCAGTCTGACAGAGCTCTGGCCTTTCATGAGGGCAGGGCAGGGCAGGGAGAAGCAGAGTTGAAATCGTCTCTGAAACAGCTGGAAAAGGTGCCTGTGTGGGGAGGGGGGAGGAATTCAAAAAGTTTGATTGGAAGGCAGCAGGGGAAGGGGGGGTATGGCAGAGGAGCTGCTTTCAAGCCTTTGGAAAATATATCCAATCCAACTTCTGTGTTTGTATTTGAGAGTGAGTGAATGAGAGAGGGATCGAAGTTCTCTGTGTGCGTGTGTCTGTTTGAGAAAGGAGGGAGAGAGGGAGGAAGGAGGGGGAGGGAGAAGAAAAAGAATGGGAAAACTTATTTTGCAAGGGGGGAAAAATGCTGTCGCTTTAAATCAGAACTGAACATGCCTGGCTGTGGAATTCTGGGAGTTGAAGTCCACAAGTCTAAAAAGGGCCTCACCAGGCCTAAAGCTGACCGCACGTCACTGCCCTTCCATATGTGCTAGTTGTTCCTGACTAGTCAAGCCAGCCACATGACCACGGAGGCATCTTTGGACAGCGCTGGCTCTTTGGCTTTGAGATGAGCACCGCCCCCTAGAGTCAGGAACGACTAGCATATATGTGCGAGGGGAACCTTTACCTTAAATCATATAAGAGATGACTGGCATGCAATGCCAATATTGTTGCTGTGTAAGCTCTCTCTCGAGTTCACTTGAGCTTTTTTTCCTTAAGGTAGTCAATAGCCCACCCTCAAATCACCTCTAGTATTAATACTGCATAATATTCCCCTCCTTTCAAAAGTTAAGGTATAAAGAAACTGAAAGAGTATATTGAACCTTTAAACTACAATGCAGACTTGATGCCATTTTCTGCCTGTTAGTGCTCAGTGTTCCTAAAACTCTTGATTTGTATTGGAAGGTAGAAACTGACTTCCTGCCAGAAATTCATTACGATTTACGATGCCTAGAAAGGGAGAGGCAAAAATATGGTTTATTTTTTTAGTTGCTTACTTAAAAGTTGTTATAGCTGGCCAAGCCAGTAGATGCTCAAAAACAAAACAAAATATTATATTCATAAACCAGCATGAAATGGGTAAATTGATCTCTGGGCAGCTCTCCAAAGGCAAAAAAATAAGAACAGTTAAATACATATAGAAAGTAATGGATAAAAAGGGAGAGTTTGTTACTTTAGTCAAGGATTTCTAAAATTAAAAAAGGGAGGGTGGTTTTTGTGGAAAGAATTGTCAATCTTTTCTCCTGCCCCCAAGTCCTGAAGATCCATTTCTGGCACATCTTTTCCATAATCCAAGTTTAACTCAATGCGAGTGCATAAAACGAAACATTCATCTTAGCTGCTGAAGGGGGCAACTCAAATGCTCATGGAGAACTACAGAATGCAACAGTTGGAAGAGACCATGGAGATCTTCTAGTCCAACCCCCTGCTCAGGCACGAAACCCTATACCAAGGGTGTCAAACTCAAGGCCCAGGGCCCAGATTTGGCCCGCAGCCGCAGGGTGCTTAGATCTATAGAGCCAAGGTGGCACAGTGGTTAGGGTGCAGTACTGCAGGCCACTTCAGCTGACTGTTATCTGCCGTTCAGCGGTTCTAATCTCACCGGCTCAAGGTTGACTCAGCCTTCCATCCTTCCGAGGTGGGTGAAATGAGGACCCAGACTGTGGGGGCAATATTCTGACTCTGTAAACCGCTTAGAGAGGGCTGAAAGCCCTGTGAAGCAGTATATAAGTCTAACTGCTATTGCTATTAGATCTGGCCCGTGGGAGTGCCCTGGAAACTGCCAAGGACCAGCCCGCAGTGCCTGTGCCAGCAAAAATGGAACTCGGGAGTGCTGTGGCCCTCCCGTACTCTGTTTTCACTGGCAAGAGGGTTGCAAGAGGCTGTCGCAGACGAAAACACAGCTCGGGGCCCCATTTTTGCTGGCAGTGCACTCGGGCTTCCACCGGCACCCCCGATACGAGTGACGTCAAGCTGCCCACGCCCACCCCAGCCCCCTGACGGCAAACACAACCCTGATGCGGCCCTTAATGAAAAAGAGTTTGACACCCCTGCTGTATACCATTTCAGACGAATAGTTGTCTCCAATCCCTTCTTACAAATTTCCAGTGTTGGAGCAGCCACAACTTCTGGAGGCAAGTTGTTCCACTGGTTAATTGTCCTCACTGTTGGGAAGTTTCTCCTTAATTCCAGGTTGCTTCTTTCCTTGATTAGTTTCCATCCGTTGCTCCTTTTCCTGCCTTCGGGTGCTTTGGAGAATAGGTTGAACCACCCCCCCTCTTCTTTGTGGCAGCCCCTCAAATACTGGAACACGGCTATCACGGTTCCACCACAAATCCGCGGTAGACTAAAGCGCGCTCGATGAAAGCGTGTACGTGACGTCATCACAGCGCGACGAAAACAGCACGCTGTGAGCGGTAAACTTAAAATTAACGCGTAAATCTAAACCTAACCCCCCCAAACCTAACCCTAACCCTAACCCTTAACCTAACGCTAACCCTTAACCTAACCCTAACCCTAACGCTTAACGTAACCCTAACCCTAACCCTAACCCTTACCTTTATGTGAATCGGCTTGCTTTAATTTTATTTTAATTTTAATTTAATTTATTTTTAATTTTATTTGTCACGCTGATGATGTCACGTACACGCTTTGATTGGGCGCGCTTTAGTGGACCGCGGTTTTGACGGGTCACGGGCTATCACGTCACCCTTAGTCAGTGGTTGGTTTCAAAAAATTTTGGAACCTCTTCTGTAGGTGTGGCCTGCTTTCCAGGTCCACTGGTGGAACCTCTTCTAACCGGTTCGGTAGATTTGACGAACCGGTTCTACCGAATAGGTGCGAACTGGTAGGAACCCACCTCTGCCCTTAGTCCTTCTTTTCATTAAAAAAGTACGAGACTGAAACAAATGGTCACCGCTGCTACAAACCAAAACCCCAAAAGGTATTTACTTTTCAAGTTGTGATAAACTGGGGAATTTCCACAGATGGGTCATCAAGACATTTTCGACTCCTAGCAACGGCATCGATGAGATTTTCCCCGTGACAATCTTGTCTCCAACCTGGTAGATGCCTATCCTGGGATCTAAAGCCGATCATTTTTTTTATATATATATATATATGCCCTGGTGAATTCTAGGATAGGGAAGAAATATAATCACACCGTTGTGTCACGCAAGAGGCTTTAAGTCTAAAGTGGAAAAGAATCTTGAGCCTGGATCTGGCCAAGAGCCATTTAGTCAATATTGTGTGCCACATAGCGACCAGTCAGATAAAATCTTGGGAGCTAAGCAGCATCGATCCAACGGTGACAGCTTCTTAGCCGTGTAATTCTATGGCCACTGAATCAAAAGGCGATGCTGCCTCTCAGGTTAAATCTCTTAAGAAGCTAAGATACAATAGTGTCCTTCTATTTCCTCAGCCAGGAGCTGTTCTATTCACCTAATAGTTTGGGATATCCTTTTTAAAAAAAGCACCTTTTTCTAAGTCTATCTTTTTTTTGTTTTGACCTGAATTCAAAGTGGTCTCCGTGGATGTATATATAAAGCTATCACAAAATATTGTGGGTTCATTTTTTTTATTGGTTTATCAAAGCATAAAATACAAAACTGTGAAGAAGAATGAAAATGAAGGAAAAATTGGGGAGGAAAAAGGGGGAGAAAAAGCATGGACTTCCGACTCCTTTTGGTGCAACGTGAAAACCTCCACTTTTTGCTTTAATATAATAATATATACTAGCCGTTTCTATAATGTAACACCAAACCTATCTAATCAGCAAAAGCCCAAATCAAAGCTTCATAAGGATTTCAAGCATGGAATTTCATGACTGCAGCAGTCACAGATTCGCTGACTTTCATATTAAAGTATGATTCCAAATTCCTCTCCTCAGCCAGCAAGTTCAGATTCTTTCATTTGATCTATCTATCCATCCATCTCTCCTACCTAGCTCTACCTACCTATCTGCATATCTATCATCTATTTCTTCTATCTCTCCTCCCATCCATCCATCCACTATCCATCCATCTAGCCTATCCTTTCTTCTATTTACCTACATCTATCTACCTATCTCTGTATCTATCATCTATTTCTATCTCTCCTTCCATCCCCCCTCTCCCTCTCTATCTATATCTATCATCTATCTATCCATCTATCTTATCTCTCCTGTCTTCTATTTACCTACATCTACCTACCTACCTGCGTATCTATCATCTATTTCTATCTCTCCTTCCATCCCCCCTCTCCCTCTCTATCTATATCTATCTATCATCTATCCATCCATCTATCCTATTCTGTCTACCTATCTGCGTATCTTTCTATTTCTTTTCTTATCTCTCCTTTCATCTCTCTCTCTCTCCTACCTACCTCTATCTATCTGTGTATCTTTCCATTTCTCATCTCTTCTTTCATCCAACTATCCATCTATCCATCTTTCTCTTTCTTCTACCTACCTCTATCTACCTATCTGTGTATCTATATTTCTCCTTTTACATCTCCTTTCATCTATCTACCCATCCATCCATCCTTTCTTCTACCTACCTCTATCTACCTATCTGCGTATCTATAATCTATTTCTCCTCTCTCCTTCCATCCCTCCAGACTTAGAAGGTATGAAAGAAATAGGATATAATTAAAACTAAGGTAAGGACACCCAGCTAAGTCTGGCGCTTCAAATAAGGTACTCTAGAAAGAACTGCCAAAAAAAAAAAAAACCAGCACGCCACATTCACACGACCCACTTAGGACCCGTGTTTGATCCACCTTTCCAAAAAAAAAAAAAAACAGCCGCAGGGAGGCCAAGGAAGGAAACGAAGCCCGAGTTCTCGATGGGACGCGAGCGCCACGGCGCACGCGCGCGATCGATGCGCTCCGCGCTCGGCTGCCGCGGCCTCCGGGGCCGCCAGGCGACTCCAAGATGGCGGCCGCTGCAACAGCAGTAGCAGCGGCGGCGTGAGGGGGTCTGTTTCTTCCGCTGGGGCCATGGCGGCGCTCTGGGCCTTGCCGGGCCCGGAGCATCAGTAAGGCGAAGATGTCGGAGAGCTACTCGCGGTGGCTGCTCCGCGTGTCGGTGGCGCAGGTGTGCCAGGCGCTGGGATGGGACTCGGTGCAGCTTTCCGCCTGCGACCTCCTCACCGACGTGCTCCAGCGTTACCTCCACTCCTTGGGCCGCGGCTGCCGGCGCTACTGCGAGCTCTGTGAGTGAGGGACGGAGGCGTAAGGGGCAGGAGGGAGCTGGGTGCCCCTTTCGCGGTGGTTGTCATGGAGACGGCGCGAGGCGGAAAGAGGCGTTGCCGTGGTGACCGAGGGCAAGCCAACCGCCAGAAAAGTGAGGGAAAAAACAGCCCATGTTTCCCAACCGTGGCAACTTTTAAGAGCGGGTGGACTTCAACTCCCAGCATTCCCCAGGCGGCGTAGCGCCGGCAGCCTCGGTCCAGGTAGTGGAGGTAGCTGGCTGGGGAATGCTGGGAGTTGAAGTCCACAAAACTTAAAAGTTGCCACGGTTGGGAAACACTGTGTGTAGGGGTGTGTGTGTGTATTTGTGTGTCTCACAGAAGTGATTACAACCCCTCACGTTTTGTAAATATTTAAGCATATCTTTTCATGTGACAACACTGAAGACACTTGGCTACAATGTAAAGTAGTGAGTATGCACCTTGTATAACAGTCTAAATGTGCTATCCCCTCAAAATAACACAACACGGAGCCATTAGTGTCTAAACAGCTGGCAAGATATACTTAAATATTTACAAAATATGAGGAGGTGTACTCACTTCTGTGATGTACTGTGTATGTATGCATAATGGTTTATATATGTATGTGTGTATGTGTGAGTGTGTGTGTGAGAATGTGTGTGTGTGTGTGTGTGGTATTTGTGCTGATAAATAAATATTTGGGCATACCAGGGGTTGTGACACTACATACATACATACATACATATATGATATTATATTATATTATATATTATATTATATGTGTGTGTGTTGTATTTGAGCTGATAAATAAATAAATAAAGTGTATATATTATATATATGTAATCTTTTGAGAGCTGAATGCAGCGAAGTTTCATTTTAATGTATGATTTAGAATAGAATAACTTTATTGCCTCATTGAATGTACAGTAATCGTACATTCCTACGTTAAAATGAAATTAAGTTGCATTCTGCTCTCAAAGGGTCACCACTTCTAATATACACTACATAAACATGTCAAAATAAACAAACAAATAAATAAATACAAAATTATGCATATATCCACATATATTATATGACATGAAGAAAACACAGTCTAGTCCGGATGTATACATGTACACGGCGAAAAAAAACAAATCCTGCAAGTTTACCAGATGGATGGCATAGGGAACAAAGCTTTTACAGAATCCGGAGGTCCTGCTAGAAATACTTGGAAACCTCCTCCCAGAAACAGACCGTAAAGTGGGTGTGTGGGGTCTCTAACAATGCTTCGAGCTCTAAGCACATAGCACTTATAAGCAGTATCCTGAATAACCGGAAACGAGCTTCCTATAATCTTCTTTGCTGTCCTCACCACTGTCTGTAGGGACTTTCTATCTGAGGGGCTGCTACCACCACCAAACCAAACAGGGATGTTAAAATGCTCTCCATTATGCCTCTGTAAAAAGTGGCTAGGACAGAAGGAGAAAGATGTGTTCCCATCGATGCAGGAAACACAGACGCTGGTTTGCACGCTTTACTAAGGATGACGTATCGAGAGACCAGTTCAGATTGTTAGTTATCTGCACCCCCAGATACTTAATACTGTTGACCATCTCTACAGCTGATTGTTGTACATACATGTTTGCTGATTAGTGACAATAAAGTTTTTGTTCTATTCTGAAAGGAGCCGCTCAGGGATGCAGGTCAAAACAGGAAAGAAAATAGGAAGACGACATCTGTCTGCTCTAAAGAGAGCCGAGGTGGCGCAGTGGTTAGAGTGCAGCACTGCAGGCTACTTCAGCTGACTGTTAGCTGCAGTTCGGCTGTTCACATTTCACCGGCTCAGGGTTGGCTTCCATCCTTCCGAGGTGGGTAAAATGAGGACCCGGATTGTTGTTGGGGGCAATATGCTGACTCTGTAAACCGCTTAGAGAGGGCTGAAAGCCCTATGAAGCGGTATATAAGTCTAACTGCTATTGCTATTGCTAAACGGGTTCAAATCACCAGGAGCAGATGGATTATCTCCAAGGGTAGTGAAGGCGCTGGCAGACATGATCTTAGAACCACGGAATCGTGAGGGATCCTTGGTGCATTCTCAACTTGGCTGTTTTCTTGCATTAACCAAGCTAGGTAATTCCTTCAATGCTACTCGTAGTCTACTGGCACCAATGATGTTATCTAGTTGGCTAATAAAATATCTTCAAGAAAACGGCCAAGTTTAGAAGACACCAAGGACCCCAATTTCAACCCTGAGCTACAAATACAGTTAGTCCTCGATTTACGACCACAATCGAGCTCAAAATTTCTGTTGGTAAGCGAATCATTTAACTGAATTATGTCCTGTTTTAGTATCCTTCTCTTGCCACAGTTGTGAAGCGAATTACTGCAACTGTTAAATTAATTGAATTTTGAATTGAATTGAATTTTATTATTTATATGCCGCCCTTCTCCGGGAGGACTCAGGGCGGCGAACAATTCAAAAGGGGGAAAAGGGGAACATAAAAACGGAACCCCGTTAACAAGGAGGGACCTTGTCTTTCAAATGCAGATGGACAGCTGAATCTTGCCCTGATGAGTTTGTTCTCCTACGTTGTGCCATGCGTTGCTGAAGTGGTTGTTTTGTTTCTCCAAAATTCAGATCTGCATATCTCTCACTGCGTTGTATTGCATATATCTTATTGCTCAGTTTGTGTCTGGGTGTTTTATCCTTAGGGAGGACAAGTTTCTGCCCTAATGTGCTCTTGGGTTTAAAGTGTGTACCAGTACGTTGTGTTGTTTGAAAATCCTCCTGAAGTTTTCAGATAATTCCGGCAACGTATGGAATGACAACGTTGCTTCATTTGTTATTCTCTTCTTTGTCTGTTATGGAGGAGCTCCTGCTGGATCTTTTTCTCATTTGATGAAGGTCCAATTGGGATAGCCACAAGTTCTGAGGGCTTCCTTGACATGCTTAGATCTTTCTTCTTTTTCCTCTGTGCTGGTAGGCAAACCTTCAGCCTGGTGACGTGGGGTTCCGATCACTCCCATTTTGTGTTCCAGTGGGTAGTGAGAAACAAAACGTAAATTCTGATCTCTTTCTGTGGGTTTTCTGTAAACTAAAGTGTTGAGGCTTTTGTATTCCTTAATGTAACTTATATGTTTAGACTTATATACTTAGTGCTTTACACCCCTCTCTAAGCAGTTTTACAGAGTCAGCATCTTGTCCCCAACAATCTGGGTCCTCATTTTACCTACCTCAGTAGGATGGAAGGCTGAGTCAACATTCAGCCTGGTGAGATTTGATACTGCCAAATTGCAAGGCAGCTGGCAGTCAGCAAAAGTAGTCTGCAGTACTGCACTCTAACCACTGTGCCACCACGGCTCTTGTTCCTCTTATAATGAAAATAGCAATATGTCTTAGACTTACATACCGCTTTTCAGTGCTTTTCAGCCCCCTCTAAGTGGTTTTACAGAGTCAGCCTCTTGCCCCCAACAATCTGGGTCCTCATTTCACCAATCTCAGAAGGATGGAAGGCTGAGTCAAGCTAATTTCCCGCTCAGGATCAAACTCCTGGCAGTGGGCAGAATTTACCTGCAATACTGCACTCTAACCACTGCGCCACCATGGCTCTTGTTCCTCTTATAATGAAGATAGCAATAGGTCTTAGACTTATACACTGATTTTCAGTGCTTTTTAGCCCCCTCTAAGCAGTTTTATAGAATCAGTCTATTGCCCCCAACAATCTGGGTCCTCATTTCACCCACCTCGGAAGGATGGAAGGCTGACTCAATTTTGAGCCTGGTGAGATTTGAACTGCCAAATTCTGATCTCTTTGTGTGAGTTTTCTGTAAATTAAAGTGTCAAGACTTCTGTCTTCCTTAATGTGCACTGCACAGTCCAGGAAAGACTGTTTTCCTTCACATCTTCACGTGTGAACTCAATGTACCTGTCCACAGAGCTGATGTGTTTGATGAAGGCTTCCAAGAGTTTAGCTGCGAGAAGAGGTCTGTGCTGTATGTAGATCTCAAGTCAACTTTCAACTTAATATATAAGATCAGTCCTTTGGGAGACGTTAATTAACATAAAAAATAGACAGGTGTCTACTGTTCCTAGTTCAATACATCTATAACACTTCACTTAGAATTGTTTTATTTATTTATATTCTGCCTTTATTAGTGTTAGAAATAATTTATGGCATCAAATATAATTTCATGCTCCTTCCTCCTCCTATTTTCCTCTCAACAACAACCCGGTGAGGTAAGGTGAGCTGAGAGTGAGTGGCAGGCCCAAAGACACCCAACCAGAAAGGCAGATTCTAAATTAGATAGATGGATGGAGGGGAATGCATGGGATGGGATGGGATGGGATGGGAGGGAGAGAGAGAGCAATAGCAATAGCAGTAGACTTATATACCGCTTCATAGGCCTTTCAGGCCTCTCTAAGCGGTTTACAGAGAGTCAGCATATTGCCCCCAACAATCTGGGTCCTCATTTTACCCACCTCGGAAGGATGGAAGGCTGAGTCAACCCTGAGAGAGAAAGAGAGAGAGAGAGAGAGAGAGAGAGAGAAAGAAAGAAAGAAAGAAAGAAAGAAAGAAAGAAAGAAAGAAAGAAAGAAAGAAAGAAAAAGAAAAGAAAGAATGAATGAATGAATTAGGAGGCCAGGGGACTTTGTCCAGAAACATTTTCTCATCCGTAGATAAGGAAGTCAAAGCTTCCAACCCATAATTTATTTGTATGCTGCCGCAGAGTCTCTCTGTGAGATAGGTGGTTTCTAAATTAGATAAACAGATAGGTAGGAGTCAGGTAGGTAGGTAGGTAGGTAGGTAGGTAGGTAGGTAGGTAGGTAGGTAGGTAGGTAGGTAGGTAGGTAGATAGATAGATAGATAGATAGATAGATAGATAGATAGATAGATAGATAGATAGATAGATTGATTGATTTTGCAAACCTTCTTTCAAGTGCCTAGAGGTTTGTATCCAGAATGATGCTCCGAAGGAAAACAGGGCAACTAAAAGCACAGGTGAGACATAACTGCTAATATTCACCTATTTTCTCAAGTGCCACTTTCCCTATCAGGACTGATTCAACCTCCATGGTCAGAAGCAGTTCTGGAGAAAGTGATTCATTTACACTTGACTCCAGTTTGAATTGGCCAGATGGCTGACTGGTTTCCTCTCTCCTGCCTCCAAAAACCCCCATTTCTCAGAGTCTGGCTTGATGTTTTACCCTCCTCTGTTCTCAGTGACTAAAGTCTCCATCTGTAAGAGAACTTGTCCCTACAAGAGATACCCTATCGAGACTCGTGTGATTTTATAATAGCAATAGCACTTAGGCTTATATACCGCTTTATAGTGCTTTGCAGTCCTCTTTAAGCGGGTTTTTACAGAGTCAGCCTCTTGCCCCCAATAATCTGGGTCCTTATTTTACCCACCTCGGAAGGATGGAAGACTGAGTCAACCTTGAGCCTGGTGAGATTCGAACTGCTGAACTGCAGCTAGCAGTCAGCTGAAGTAGCCTGCAGTACTGCACTCTAATCACTGCGCCACCTCAGCTCCTAATAATGCCCCTATTACCAGCTCAGTCAAGACACTTTCTCTTTTGATGCTCTTATGACCTATGACATTGACACTGAGCTTCGAACTGCCAGATTGCAGGCAGCTGGCAGTCTGGCAGGAACAATTCCAAAATCTAAAATATTTGCAAAATTTTTGCCTGACAACAATTTAAGTTGTGTAGAGAGATACTCAAGGACACCGGGCATGGGTAAACTGTAGATCTTTTTTAAAAATATATCTTTATGTAAAAGATAAATTACATAGAAACCACTTTTTAATCAGGAGTATGAAGATTAATTTTTTTAATAGACAGATTGTAATGTTTAAATATCACGTTAGTGTATTGGTAATCCAAGTCTTTCAAGTTATTTTTATCACTCCTAAGCTTAGTATTGTTATGGAAATGGCTATTGTATCTTAACTTGGTCTCAGACTGAAATAGTGATTTGGCTGGAGTTGATTTCCGTGAAGAACAGTCTGAGAAGTGCAGGATTATAACACTCAAACTGGGAAGTAAAACAAATCAAACATTTCTGAAAAAGGCATTTGACAAACCACTTTAATATCATGTTAAAAATCTATGGATTTAATTCCTAAGCATTGAATGTCACATATAGTTCAAAGCCTTTATTGTCATTGTACATCAAGTTTACAACAAAATTGGTTTAGCCTCTACTGGTGCAGTTCATACAAGAATACAAGACAATATGAATAATATAAAGAACTAGCTGGATACCCGTGCTTTGGGACGAAACTATGTGATCAGGCTATGCAGGAGAAATTTGTTTCACAATCCGTTGGCTCAGGGGTGGCCGGTGATTGAAGCACATAAGGGACTATCGCTCCCGCCGTTTTGAGTCCATCAGCAGTTCCATAGACGGAAGGTGTAGACATTCTGATAGGTGCCAACATTTAGTATTGTGTTTGGTATTCCACTCCTTCATTACTGAGTGAAGGAGTGGAACGTCTGTCAGTTTGAACTGAGGTAACGGAATGTGAGGCAACTGGCAGTTGGAACAGAGTTCTTTTCAGGGGGGGAGGGGGGAGTAGAACTCCTTAGCATCAGAGCATGTTAATTACTGTATAAGAATTACTAATGATCTGATGGACATTTTGAAAAATCCTTTCTTAGCGAGCACCTAGAAGCCAAGAGGAACATAAGGGCCACATTTCAAGTTTGTAGGTTTTACGGTTCTGGAGATTTCGTGATGAGTGAGTGATATTTGCCTAGATAGATAGATGATTGATAGATAGATAGATAGATAGATAGATAGATAGATAGATAGATAGATAGATAGATAGATAGATGTAGATGTAGATGTAGATGTAGATGTAGATATATAGATAGGTATAGATGGATGGATGGATGGATGGATGGATAAATAGATAGATAATCCTTATAAAAGTAGTTAGGGGAAAAAAGGTAGGTAGTCCTCATCTTACAACCATTTGTTTAGTGACTATTTGAAGTCACCGTGCCACTGATAAAGGGGACTTATGACCATTTTTCACACTTAGGACCGTTGCAGCATCCCTATGGTCATGGGATTTATATCTGGCTGCTTGACAACTGACTCACATTTATGACGATTGCAGTGTCCCAGGGTCATGTGATCCCCTTTTATGACCATCAGACTAGCGAAGTCCATGGGGAATCCAGATTCACTTAACAGTTGTGTTACTCACCTTAACAAGTGCAGTGATTTCACTACACAACTTTGGCAAGAAAGGTCGTAAACGGGGGTAAGACTCACTAAACAAATCTCTCGCTTAGCAACATAAATTTGGGGGTCATAAGTGGCACAGTGGTTGGAATGCAGTACTGCAGGCTACCTCTGCTAACTCCTGGTGCCAGGAATTTGCAGTTCGAGTCTCACCAGCTCAAGGTTGATTCAGCCTTGCATCCTTCCAAGATTGGTAAATGAGGACCCAGATTGTTGGGGGGTGAGAGGCTGACTCTGTAGACTGCTTAGAGAGGGCAGTAAAGCATTTGTGAAGCGGTATGTAAGTGCTATTGCTACTACCTGTACTATCTATGGAGTTAGGAGGGTTATAATGATACAATGCTATATCATAGTGATGACCATGCATGCGTGCGATCCCTGCACTCGCCCCGCACATGCGTGCAAGATCCCCAGCACACTCCCTGTGCATGCACCCCCTCGTACGTGCCCCACCCCCTACGCATGGAGGGCAGAGACCTGAAGACCAGCTGGCTGGCGGGAGGTGTGGGTGCATGCGTGGCAGAACTGAACTAGGGTGACGGCTCGTGTATCATCAGAGAGGGTACTACATGCCATAGGTTTGCCATCACAGTTATATCATGTGTGTGTGTTTATGTGTATGATGGAATGTTATATATATCATGGAAAAAAATATATATATTTATCGACAGCTTGAACCCAGGTATATTTACTTGCTTTGGGGATTCTTGGCCCCCGAGATTGTGACTTCTGAACAGGCCCGAGTAGAAATTCTGCTGATATTACTATTTCAAGTCGCCTTCCGAGTAAATTCTATTTATTTTATATCCTACTTTTCCGCTCTGGTGAGCACTCGCTAAATTGCAATTTGGTTGTCATTTCCGTAGCCGAGCCAGGCAGGGAAAAATCAAATCCTGATAATAGCTCCTCAAGTAAATACAGCCTCGTGGAAGCGGAAGGCAAAAAAAAAAAAATGTTTGCGTTCCCCGGTCATCTCAAATGAAGTTTTGAACGGCCAACTTAACTTGCTGCTTTTTCAAAAAGCCGCTTCTGTTTGGCGGGCGGATACGTTAACTTTTTAAAAATGTTTGGTAGGTTTGGGTTTTTTTTTTTGACATTCACATTTATTTGCGTTCCAGATGGCCGGACAGACCCAATTTTGGAGGATGTGGGTGAAGCCTTTAAGCTCATGGGGGTCAACCTGCACGAATTGGAAGATTACATTCTCAATATCGAACCTATGACTTTTGCACATCAGATCCCTTCCTTCCCTGTGAGTAAGAATAATGTGCTGCAGTTTCCTCAGCCCGGAAGCAAAGACGCGGAAGAGAGGAAGGAGTATATCCCCGATTACATGCCACCTCTGGTCTCGTCTCAAGAAGGTAAGATATCGTTTCTCTACTTGTGCTTTTGTTGTTTGCTGCCTAAGATGTCAATCAATGTTATGTAAGACTCGGTGGGGGTCTCTCTCCTATGACGATCTGTGACTTCTTGACATGGTTTTCTGGCTTGGAATTATTGGCATTGGTTGTGAATGTCTGGAGAGCATCAAGATGGTGGAAGATTTTTCCAAGCAATTTGCAAGAAAGAAACTACTGTGTTTCCCCCAAAATAAGACAGGGTCCTATTTTCTTTTGACCCCTGAAATAAGCGCTTGGCCTTATTTTCAGGGAGGTCTTATTTTTGAGGTGCATAAGGCAGCGAGTGTGGTCGCCTCATGGTTGCTGCTGTGTTGCAATATTTTTGGGGAGGGCTTATTTTCGGGGGAGGGCTTATTTTAGTGCATGCGCTCAAAAGCCCGATTGGCCAGGGAGGTTTTATTTTTAAGGAAACAGGGTAGGTGTTGAAATTATACACAGTTCTGGGACTGGGCTTCCTGCTATTATCCTTCAGCAAAGTAGTCCTATTGTACCACGTTGGTGTAAATAATTCAATGAGGGGGCTAGATCTGGGTTTGAATCCTTCTTCATCCACTACTATTCTTGGTTTGAAGCAAACTAGTTTGATCATTAGTTTCTGAATGAAAAATAGATTATTGTGAGATTAAGTTTGAAATTAACTGTGGATCACCACAAGAGGTGGCAAAAGTGTTCTTGGATTAAAATTATCCTCGTGATATTCAAGGCAATTTAGAATCCAGGTTAGGGAATATAAGAAACTGTTTTGTCAGGTGTCAGAAAGTTATTAAAGTGTGTGTGTGTGTGTGTGTGTATGTATGTATGCATATATGTGTGTATGTGTGTGTAAATGGTGTGTGTGTGTGTTCTAGTGTTCCTCTGGAACACAATTTCAACCAAACTTGGTACACAGATGGCTTACTCTCTGGAGAAAAATACTGTGGGTGTAAGACACCCCTAATGGCTTCTACTGTACTGCTGTAAAATGGCTTCTATTGCACAACACAGTGGAGTTGCCGTAGTAATGGCTTCACAGTATTCCACAAGGGGGCTCCTTCTGTTAATGGGGAAAATCCAACATTAGAAATTATGAACATTTTCCCCCTATTAAGTAAATCTCTGGGCAACGCCAGGTTATCGGCTATTACATTAAAAAAAACCACTTGGGAAAGAGATGCCATAATTGGGAGGAGACCCGTTTTCTCGACATTGCTAGCCTCATAGGGTTGAAAATTATAATTTAAGTTTCATGTATTTCTTTGATTAGATAAAATATATCCAATATCTATTGCGTAGGAAAGCTTTCATGGCGATCTCTGATTGTTCAATGTCTCATAAAGCATAGGAATGCAAATAGAATAATATACTGAAAGACTTTAACATGCAATATGAACAGAGCTACCCTACTTTAGTTAGTTACCATATTTTTCGGAGTATAAGACGCACCGGAGTATAAGTCGTACCAAGGTTTTGAAGAGGCAAATTAAAAAAAAAGTTTTTGCACTCTGCAAACCTCCCCAAAAGGCCCGTTTTTCTTCAAAAAAAGGGTATGAATAGCCCTTAGGAGGCTTGTAGAGTGTTCCTGCGGGGATGCCCCCCCCCCAAATGAGCAAAAAACGGCCTGTTTTTCGTCAGAAAAAGGACACTATAGAGGGGGGCTATAGTGGGGCTGGGGGGGGGCAAGTTTGAACAAAAAATGGCCTGTTTTTTGCACATTTCTGCTGTCCCCAGCCCCCAGGAGCTCTCTGAAAGCCACCTACAAGCTATGCACAGCCATTTTGGTGAAGGGGGCAGGGTTTCAGGAGGCAAAAAAAATGCTGTATTCAGTGTATAAGATGCACCCAGATTTTCAGCCTCTTTTTTAGGGAAAAGGGTGCGTCTTATACTCCAAAAATATGGTATTTTATCTATTACCGTATTTATTTATTTATCAAATTTATATAACCAAGAAATTATGAGTATCTTCGAGACCCCCTCTCCTATGCAGTTTCTCCCCGCTCAATCCATGGTCACAGAGAATGCCTGCTGAAGGTATTCATCACATTTATCAAAAAGAGTGATGGGAGGGCCCCCCCAAACCCCTCTCCTCTGGAACAGCTTCCCCTCCCCATCACCTCAAGGCAAGGATAGCCCCTTCCCTCCGGGGTTCTCCAGAGGCACCTCTGACATGCGCTCTTGCAGCTCATGATGTAGGAGAAGAGCAGCCAGAGCTGGAGGGCTGAGTTAAGCAGGTCCTCAAATTTTGAGGAGGGGGCGTGTTGTGTTTGTGTTTATCAGAAATTATTTACTGCAGTTCAGACTTTCATCCTTTTAATATTCATTGTGGCCAGCAGGTGTCGCTGTCCTATTTCATAAGTGTCTTTTCCTGGTACCTGAACAACTTTTGCAAGCCAGCATCACTTCACATCCAAGCTTATCCAGGTATCCTAAGATGCAGGATAGTTTGCTTCCCAAAAGGGGGGGGAGGGAGAAAATTAGTCTTTTTTTCCTTTTTTCTATACATTTTTTCCCTTTTCTCTTTTGTTGCTGTTGGATGTATGCTTTTTCTGGTTTTTTTTCCTGTTGTGTTTTATTCCCATTGACAAAACATAATAAATATATATTAAAAGGGGATAGTTTACTTCCACATCATATAAATGTGTGAACTGATGTATTAGTAGAAAGAAATAGAATTTCACTTTTGTCTGATGAGACAAGAACTCCTATTCTGTAGAGTCCTGTTTTGATCAAGGGCAGCTGTTTGGTTTAGCTGTGGCAGAAATAGGAATCTATAGCTACCCTTTTTACTTAAATGCATGTAATGGATTTGTTTTGCATATAATGGTTATCAACGCTGGATGATAAAGGAGAATTAATAGATATATTTCACATCCAGTAGATCAGTGTTTCTCAACCTTGGCAACTTAAAGATGTCCGGACTTCAACTCCCAGAATTCCCCAGCCAGCAAGTCCGGACATCTTCAAGTTGCCAAGGTTGAGAAACACTGCAGTAGATCATAATTTACGGCATGGGTAATGATCACAGTTAAGCTAAAAAGCATTGTTGATTAGGTACAGTGCTGGTTTTCCTCGATCTCCCTGCCATGAGGTCATCTAGACCAGGGGTCTCCAACCTTGTCAACTTTAAGCCTGGCGGACTTCAACTCCTAGAATTCCCCAGTTGAAGTCCGCCAGGCTTAAAATTGACAAGGTTGGAGACCCCTGATCTAGACTGTGGAATTATAAAATTAAAGAAATCTATCTTGCCAGTCACAGAAGGCTTGGAGAATGGCCTGGCGAAGGTGATCATCATAAAAGCAATAGATATCAGGAGATCCCATAAAGAACCACGAAAACAAAAAAAGATACAACTAAACTTGACTTCTGGACATGTTTGGGTTTGCTCGAGGCATTCCAGAGTTATGCTGGAACGAACACACAGACACACACTTCAAAATCCCTGTGAGATGGGTGGGTCATAGAGAGAATGACTGGTCCAAAGTCACCCAGCTGGCTCCCATGCCTAAGGTGAGGTGCCTTTTTGCTCTTCTTTTATTTTCTCTGGGAGAAGCCATTCATCATCTGGCTTTACTCCCAAGTCGACCCCTGTTCTTTAACTGTTCCCTTCGTCTGGCAACTCTGCGCATGCGCACACTGGGAACAGGCTCCAGCTGTTCTTCTGCCTCGCTGATGTCTGACTCTGAAGGCAGCTGATAACTGGCCTACGGCTCTGGCCCTCTCTCTGCCTCCGACACAGAACCCTCATCCGAGCCTTCCCCAGACTCCAGGACTGGCCTCGGTTCCTCTCCAACCTCCTCACTGTCCGAATTGGTTGCCAGCTCTGCCACAACAAGTACAGCAGTCCTCGACTTACGACTGGAGCAGAGCCAGCCATTATGCTAAGCTGCCAGTTGTACCTTTAGTGCAACATTGTGTGTTCAGTTCCTTCTGCAAGTGCGGGACACCGATTGTTTTCGTACAAGGAAACCCCTGTGTGCAGAATGCGCGAACCTGGCAAGACTGAAGCAAACAGGAAAAACGCACAAAACCCAGAAAAGGAGGTCAGGCTTCAGAAGCTGGACGGAGGAAATTTGTGCAGAGGTACCAAGCAGATCATTTTTTAGAATGAAAAGAATTATGTGATGAGAGCAGAGACGTCAAAGTGGGGGAAAAAATCTGCTCAGTGCTAGTCATTTTTTTCCCAGTTGTGCAGATAAGGCCTTGCTTTGAATATCTTGCTGAATCTTATCTTAAGTTCTTTGTAATTGTACTTACTAGGAAAGTTACTCTAAGAATATTGATTAGAAAGAAATGTTTACCTTTAGAACCAGGGCATTTGATGCTGATTTTCCGTTGGGAGGCAGTGATTCATTTTCTAAGTATGTAATTGTTCAGAATGAGTATTTCTAATATGAACAGAGAATTAATGTAGTTGTACATAATTCATGTTGAAACTTAGGGAATCAGATAAATATTTTTTTTAAAAAAAACGTTGTCCATTCTAAGTACCTTGTTTTCCTGAAAATAAGGCAGGGTCTTATTTTCTTTTGACCCCTGAATTAAGCCTTTGGCCTTATTTTCAGGGAGGTCTATTTATTTTTGAGGTGCAGGAAGTGGCGAGCGTGGTCACCTCATGGCAGCTGTTGTGTTGCAATATTTTTGGGGAGGGCTTATTTTGGGGGGAAGGCTTACTTTAGAGCAAGCACTCAGAAGCCCGATTGGGTTTATTATCCGGGGAGGTCTTATTTTCAGGGAAACAGGGTAGTCCTCAACTTACAACAGTTCACTTAGTGGCATCATTTGGGTCCTTTGTCCAAGAATGTTGCTGTGCATGACAAATCGGGTAAATATTCATAATGTCCACCATCCACTGAATTGGTCATTTAAATCAAAACTCTAATACAGACTTGCAGCCATTTGTTTAGTGGCCGTTTAAAGTTGCAACAGCATTGAAAAAAGTGACTTACAACCGTTTTTCACGTTTACGACTTTTGCAGCATCCCCATGATCACGTGATCAGAATTCAGAGGCTTGGCAACTGTTTCATACTTCCGACCGTTGCTGTGTCCCAAGGTCACGTGATCCTGTTTTGCAAACTTTTGGCAAGCAAAATCAAAGAGAAAGCGTGATTCATTTAACAACCGGGTTAGTAACTTATCAGCTGCGGTGACTCACTTAACAACTGTGGCAAGAACAGTTATAAAATGGGGCAAAACTCACTTAACAAAAGTCTCATTTAACAACAACAATAATTTTGGGCTTAACTGTGGTCATAAGTTGAGGACGACCTGTATTTCTGGTTTTATTGTCATGATAGAAAATCAACTAAAAAAAGTTATTCCTCCTCTGTACTTTTAAGATACAGATAGTCTTCAATTTACAGCGATTCATTTAGTGACGGTTCAAAGTTACAACGTCACTGAAAAAGGTGACTTTGGACCATTTTTCACACTTACGACCGTTGCAGCATCCCCATGGTCATGTGATCAAAATTCAGATGCTTGTCCGCTGGTTCCTATTTATGACGGTCACAGCATCCTGGAGATCCTTTTGCGACCTTCTGACAAGCAAAGTCAATGGGGGGAAGCATGATTCACTTAGCGACTGTGTCACTAACTTAACTGTGGCAAGAAAGGTCGTAAAATGGGGCAAATCTCACTGGACAACCGTCTCGCTTAACAATAGAAATTTTGGGCTCTATTGTGGTCGTAGGTGGAGGACCACCTACCTTTAAATCATTTTCTAAAGGCGTTTATTTCAGAAGGATTTTGCTACCAGGTGGTCTTGAGTTGTTGAAGTTCTGACTCTTATTTTCCTTCGTAATAATCCGCGTTGTTTGGTAATCATTTTGCTTCTTGGACTGCCTACATCTGGAGGATCTGGTTACACTTGAAGCGTCCTGATCCTGCCTGTCTCGGAACGCATGTGTTTCCAGTTACATAAGGGTGTGAAGGCACCCCTTCCCCCAACTTTTCTGCCATTCCCATTTACTCAGTCAGAGCTGTCCATATATATTATACCCATTGTGTGGCCGACACTGGGATGCCCAATGTATGGCTTTTACTATGCCCTTAACTCTGTGTAGCTTCCTGAGCTCTCTGATTCTCTATTTTTTAAAGATTCGTTGAATTACAAACAAACAAACAAACAAAAACACCCCACAGCTAGGTAACACTTTACAGAATCCATCCAGTGCATTCCCTCCCACCCCTGGTTTTAAGAATGCATCTGAATCCTAAAACTGTTTATATGCTTTCTTCGAAGAATAAAAATTGTAAGTGGCTGCAGCCTAATGGTCTGTTCAGAAGGCTAATTAATAGAATGGAACGGAACGAAGAGGAATATAGACTGGAGGATGGGATAGGGATGGGATGGGATGGAGGTGGAGTGGAGTGGCGTTGCATCTCATCACATCCCGTGGAATGGAATGGGATGGAGTGGAATGGTGTCTCATGGAATGGAGTGGAGTGGAGTGGAGCAGTACAGAGCAGCATAGAATAGAGTAGGAATAGAAAAATAGAATAGAATATAGAATGGAGTGGAATGCAATGGAATAGGAATTCGGAAGAGAACAGAGTAGAGTAGGAATAGAGTAGGAATAGAAGAGTAGAATACAGAACAGAACAGAATAGAATAAACTGTAGAATAGGACAGGACAGAAAATATGGGATGGGGTAGGATGGAATTCTTTATTGACCAAGTATGATTGGACGCTCTCAGTGTACATACAAGCAACAAGTGATAGGTCATACATCATAAATCATTAATCATCGTGAACCATGAGCTCAGGAAAAAAAGAAAGAAAGGAACAGAGGGCATTAGGCAATATCTGGCAGGACAAATTTGGAGAGGCCACAGGGTAGCGGTCTGGCATATCTTCTTTGGGATAGGCAAGATACGCATTGTCAACCCTTTTGTGCAGAAGGCCTAGAACTGGGGTGTCCAACATTGGCAACTTTAAGACCTGTGGACTTCAACTCCCAGAATTCCCCAACCGGCCCTGAAGTTGAAGTCCAGAAGTTTTGAAGTTGCCAATGTTGGACATCCAGGATCTAGGACACCTTCTCAAAATGCCTCATTTGCCCAAAAACAAATGAGATTGAAGACGCCAAAGCTGAAGTAGATGATGATGATGATAATGATGATGATGATGATGATGATGATGATGATAAGAGAAAAGAGGAAAGAAGAGAAAATAGAATTCTTTATTAGCCAAGTATGATTGGACACACAAGGAATTTGTTTCCCGTGCATGAGTTCTCAATGTATATGCAAGCAACAAGTGATCGTAATCGTAATCCTAAAATACAATCCTAAATCATAAGATACAACATTCGGTGATAGCAATCAATATGAATCATACTAGGATACTAAACAATATAAATTGTAAGATTCAAGCAACAGTCATAGGAAGACAAGGAAATAGGTAACAGGAAGGATGAGAAGGATAATAGCAATATAGCCTTACTAGATAGTTTGACAGTGTTTGACAGTGTTTGACAATGTTTGACAGTGGCTATTAGTTGTTTAGCAGAGTGATGGTGTGGGGGTGGGGCACTGTACTTGCGTAATCAGGAAGAACTGGGACAATGCAAGAGGAAGCAAGCAGGGCCTGCGTGTTGCAACGATCCGCTCGAATTCTTTGGAACCGCTAACAAGTTTAGCTAGAAATATTTGCAACAGAATCTTTTATTTGCATTGCGTCTTGCTGTTCAAGCTTTATGGCCTGTAGGAGCTTCGTCATTGTGTGTTTTTGTGCAACTTGGAAACTTCTTGCCTCACACTTGTTTACAACTCGGGCTAAACCAGCACTATCTTGTGATCGTCCAGAACTTTTATCTTTTCCGGTATCTTTTCCTACGTGAGGTTCTTTTAACGATGCTGTAGCGGTTGGGCTGATGAGCTTATAAAATGAGAAGAAAAAAAAAATTCAGATCCCTTTTCCCCGAATGGAGATCGCAGACTCTGCCCCCGGCGTGTTGAGCCTTAGCGTTGTCGCTTGGTAGTTATTCCTTCTGCCATTTATTTCCCGGAGGGATATCTCACCTGGTCTCCTCAATCCCAGGACTGTATGTATTACACTAGAGATCCCACAGCTTATGTGATTTCTGGCAAAGAGAAAGAAAAAAA
This sequence comes from Thamnophis elegans, assembly GCF_009769535.1. Taxonomy (NCBI): domain Eukaryota; kingdom Metazoa; phylum Chordata; class Lepidosauria; order Squamata; family Natricidae; genus Thamnophis; species Thamnophis elegans. The sequence continues at coordinate 5,643,144 of NC_045547.1, forward strand.
GAAGGAAAAAGAATAGTATACTGTAGTGATGGCTAACCTTCTCGTCGTTGCGTGCCGAAAGCATGCACGGACGTACACAACAGTGTGTGTGTGTGTGTGCCCCCGCACCTATAATGCATTGTGCACGAGACCCCCACATGCACCCCACTCATGCATATAACTCCTCCCATGCTCCCACGCCCCTCCATGCTTCCCTGCCTCCCCCGCGCATGCGCCTCAGCCCCCCTCACCCATTTTTGGTTTTCAAGTTGATGCAAGAGGCTTTCCAGGGGCGCGGGGGGCCCACATGAGGCCCCAAAATGCAATATTAGTGCCCCCCGCACATGCACCCTGCTATTGCCAGGCAGACCCCCAGCTTCGACTCAGTCCATCAATTGGGACGGTTGGTCATCACTCAAAAGCCCAGTCGGGCTTATTATCCGGGGAGGTCTTATTCTCGGGGAAACAGGAGAATTGAAGCTCATTATATAATATCAAATTGTAGGTTGATTTTTTTTTCTTTTTGTTTATCAAGCTACCTTTGCTCATTTAGGTAGAAAAGCAGCATGCAAGAATGTCTTTTTTTTTAAAAAAAAGAACCATTTATACTTGAGCAGATGGTTAAATTGTTTTATTTTATTTTTATGTTTCTGCTACACTCAGCTTCTCTCTGACAGACTCAGTTGGGGATTGCAACTAGGAAATAGTAGATTTCAAACCGAAGTTTTAGCTCAGGAAGTCTTAGTGCCATAGGAAGGGAGCGAAACTCACCTTTCATTTCCTCCTCGGCCCAAAATATTTCAGATTAACTTTAAAGGAGAGGGCGACACTGTTAAAGGGTTTGGCCTCCGATACAGGGTTACCGCCTCCTGGAGTCCGTCACAGCAGGCGAGCTGGTCGGTGGCCAAAGCCCTTTAAGTGAAGCTGCTGGGGATCCCGTTGCAAATGAAATAGAGAGCAAGGGCAGCAACCAAATGCAGGGTTTTGAATGGAGAACTTGAAAACCGCTGGTTAAAAGAAGCTTTTATTTCAGTGTCAAGAGATCATAAAACTATAATGCCGACAATTGTGCAACTTTTTAAAAAGGGCTTTTTTTAAAAAAAAGGGTGAGGAGCTAGCATTTGCCAAAGGGTAGCATTTTCCAGAATGGGGTTTTGTGTACATGCATACGTGTGTGTCTGTGTGTTATATCACAGAAGAGAGTACACCCCCTCACATTTTGTTGCCAGCAGTTTAGACACTAATGGCTGTGTGTTGCATTATTTTGAGGGGACAGCCCACATTTACACTGTTATTCAAGCTGCATGCTCACTACTTTACATTGTAGCCAAGTGTCCTTTCTTCAGTGTTGTCACATGAAAAGATGTACCTAAATATTTACAAAATGTGAGGGAGGGTACTCACTTCTGCGATATGGTGTGTGCACACATACACAGACATATATATATATATAAGGAAGAAGAGCTTGTGGCTTAGAGGTTAAATATTTACAAAATGTGAGGGAGGGTACTCACTTCTGTGATATAGTGTGTATATGTGTCTGTGTGTGCACACATACACAGACACACATATATATAAGGAAGAAGAGCTTGTGGCTTAGAGGTTAATATAACTGCCTAATATGTAAAAACAGCCCAGGTTTGAATCCCAGTAAGGGTACGGAGCTAAATAGCTTGAAATAGATCTATACTTCATTTGTTTATCAGCTCTATTCTCAATCTTACACGGGAAAAGACCTGAATACGCCAAGACCTGCGCGCACACACACACACACACACACACACACACACACACATATATATGCATGCATGCATACATACATACATACATACATTCAGGTCTTGGCGTATTCGGGTATTTTCCCGTGTAAGATTGAGAGTATCTTGGTGACGTTTCAACAAGGTCCCACTCGCCTGCACCTGTGAAAATCTACAAAAACAAATACACACACACACAAACACACATATATATATACACACACACACATACGTATATGTAGCAGTAGCTAAGATGCTGAGCTTTTCAATCAGAAAGGTTGGCAGTTTGGCGGTTTTAATCCCTAGCGCTACGTAATGAAGTGAGCTCCCGTTCCTTGTCCCAGCTTCTGCCAACCCAAGCAGTTTAAAAGCATGTAAAAATGCAGGTAGAAAAGTAGGAACCACCTTTGGTGAGCAGGTAACAGCGTACCGTGCACCTTTGGCATTTAGTCATGCTGGTCACATGACCATGGAGACGTCTTCGGACAATGCTGGCTCTTCGGCTTGAAACGGAGATGAGCACCGCCCCCTAGAGTCGGGAACGACTAGCACATATGTGCGAGGGGAACCTTTACCTTAAATATCCATCTATATTAAATATATATATCTTCTGACATCGATACACACACACACACACACACCTACCTACCTACATACCCTGTTTCCCTGAAAATAAGACCTCCCCTGATAATAAGTCCTCCCCGAAAATATCGCAACACAGCAGCAGCCATGAGGTGACCACGCTCGCTGCCTTCTGCACCTCAAAAAGAATAAGACCAAAAATAAGGCCAAGAGCTTATTTCGGGGGCCAAAGGGAAAAAAAGACCCTGTCTTATTTTTGGTGAAACACGATACATACACACACACACACACACACACATACATACATACATACACACACACACATATACCTATGCATATGTTGCCACTACAATTTAAAAAAAACAAATAGTATCGCATTTGGTGAATTAAAAATAATTCCTAAATTTTAAAAAACTATACGTACCAAATAAATTGATAGTCCATGTACGATATATGCCATATGCTAAATAAATAGATAAATATCTAATAAATGTTATGCCTTCTTTCAACTTTATAACCATAGCAGCTCACAATATAATCTTTTGCAAATAAATTAATAATAATAAATACATTGAGTGTGAATTACTTATCAAATTCCTGGAGGCTTAACTGGTTCTAAATTAGCTCTAAACATAGACTTAAAATTCGAAGAAAGTTACGTACATGTTTCATTATTTGAATATCCTGTGGGTGGATGATTTCAGTCAGTTTTCAGTCAGTCTGGTGCTCTCGAGATTTGTTATATTTCAACTCCTAGAATTAGCGACTTATCATGATCAAAACAATTATGGTACTAGAAAATTCTTGGAACTTAGCTCATTGGAAACTTCTGATAAGAATATGGTAAGCTAGACATCCCTGAAAAAGGCAGAGACAGCATTGAGTCAACAAGAAGATAATAAAATCTCTCCACAGAAAGGAGAGATTGTGGGATTTTCCACATGTACAGGTAGTCCTCGACATATGACCACAACGGAGTCCAAAATATCTGCTGCTAAGTAAGATAAAATATAAAATATGGTGGGACTTAGAAGGTTGGACGCTAGAGGGAGCTAAAACAAAGTAAAGATTACAGTTAAAGGAGAAGACTCATTTAACTCTTTAACGCAGAATGGAATAAAATACTTTAACATTGAATGTACTGAAGGATATATGTGAATAATGGACTCAGAAGTTAATATCAGAAATGCCTGCTATCATAGAGACTGTGAACATTACTGCAAAAGGGGAACACATTTGAGACTGAAATGGAACTGAACATGGATTTGAAAATGACAGGCTATATAAGAATAATTTGGAGAATGATGAAATCTTAGGTGTACAAATGAAATCATCTGATGTTTTAATAATGAAAGGGGACAGCAGCCAGCCAACCAGAGGACTGCTTTGGATAATTTTCCTATAGGAGATCTACAAAAGAGATCTCTGAAAGTTTTTGAAAAGAAGGGGGAAGGAAGGAAGGAAGGAAGGAAGGGGAAGGAAGGAAAGAAAGAAAAGAAAAAGAAAAAAGAAAAGAAAGGGGAAGGAGGGAAGAATAAAGGAAGGAAGAGGAAATCCAGTTATAGAACATTATTTGAAGGGATTAAAGATTTATTTATTATTTAGGAAAATTGGTATGGCCACCGAACTCACAATGATTCCAGGCAGCTTACAGAAGTCAAACCCCAAACCCAATAACCCTACCTCCCTACAAGTGACAGCAGTCAAACCAACCTCTTGATGGGCTCCGTATCACCCTGGAGTCCCCAAACCTGCTGGCAAAAGCTTATGTCTTCTGGGCCTTTAGGAAGAGTACCAAGGTGGGGACCAATCTTATCTCTGGAGGGATGAAGTTCCATGGGGAGGGAGCCACCATGGAGAAGGTCCTTCCTCTTGGTCCCACCAGATGGACCTCCTTAAGAGAGGGGACCCATAACATGTCTCCCTGCTTATGTGGGTCAGCTGGAGTACATGGAAAAAGACAATCCTTCAAATAACCTGACCTTAAATCATGTCAGGCTTTAAGGGTGCAACCAGCCCTTTTAAATGGGCATGGAAGCAAATTGGCAGCCAAAGCTAGCCCCATATAGGGCACATTGCAGTAATCAAGATGGAAAGTGATTAGGACGTGGGTGAATGTGAGCATCACTTGTTGGTCCAGGAAAGCAGTCCACAACTCACAGTCCCACTGAGGCCCTCTTAACCATGAGAAAAGATTGATCGTTAAAAGTAGTGGGTAGGAATATAAAGTGGGTTTAGTTGATCAAGGTTGAAACAGATGATGTTACGTCTGGTAATCATTAATGGACTTTTGCTGACCAGAATTGAATGATTTGGGTTTTAGGATTTGTTTATAGATAAAGAACGTGTTATAAGATGAAGATAATTGTTTACTGTATTTTAAGAGCAAGTGAGCAGTTAATATTGTTGAGATGAAGAGGGAAGCTTTTTAAAAAATATTTCTCTTCTCTATTCTTTAGTATTCTTTTTTCTTCACTGTATTTTTCATACTTCATTTGTTCCTTTTTTTGTAGTTTGTGTTAATTTTTATACATACTGCTTGCAATACTTCATAAAAGTATGTGGAAAAATAAGGAATTGAACCCATCTGGAAGGCAGCAGATTACAGATGCATTTAAGCTAACAAAATTATCCCAAATCGTCTCTCTTGGCTTGTGTACTAGTGAGGTTTGCTTTTCATTTCTTTGTGTATCCCTTGAATCACAAATCAGCATCCTCGGAAAACTGTAGTCATCCTTTGACGTCACTGTATACTGCACTTATCTCCAAGTCTCTGTTCCATTCATGATTTAAAATGAAAATCAGTTTACTCAGAATTCCAGAAATTCTGCAGTCATGTTTTCAGAACTGTCAAAACCTATTGATAATTAATCTTTTTTCCCTCCCGTGTATTCAATAGCTGCTTAGAATCTTTCTCTCAATCACATTATGAGTACTTTTGACTATGCTATATTAAGTATTACATTAATGAAACTTACAGTATATTTTTATACTTTTTATATTCCTTTTTATTCCGTTCAAATTATGCTAGCAATCAATAAAATACAAGCCCTATATATCGGTTTAAACAAAATCCAGAGGAGGAAAAAAAAAACCCAATGCCAATTTTTGGCTTTATAAAAAAATTAAATATACAAAAGTATATGGAACAACAAGATTCAGGGAGATAAAGAAATATAGAGTATATTTAGAAATGTCTAAAATAGCTGCTCTTATCTAGAATATCATCAGTTGCTTTTAAAATATCGTAAAATATATCTTTATCGATTGTAAAAATGAAAGCGAAAGTCCTTACTGAACTTTAACCTACAAATACCAAGCTAAATCACTAATCAAAACTAGAAATCTAATTTTCCGTAAAAGGGCACTTCTCAAGGATTCCCAAGCTTTGTACAGTATGAATTTCCTGTGCTATACAAGTAGTCCTCCACTTATGACCACAATTGAGCCCAAAATTTAAGTGAGAATTTGTTAACTGAGCTTTGCCCCATTTTACAACATTTCTTGCCACAGTTTTTGCGTGACTCACTGAAGTTGATAAGTTCGCAATCTGGTTGTGAAGTGATCTGGCTTCCCCCACTGACTTTGTCAGAAGGTTGCAAAAAGTGACCCCGGGACATTGCACCGGTCATAAGTATGAACCAGTGGCCAAGCATCTGAATTTTGATCATCATGGGGATTCTGCAAAAGTTGCAAGTGTGAAAAACAGTCATAAATCACTTTTTTTCAGTGTCGTCGTAACTTTGAACTGTCACTAAATGAACTGTTGTAAATCAAGGACTACTTGTATTAGGATGGATCAATCATTCTAGTAAGTCGAGAGCTATCTGTAGTCCGGGGCTATGTTGGATAAACTTTGGCAAGTCACAAATTGTATGGTGCAATTTTATGATGGGGTACTTATAAAGAATATATGGTATTTTCTTAGGTCCAGGCACAATTCAAAATAATTTTACGACCTACAGAAGCTTGCATAGTTTGGGGTTAAATTTCCTTCCTTTTTGACCTGTATATCGGTCAGCCTGGACTTTTAAGATTTTCTCCTGGTCCATCAATCTCTGGATGGGGATTTGGTGAAAATACCTTTTTTTAGTGGCTTTTTTTCAGAACCTGCAGAAGAGATCAGATAAATGCCATTACTAATCCTTCCATCTGCAAAGAGCAATGCCTTGCAATGTCTATTTTTAATGTATATTAGCTGATTACCCAGAGTTGTCTAGATACTTATTTATAAGGGGAAAATGTCCAGATTTCTAATGTTGGATTTTCCCGTTACCAGAGGGAGCCCCATTGTGGAGTACTGTGAAGCTGTTACCATGACAACTCCACTGCGCTGTACAGTAGAAGCCATTTTACGGCAGTACGGCAGAAGCCATTTTAAGGCACAACAGGCTGTATCTTAACAGAACACAAACCCTGAGGGTGTCTTACCCCACAGTATTTGTTTCCAGAGAGTAAGTCATCTGTGTACCAAGTTTGATTGAATTTTCTCGAGGCATTCCAGAGTTATGCTAGAACACACAGACACATACACACAAACACAGAGTCATTTATATATATATAGATTGTTGTTAGCCATTTTGTGTGGCTAGAAAGGATATCATTTCAATAAATAAATGCCTTAAAAATACTCATGGGCAAGATAATAATCATTGTTTTTCCTCGCAATTTTTCCATTACAGTGTTCTTACTGAATTAGGTTTAGCTTAATTTAAAAACATTAAAAAAACTTTCCAGTCTTTATGGAATATTTTTATGAGATGTTAATAAAATATTACCGCAGATTTTTTCCCCCCTCCTAATCGGAATTAAATCATGTTTACTGACTTCTGGTATCTTAACATTTTTTCCACTAGCAACTACAACTATTTTTTTTAAGAAGGAAGAATTTTTTTTTAGTGTTTAATTAAAGTATTTGACTTTCATTACAAATACGAAATTAGGTACTCTTTTTTTCTGACTTTTTATGGACATCTGAAAGAAATCTACAAATATTAAAATGTAAACTGACCTTTCTCTTTACAACAGAAATGTCTTTGGCTCATTATTCATAATTATAAGCTGCCAATTTTTTTCCCCTTTCACATCTACTGCGATATCTTTTTACTAACCTTTACTCCTTAAATCTTTTGACTATTTCCTTCTTCCTTCTAGTTAAAGTAGAAGAAAAATATTTTATTACCATGTTAATTTATTTTTCCTTAGCACTCATAGAAATTAACCCAAGAGCCAAAATCTGTGTCATAGGACATGGGTAGACCCAATCTTTCTGATGTAGGCTCTAACACAGGAAATTTAGTTTATCTTCTTTTCTCAGAAAATAAATAAATAATTTCAATGAAGTTGTACTTTAACCTAAAATACAAGAAGAAACGAAAGTTAGGAAACTAAGAAGACAGAAAGGTGCAAAGAGAGAAGAAAAAGTAGTGACTTCCAAATTTCTTTCGATGCAGCGAAAATAATACAACATCAACCATTTGTTTTACATTTCACAACATTTCAAGCCATTTCTGTAACTACAAAATCATTCTCAAAACCTAAAATCCAACTTCCATTTTCCCCCCAGACTCGAGCAAAAAGTCCGAAGTGGTTTCCAAGTAGGGAAAAAAACCACACCCAGACTTTTATAAATTTTTAAACCAAAATGACACTCCATTATGGCACCTTTAAGATTAAAACCTGAACGTGTGCTCCTTCATTTGCTGTGATAATTGTTGCGTCCACAACAGAACAAATGTCTGCACTGCTTTAGACATCTCTTTTGGTTGCCCTGCTTAAATGAAGCAAGAATGATTAAGGCAGGTCATAAGTCTGCAAAAGTTTTGGCTTCTTCTAAACATATTCCCATTTATCGCTCTGTGGATTAATTGCGGGGCGGGGGGGGGTTTCTAGCAAATCTTGAAGGAATTTACTAAGAGGCACTTAAACATTAGTATTGTGCCGAATGCGGTTTTATCTCTAGCTGTTAGTAGTTCTCAAATCTCTCCCAGCAATGAGCAGCCTTCACAAAACTTGTATATTAATCTGATTGGCTGGCAGCCCTCCGCGCCCCCGTACAATAATATTTGCATGACAACCTTAAATTTCTGTAAAGTAAGGTTTTTGTTACTGCTCTTTTTTTTTTTTGTCCCAAGATGGGAAAACGGGTAAGGTGGACTCTCGTACAGTTTTCTGAGTAGCTATATTCTTCCGCTAATCTGGAATTACCAGTTCTGTACTGTAGAACTCCGAAACGATTTACACTTAATATCACACCGGTTGGAGTGTCGTTTTCTTCCGTTTAGCGTCTGACGAAAATCAGTCCTGTTTCAGTTTTTCAGACTCTCGGGGCATAATATTTCTACTCGATGTAGCCGATACATTTGGTGAGGTTAACGATGCCTGTGAGAACTGGAGATATCAAACAATTTGTCAAAATGTTTTTTTTTTTCAAAATTATTGCAGTATGCAAATGAAAAGAGAGCTGATAGATATTTACCAAGGAATGAGCTTTGAGAGAGCTACGTCCTTGAAAGCCATTTATGTCACAAAAATAATAGCATACTTAATCAGAATATGTAGATAGGACGTTAGAACAATTTCTTTTTTTAAAAAATTCTTTTTTTTTTTGTCCTTTGAGCTTTGCAACCACTACAAACTAGCCAAAGCAGTGTTAAAAAGTGAATCCTGCCGGGTTGTTTAAAAAGTAGATCAGCTCTTTTGAATTGTCCTAATAATAAATACATAGCATTTATACGCGCTGAATTTAAATTTTTTTTTTTACAGTTGTCATAATATGAAGTACAAATGAAAATAAAGATAGGAAAAGGGGAAGAAGGGAGTAGATACGGGCAGAACGAAAAAAAGCATCAGCTCTCCAATTTTTTTCAGTTCAGTAGAGGACAGAATAAAATTACAGTTAATCCTTGACTTACAACAGTAAGTTAGTGAGCATTCAAAGTTAAAACAGCACTGAAACAAGTGACTTATGACTATTATTCACATTTACGACCATTGTGGCATCCCCATCATCACAATCAAATTTCAGACACTTGTTAACTGAGACATATTAATGATGTTTGCAGTGTCCTGAGGTCATTTGATCCCCTTTTGCGAGTTTCTGACCAGCAAAGTCAATAAGGAAGCCAGATTCACTTAACAACCATGTGACTAACAACTGCAGTGATTCACTTAATGACTGTGTTTAAAAATTGGTTGTAAAATGGGCAAAATTCACTTAACAACTGTCTCATTTGGCAAGGGAAATTTTGGGCTCAATTTTGCTTGTAAGTCAAGGACTTCCTGTATAATACAGAATTCTTTGGAAGGAATTCAAAACAAATTTCGCTGCGTCCGGCTGTCAATCAAGAAAGATGCAGTGCCTTGTTGAATTATGACTTAGGAAAGGCTTGTTAACTGTCCTTTTTAATTTTCTGGTGTGTAAACGTGAACTTCTGCTTTGAAACCGACATATGCCTTAATAATTTTATCATCATTATCATTAATCCCCAAACTAGTAGTCTTTAGTCTTTTAAAGCTATTTCCCCCCAGGTAAGTAGAACATAATTTCATGTTCATTATAGAAAGTTCATAGTTACTGGGTAACTCATCAGAAGTTAATTGTGCGACACAGAGAATATTCATGTCGTAGAATTTGGAACTAAGATGTAACTGTTGGCTGTTTCTGCGCTGAAAAAGTTGTTTGGAAAAATGTTAGCTGGCTACGATACAGTTAAGAGTTTCTTGTTTGTACTATTTCCATCCATTTTTCTCCTCCATTTTTCCTCTCCGAAATCTCATCGAGACTTTCTTGTTGAAATAAAATCGGAATTCCCGCCGTTGAATTTAACTTGAGTTTGGATGCGGTTCAAACAAATTCCATGATTTTTGCATAAACGCGGAATCAGCAGCCCGAATAAGTGAATGATTTTTACCACTTTGCTTATTGTTGGCAGCCAAGTCTGCTCATGATTTCCTGCGGAAAGTTGCTGAAAGTCTTGAGAAGACCAAAAACTTTTAATCTCAAATTTTACTTTTTCTAAAGACGACTCTAGATTTTTGAGGTGTGAAAAGTTTTGTCTGATCATAGACCATAGAGTGTGGTTTGGGGGAAAAGGAGCCTGTACAATTTAATCAATCAAGCAATTAATCAATTAATATGCCTCCACCAAACTCACGGTGACTGTGGGCAGTTTATAAAAATAAATTCATGAGAGTGGATCACTTAGCTCTCAATCTTTATCTGTCTCACAGATTTTTGAAAGGAGAGAAATGTGGGATAAACCTGCAAGAAATTTCAAAGAATAAAACCATCAATGAGTGACAATCTATGGGAAACCAGGAAATTGTTAATAAAACTTTTAGTGGTCCAGAGGTCGAACTTCAGAAACTTTTGAGTTGGCTTCCTGCATGGTTAGATTCATGTATCTTCCTGCATGGTTAGATTTCAGAATGAGTTGTATAGGTAAATAAAAATCTATATTTTTTTTATTAAAAGAAAGTCCAGCAAATTTGCTTCATCTTTCCTGTCTATAGAATTTTAGCTGTTCTCATGACAGACTTTGAAATACATTGGCATGTCCGTGTGTGTTCCTTTTTCTGAATTCAAGTGAATTAGATACTTTGGATTGATGGGCTTACACCAGAGTTTCATTTTCTAATTCTTCCTAACAATAAAACCAAGTGTTTTCTCTTTGTATATTGGTATTAGCTCTTTTTTTCCTACATATTTTTTATAGGGGAACGTGAATATTCATTTGCTTTATATTACTATTAAAACTGCTCTTTTGGTAAATTCTCCTGGTTATCAAGGCAAATATTCGATTTCCTTTCCTTAATGCAAACTTGCAAAAACTTACCACTGGGGATGGGGGAGAATGTCATTTTGAAGTTACTTACCCAAATGGCTGTAAGAGAATTTCCCAACGTGTACATTGGCCACCATGTTCCTGAGTCGGCTGAAATACACAAGCTATTTCAAGGTTGAGGAAAATGAGCAACATACTAATATCCCGGGGAAAAAACCCTATCTTTAGGCTTATCTTAATTTCAATACATCGTCTTCCTCTGCTTTCTTTCTTTTTTTTAAGTTTTTTATTTTTATTTTTCAAAACAGACACAACACAAAAAATCCTCTTTCTTTACTTACTGTAGAAAGTGTATCAGGTTGGTTACAAAAATTTTTCGTGCGTTTCTTTCACAGTCACCCATGATTCATATTAATTATAGTATTTTAAATGAAATATATTTGTACATATTACCATCATCCTACCCCCCCCCTTCTCGTTTGACTATAACTGTTTAAACGTCCTTCATCATAAAACATACCCAAACTCAAGACATAACCACATACTAGCATCTCATTTGCTATTTCTAGTATCCCAATAACACTATTCCTTATGGCCTATTCTAGCTAAACATCAATAATATTTAGTAACAAAGGTTTCTAATCTTCCTTTCCAAATCACTATTTACAATTTACATCCAATTTCCCCATGTTATACCCATACCTATATATACATTGTTATCATTATCTCTCCTTTATTTGACTGTATCCATTATGTCTTCCTCTGCTTTGTTGATGTTGCACACTGCAGTAAATAGATGTGTTGCCGAAGTGTAGTTTTGGCGCCCTAGTCAACATGGCTGGGGAGGGAAGGGTGTGTGTGTGTGTTATGCGAGTTGGAAGGCCAGAGGTTGCCTGCACAGGAATTAGAGTTACATATGAACCCCCTCTGTCTGGAGGGGGGGCACAGCATCAGCCCTGTATAAGGTTGGCCCCGAAAAATTTCCTGAAGAGGAAACAGATGTGTTCTTCTACCTTATTTGAATGGGCGACTATCTGGGAAACTCTTTGGAAGAATAACGGCACACGAGGGCGATAAATAGAAAAAAAATATTTTTAATGAAGGGATTCAGAGCTCCTGAAAGCAGACCCCGTCGTGTATCAGATTTTAAGAATGGTACCAATGAAGGAGAACATTTGTAGCTCAGGGTTGAAATGCATTTATTTCAGTGTTGAAATGCATTTAAGAATGGCTTATGAGAAGCAACAGAACTGGATAACAGTTAAGCAGACACTTAAAATGCATTTCAGTATTGTAAATGCCCGTCTTCCTTTAAAAAAAGAAAATTATCAGTGTACGTGCAGCATTCCCCCCCCCCCCCCCCGAAAAAAAAAACACTAAAACAACAACTAAGAATGGGAATAATTTGTAATTTTGGAACATTCTGAACTGCGAACATAGTTTATAGAGAGCAGGATAGGAAACCATGGATGGAAACTTTATCAAGGAGAGAAGCAACCTGGAATTGAGGAGAAATTTCTTAACAGCAAGGACAATTAACCGGTGGAGCAACTTGCCACCAGAAGTTGTGACTGCTTCATCCTTGGAGGTTTTCAAGAAGAGACTGGACAGCCACCTGTCTGAAATGGTCTAGGGTCTCCTACTTGAGCAGGGGGTTGGACTAGAAGACCTCCTAGGTCCCTTCCAGCTCTATTCTGATTGAACATTGCAGAGTTCGGGGTGCAATTCACAGCGAGTGACCACCAATGATTAGACAAGATGTGAAAAAAATTGTGATTGCTGATTCAGCTTTCTGCAGAATAATACAAACACAATAGCAGAGTTGGAAGGGACCTTGGAGGTCTTCTAGTCCAACCCTGCTTTTTTCTTCCAGCCCATCTGGATCAGTAGATCTCAATTCAGGGGATCTCCAATCCCATCTCTGAACGCTTAAGGGCAGGGAGGAGATGCTGACCTTGATCCAAGTGCTGGGTGAAGGTTGGACATCCTCAACAGATCCATCTTACAAGCCCATTGTGGACTTGCAACCCACCAGGTATTTTGGTGGCTAGGTGGGAGGACTGGATCTGCCCCTGGTGGCTGAAGAGGGCTCAAGGGTGTCTGCCTCAAACCTTTAAACCGGACAAGGAGAATGATGGCGGACTTTGTCTTGCTTTGTCTGGTTGAAAGTGGTCTCCTTGTACCAGCAGGGGGCAGTGCTGCAACACCAATGCCTTTAGAACGCTCTACCTTTAATATATATGTGCGTCTATTTCTCACTTTTCTTTCTCTCTCCTCTCTTTCATCCCTCCTCCCCCTTCCCTCAAATTTTGGAAAGCATTTAATGTTCTCTCTGTAATTAAATTCAGTTCCCTGAATAATTAGCAACCGAGCCGTCTTCTTTGTGCCATTGCTTTGGATAGTGTTGTTTTTCCAGCCTTGCTTGTCTTCCTTCAATGGGTAATAGTACTGTCGCTCATCTAAAGACAGAGGGTCTCTCCCCCCCCCCCCATTTCCTCGTGACATGCTTTCTATCAGTGCAGCGCTTTCTAAGGTGGGGAATAAAAACCTTTGGCGGAGCCCTTGGTGCTCTCCGAGCTTGGCTGTTTGTTTACAGACATTTTATTACCCAATTAGGTAACATCATCAGCTTACCTAGTTGGGTAATGAAATATCTGCAAGCAAACAGGCAGCCTCAAAAAAAACACCAAATTCTCATTCATTTCAACCCCGAGCTACAAACATTCCCTTCTGTTGGAAACAAAACTTCAAATTTTGTTTGGCTGTCCTGAATGACATGTTTAAAAAAAACAAAAAAGCACCTTTTTAAAATAGTGCTATTAAAGTGTTCTTGGTTTTCAGACACAAAAGGACAATATCTGCTGAATGTTTTTCCTATGAAGGGGGAAGAGATTTGCCTAAACGGAAAACATGCATTTTATTGGTAAAATAATACATATATATAGAGAGAGAGAGACAGAGTGAGTGATATATTTAATTTAAGCGAGGAAACAGAAAGCCTGTGTTTTGGGGTTTTACCCAGTAACGCTTTCCCTTCTCGTTTGCTTCATCTGCATTTTTGCAAAGCAGTTATACAATATTGCATATGGCATTCAGTTCGTTGAGATCAAAATTATGCTACACCCAAGTATAATTAACAGTTGCTTAATGAACAGCATAATCAAAGTAGTTGTTATAGCAATCATCTAGTTTACTTTGGGGTTTTCCTTACAGCCATGAGAAAGAAATGGAATCAAATTTTATCACCACAGAATGTTTGTTTTTCTGCTTGTAATAATAAATGTTTAGGTCATTTAGTGATCCCCTAAAGTGTGTAATTTTTGATCTAGATCAATTTTTTTACTTCGCTGCTGGGATTCAGTTTTAGAGAGAAGTGTTTGGTTTTGTATATTTCCCTCTTTATTATTTTTTTAAATTTCAGCCTTCTAAAACTGCAACTGTGCTCGAGAAAAGTTTTGACGCTGCTGTATGACTATGTAGACACCGAACCACAACTTATCTGACAAACTATATTCATATCTGAAGCCCGAAGAATTTGTTTAGATACTACACGTAAAAAAAAAAAGGTAGAAAGAATTTTGCACGTAGCTGGCTTTTAAATTATTAATTCTCCCTCTGGTTGCTATACTTCTATGCAGAAGTAGCACTTAAATTAAATTAAATCGTAGTCGACTTTCAAAAATAATTCTGGGCTTCTGATTGCTTTGGCAAATTAGCAATCACTTTTGAACTTTCTGCAGTTTAGTTTTTGCTGTCCCGTCTGCTGAAGTGGTAGACAAAATGTAAAAAAAAAAAAAACACCTCCAGAAATTCTCTTGGCTTCTCAAGGTGAAACATAACAAAGCAAACCGAAAATAAGCAATGAACATCTAACATGGGGAATTTGCAATAATATTATAAACTTCAATGCAAGTTTCTGCACTCTTGAGTAAATTTGACACATCACTCAGGACAGAGAGATTTCTGCTCTTTTCTGTTAATAATTAATATGTCATTTTGGGGTATCTATAACTATCGTTAATATCTACCAAAAGATCTTGATTTCAAAATATATTCATTGGTTCTTATCATACTTACAATGCACTCTTCTCTCAAAAAATACAGATAATCTAAATTCCTATGATCTCCCAAACACACACACACACACACATATCCACATGCTGTGTTATAGTACAATATTACATTATCTCTATACATCTTTCTATTCCCCACACAAGGAGCTGTCATAAGGTTGCTGTGAAGTTGTTAGTTATTTTTCCCCCTTTTGTCCAGATTATATTTGACAAGGTCAACTTAAGTTTTATCTCTGGATTAGACAAGTTTTTTATGATCAATAGTGTTATACAGTAAAATTCCATGGCCATATTTATCACGCCTAATGAGTTTTTAGAAAAATTTTAAGACCCTGATGTACCGATGAAAAGGCTGCTATTGATATTGTAGTTCTTTTACTACATACAATATATTAATTAATTTGGAGTTATAAGTAATTAAAGTAAATTAAATTCTAATTAAGTTGTATATATAAAACATATGATATGGTATTATATATTGTATTTCATTACAATATATTGCATTACATTATTACATTACGTTACATTATATTAAATATGTATTAAATAAAATATAGTGTATTATATTTTAATGCTGCATTCTCACAATACAATTCTGTATATTTTAGTAGTGGTTAATTTCATTCTTTAGTTGTTTATTCCCCCAAAAATTCTTTTCCAACCCCTGTTTTCTTTCTTTCTTTTTTAAATTTAGAAAAAAATCATATTAGAAGCTCAGGAAAGTTGTTATTGAGGCTTTTGTGGTATTCAGCAGAGTATAAAAACTAAACTGTTTATTCTTCTGACGGTGTCTCCTCTCTGGCTTGCCTCCATATAAATCTACGTAGAGGTCTCATCCGCAAAATTTTAATTAAGTCTGTATTTTAATAACACTGTCCATAGCTCAAAACGGGAGCCTTGAATTTGCTTTTGGGAACTGGAATATCTTTTGAGCGAAGATCTTTTAGCAGATAAAATTAGATTGAAAAAAAAAGAAAATTTCTTTCAGGGACTTTTCCTTGAACCCTCCTGCAAAAAAAAAAGGGGGGGGGACTTTTTTCCAGAGGACCGGAACACTAGCTGCAAAAGGGGAAAAAAGGAAAAACAAAATTCACCTTTCAAAATTCACAGAAATGTTTTTTCCTCCTAGGACAGATGCAAGGGTTGACTTTTTTGGAATGGAAAAAAATAGAAACGTGGAATAAACGATCATTCAAGTTGCACTTTCTAACCAGAACATGCTGCCTTCTTCTTTGACACTTCATTATTATTATTATTATTGCTTTGCCAATGTAGGTGGCATGTATCATTAATAAGCCCTGATGCATCCTGTCCCTTTTGCCTTCTACCATGCTATGTAAGAAAAATGAAGAATAATCCCTTTTAAACATATGGAAGGGTTCAGACATAGCGGCACCCTTTATTTAAATCTAGCTGGCTGTTTGGCTAGTTCTTCTCTGTTAAATAAATTCTTTTTTCCCCCTGTTTTTATGGCTTAGTGAGTTTGCATCCACCTAACTTTTTTTTTTTTTAAATTCGGAGAAATTAAACATCCGTCGTGTTTCATACAACCAACCAAACATGAGAGGAGGCAACTGTGTGGCTCCTCTTCATTGTTCCTGTTGAAGTTTGATACCTGACATATTTAATTGAATTAAGGAGACAGAATCCAATTTTGGTGTTTCATTAACGGGATTACTCCTCAAAGTTATTCTTTCCGTGATGAGAACTAACAATGTAATTCACAATAGCTGGTGCTGCTCCTCTTATTTTTCTTTCCAGGGTTTTTCTTCTTTTTTTTTTGTACCTTACTCTCTTAAAAAAAAAAAAAAAAGCAATTGTCAATCTGAAGTGCTGGAAATTCCTATGACTTTGTGGATGTCGTAAGCAGGTGCTGCATATACTGAATTTCTGGGACATTTGACTCAGAAAAAAAAAAAGCTTGCTTTTTCTACTAATGAAAGACCCAAGCGAGGTTTGAGGCCTCCGTCGCCCCTCTGTAGCCATCATAGAAGTGAGGTGGACAGTGATCTGTTTTGTTGGTTTGTTTCGTGGCCTTGTTAAGCTGGGTTTACAAAACAAGGACGCCTTTTATGAATCTCTTCTGGGTAGGCGGAATCATCTGCATTGATTCCCCGAGGTACGATTTCACAAGGCAGTGTTTATTTTAGTTTCCTTCTGTTTCCCCAGTGTCGTGGGCTCATAATCAGTTTGGCCTAGTGGTTAAGGCACCAGGCTAGAAATCAGGAGACGGTGAGTTCTAGTCTCACCTCAGTCGTGGAAACTGGCTGGGAGATGTTGGGCCAATGACTAAGAGGCCGTGAGTTCTAGTCCCGCCTTTGGCTTGAAAGCTGGCTAGGTGACGTTGGGCCAAACACCAGGAGAATTTGAGTTCTAGTTCCGTCTTAGGCACAAAAGTCTTAGGCACAAAAAACTTTGGGCCAGTCCCTCTCTTTCAGTCCACCCTACCTCACAGGGTTGTTGTTGTGAGGAAAAGAGGAGGAGGAGGAGGAAGGTGTGTTGGATATGTTTACCACCTTGAGTTGTTGTTGTTGTTATTCGCATTATTATGCATCAAAGCGGCCAGTTGTTTTGCCGGATTTGGCATTGATTACTAGTCGGGCCTCACCCAGGGGCCTAGGACGTCCTAACGTATTTTCGTAATATGCGTGCAGATCCAAGCAGTGGATTTGACTGTATTTGACTGATGGTGATTTTGTCAATTTTTAACTGTTTTAAATGTAATTCCAGCGCTTTTGGAATAGCACCCGTGTGCCAATTACCACTGGAATAATTATTGATGATGATGATGGTGGTGGTGGTGGTGGTGGTGGTGGTGGTGGTGGTGGTTCCTAGGTCCTTGGTTAGGACTTGAGCTGTTGAGCTACCAACCAGCTCGAAAGGCTGTGAATCTTACCAAAGATTAACCACATAATAATGGTGGGCATAATCAAATAAATAAGTAAATATTCTTATTTATTTGTTAGATTATAAACAGTCAATAGGCTTCTGTGTGTGTGTCTGTATGTATGTATGTAAGTGTGTGTGTGTAAGTGTGATCCTAAAACATTGGGAGGAGGGGGCCAGCCCCGTAGGTAAGGCTAGCCCAGTTCCTGTAATCAATTGGCACCAGCAGAAAGCTCTTGGTGGGCTTCCAGAGACCGGTGAGCCTCTCCTTACAGAAGACATTCTTGCCTCCTCCTCCCAATTCCCAGACTAGCATTTCTGCAAGGTTCAGGAGTTGTTAATGAAGACTTTGGGGACCCCAAGTTGAAATTTAATGATTAGGACCAAGGAGAACCAAACACCACCCGACTGTTTAGCCAAAGTTATCTTTTGTAACACGGTGCCTCCATTCAATATTCGGGGGGTGGGATGGGGACAGACACCCCCCCCCCCCGAACGCTTTTAAAAATCAGAACAAAAGTCCTTTTCAAAAATGTAATGAGTTTTCTTATTTTACCCCAAAGTATCTGGTGTCTGTGACTGGGGTGGACGGGGGTGGGGTGGGGGCTGTAGGGAACAGAGAAGGGGAAAGCCCTTTATCTGTTTAAAAAGTTTTTGGGGGAGTGGGTGGGGTAGAGCAGGGATAGGATTGCAGAAAAGGTGGCAATTTCTCCCCCCCACCCATTACTTCTTTCAGGTTTTTTTCCCCACTTTATTCAAGTCTGCCAGCAAAAAGTACGTTCAGCTTTTAAGAATAAAACAATTCAAAATGTGTATTTTAGCAACTTGTAGCTGGTGATATGAACACTGAAGGAGCTAAGCCTCCTGTGAGTTAAACTCTTTTGCTTCCCTGGTTGGCTTGTGCTTTGAGAAAATCATCGCTCAATATTTCCTTTTTTCCCCCACCAAACCCACCCTTTGTTTCCCATCCTTAATTACGGCCTTTCGCAGAAAGATGGCTCATCATTGCTGCTAATGGGGGGCGGGGGGGAGGAATAAATGAATTAAAAGCGGAGCTTCATCGATCTGTCCTTCGTTATGGCTTAGTCTTAACACCACGTGGTTGTGCGCTAAAGACGCAGCGGCCCAACAGCATTGCTGCTGAACAGAAGGAGCAGAACAGACGTCCCCAAGGAACTGGCATTTCCGTTACATTGTGAAGGAATTAAAATGACATGTCAGAGGTTCGAATGTTAAAATAAACTTTTTTTATTCTCTGTCAAGAGGAAAGGACCCATCAGCTTCTTCTTAGGGAAATGACAGAGACAGGATAGCAGTCTTCCAATATTTGAGGGGCTGCCACAGAGAAGAAGGGGTCAAGTTATTTCCCAAAGCACCTGAAGGCCAGAGAAGGAATAATGGATGGAGACTGACCTAGGAGACATTCAACCTGGAAATAAGAAGCAACTTTCTGACGGTGAGGACGATCGAACAGAAGTTGCCGTCAGAAGCTGTGGGAGCTTCGTCCCTGGACTGGACTGCCATCTGTCAGAAATGGTGTAGCGTCTCCTGCTTGAGCAGGGGGGTTGGACTAGATGACCTATATGGTCCCTTCCAACTCTGTTAATCTGTTAAATAGTCCGCCTCTGTCTTTTCAGATTTCTCTCAAAGAGAACACAGATCAACAAAAGTTCTTTCGGCTGGAAATTGCTTGAAGTGATTAAAACAAATTCCACCTACTGGTATGCCTAATTGTTTTTGACCCCAATTAGATTTTGCATCCAGTTTTGGTCGCCATGATATAGATGTTAAGACTCTAGAAAGAGCGCAGAGAAGAGTAACAAAGATGATTAGGGGACTGGAGGCTACGAAGCATACGAAGAACAGTTGCAGGAATTGAGTTTGTCTAGTTTAATGAAAAGAAGGACTGGGGTGATATGCTAGCAGTCTTCCAATATCTCAGGGGTTGCCACAAAGAAGAGGGAGTCAAACTATTCTCCAAGGCACCTGTGGGTCGGACAAGAAGCAATGGGTGGAAACTAACCAAGGAGTGATCCACACTAAAACTAAGGAGAAATTTCCTGACAGAACAATTAATCAGTGGAACTGCTTGCCTCCAGAAGTTGTGAATGCTCCAACACTGGAGGCTTTTGAGAAGAGACTGGACAACCATCTGTCTGAAATGATTTAGGGTTTCCTGTTTGATCAGGAGGTTGGATTATATCTGCCCCTTCGCTGCTGGGGGCTTGAGATGAAGCCCCTGGTCTCCCAGTCAAACAGTTCTGCCAGTTTCTGGAAGGAAAACCATGGAGAAGATCAGAAAAAGGGAAGCTACACACATGATTATCAAATCAAATTGAAAACAAATGTCCCATCATTATTGGGAGCAATGCAGAATGCTTAAGTGCTGTGTACTTAAGAGCACAACATACAATATTTGTTTATCTTGCCTTTCGATGGTTTGCCTTCAGAAGTTGTGGCTGTTCATATCCCTGGAGGTTTATAAGAAGAGATTGGACAGTCATTTGTCCAGAATAACTATAGGGTCTCCTGCTTGAGCAAGGGGTGGGACTAGAAGACCTTCAAGGTCCCTTACAACTCTGGGATTCTGACACTACACTAGTGGTTGTCTCAAAAAGATGGAGTTTAAATGGCTCCTTAACTTTGGGAGGAACTTTAGCATGTATTCATAGAAAAGATCTAATTTAGAATCTTTTATTGCCGCTGTTAAATCATTCACAGACCCTTGTTGGTTTAATCCCCCCTCCCCCTTCATATAAACCATAACCCAGAACATTGTCTCAGTTCCAATAATAATTTATCCACAATAAACCTTCCCCTACTCAGAAAATTAACTCTTGGTGTTGGAGAACTCGTGACTGGTGCTCCAAGTCCCATAACAAAGAGCTGAAAACATGGGAAGACCCAGGAGAACAAGGGCTTTGTGCGGCTTCTTCTGCCATTGCCCTGCTCCACGTGGCCCTGGAATGGCTCAAAATAGCCACCCGAATGGCTCCGGAGCCCTTCTTCCCCGAAGACACTCTCTACACCCTTTACTAGGCGGCCTGGAACAGCCACAGCACAAGGGAAAACTTACAGGGCAATGGAGGAGAGGAAAGGCAGGAACAAGGAAGGAGGATGGAAAAAAAGGTTTGAGGGAGGTCCAGGATAAATTTCAATCAGGAGCCAAGAAATTCACGTCTCTTCCTAGGCCAGACTGAGTTGAAACTGGGGCCAGAAAGGAGGAGCACAGAGGCGTGGCTTCAATTTTAACTCAGTCTTGAGGCCAATTGGACACGACAATAATCCATTCCTGGCCCATCCTGCAAACTACTCCGGAAAATCTTTTTCTCTCTTTTTTTAATTGGAGACTGTCCACAGGTAACACCTTTCCACCTTGCTGCTGTCAATCTATTTTCAAAGATGCCCCATTATTCCTATACCAGTCATCAACCTTCTTTTCAGTTTCCTGGCTTTCTTCCTTGCCAGAAACCTGCCTCCTGGTGCCAAGGAAGGAGAGGGTAGACCAGTGGCTTTCATTGTTGATTTCCCCCCCCCCTCCACTTTATTTATGGGTTGTTGTTTTTTTTTACTCCTATGCCACCAACCTGGCCAGATTTGGGCAGGTTGAAAGCGATAAAGTTATTGCCTATAATTTCGTTTGGCAGAGCCTCATGAGTCGGGAACGGCTTCTCTTGCCCGCCGCTGTGTTCAACTAACTAGAACAATTCTGAGTAATTACCAACCCTTCACAATTAAACAATAAAACTAAAGCCTCACAGCGGAAGCAGTGACTCTTCTATAAATAAGAAATATGTCTGGGTTAATGCTTTAGTAAAACACAGCTAATAGAAGCTTAGTATTACAAAATACGTTGGCAGGCATCTGAAAAGCCTTTTGGATTTGAGTGGGAAAAAAACCGAGCATCGTTGAAATTAATGATCTCGAGTGGATTGTGGGAGACAGGGACACACACACACACACACACACACACACACACACACACACACACATGCTCCAAGCTCCAGGTACAGTGCCAAACATAACAATATTCCTGTGTTAAAGTTGGGAATGAAACCCCTACTTGCGAATTACCTCCCACATATTGTGCCCGTTTAATGATAAGACACCAGGCCAATTGGAGTTTTGAAACTCAATCGGAATAGAGCTGGAAGGGACCTTGGAGATCTTCTAGTCCAACCCACTGCTCAAGCAGGAGACCGTAGACGAGCGGTTCCCAACGTGGGGTCCACACCCCATGGGGAGGGGCAATTTGATTTTTTAATTGGGGGGGGGCAATTTGAACCTTGTTTAAACCAAGTTAATGGCCTTTTAGGCTTCCTCCGCATGGCTAGAGTGCACTTTTTGAGTTAAGAATTTATATGTCATTGGGGAGGGGATCAGAATTTTAGAGATGATTAGGTGGGGCATGGCCCAAAAAAACGTTGGGAACCACTATCCTAGACCATTTCAGATACATGACTGTCCAGTCTCTTCTTAAAAACTTCCAATGTTGGAGCACCCACAACTTCTGGAGGCAAGTTGTTCCACTGGTTAATTGTCTTCCCTGTTAGGAAGCTTCTCCTTAATTCCTGATTGCTTTCTCTCCTTGATTAGTTTCCATCCATTGTTTCTTGTCCTGCCCTCTGGTGCTTTGGAGAATAAGTTGACCCCCTTTTCTTTAGGGCAGCCCCTCAAATACTGGAAGACAGTTATCATGTCCCCCCCTAGTCCTTTTTTCTCTTGACTGGCCATACCCAAATCCTGCAACCGTTCCCCATATGTTTTAGTCTCCAGGCCTTAGTTGCTCTTCTCTGTACTTTTTCCCAAAGTCTCAACGTATTTTCTGTAATGTGGTGACCAAAACTGGATGCAGGATTCCAGATGTGCCCTTACCAAGGCTTTATACAGCGGTGCTAATACTTCACCTGATTTTGATTCTATGGTTCTGTTTATACAACCAAGGATTGTGTTAGCTTTTTCGGCTGCTGCTGCACACTGCTGGCTCACACTCCTTCAGAGTGACTTTGGCTGCTTAGGAGCTGATCTAGAAGGGAAGGAAATGTTTTTCATTGCAGGAACTGGGTATGTCTAGTTTGATGAAAAGAAGGACGAGAGGAGACATGATAGCAGTATTCCAATATCTCAGGGGTTGCCACAAAGAAGAGGGACTCAAGCTATTCTCCAAGGCACCAGAGGGTAGAACAAGAAGCAATGGGTGGAAACTAATCAAGGAGAAAAGTAACTTAGAACTGAGGAGAAATTTCCTGACAGTTAGAACAATTAATCAGTGGAACAGAAGTTGCCTCCAGAAGTTGTGAATGCCCCAACACCGGAGGTTTTTAAGATGTTGGATAGCCATTTGTCTGAAACGGTATAGTTTTCTGCCTAGGCAGGGGATTGGACTAGAAGACCTCCAAGGTCCCTTCCAACTCTGCAATTCTATTCTATATCTTTAGTGTTACTATCAAAATCTTCAGTCGCAGCTACCAGTTTTAGTGTTTTAATGGATCTGATTTGAGCTGTTTTCCAGGGGACCAGGGAGATATCATAAAATGACTCTTAACATTCTGTTTAATCTATTCTCTTTTGTACTGGATGGTTATATATTTTTTTTTACTAATGATTGCTTTTTCATTGTTGTTTTTTAATCGATTTATTGTTGTATTTTAATTTATTGCTTTGTTTTAAATTTAAATTAAAATGATTAATTTATTTTAATAATTGCTTTATCTGTATATCGCCCAGGGTCACTTTGTGAGAGAAGGGCAGCCACATATGCTATACATTCACTAAATAAACAAACAAACTGGTTAGTTGAGCTACTACTAGACGGATTAAAACGTCTGGTAGACTCATTAAGGAATCAGTGCGTCTGCTACATGACATTCATCTGTGCGCATGCAAATCATTTGGGGAGAAAGAAAGGTCTAAAACTGACAAGTGATTCATTGAAACAGAGAATTAATAAATCCGAAAAGCTTGAAAAGCAAATCATCCTCCTTACAATTCTAAGAAAGCAATTTGCTTGTTGCCCTTTTGAGACACTGATTACTACGGTGAGTTGCTGAACCTCAAGTCCAGGAAAACCCGAATACGAAGGGTATGGTTTTGGGTCCATATGTGTGGGCTTGTTTAAAATATCCCACCATGATTATGAACCTTTCTTAAATCGAGTGTTTTTCCCACACTTATTCTGTAAGACATGAGTTAGATAGATTAGATAGATTGCTCTGCTAGCACCTTGCCTTTCATAATGACTAAGCTAAGGCACAACAGGCCACTCAAATATATATATGTATACATACATGCATGCATGCATACATACATACAGTGCCTTGGCTTCACGAGGAAACCCCATGACAGCTTCCATGCACTCTTTTTAGGAAACGAATGAAACAAAAAGAGGAAGAATTATTGTTCTGTATCGCGGTGTATTTATTTCATTCACGCAATCCAACAATCCATCCAAACGAATATTTTTTTTTAAAAAAAAATCAGAGCGCAGTTAACCCTCTGCCAAGACAAAATAAAGAAGAAAAATGTGTTTTATTTTGTTTTGATTTCAGTGTGGACAATTTAAACTGCTCCGCTCTTCTTGTTAGTTCTCAAGGCGGAGTTCCGAGAATAAAATTAATTCAGGCTTCAGCTTGCTAAAGCTTGGATAGTCGCTTTCCTCTGCTTTTTTATTTTTTTTTTAAAAAAAAAATCTTGGCTGCATTGGGTTTCAAAAAAGCAGACCACAGCGGTAGCCCGCGGTGTGGCAGTAACCTCGGGGTCAAAGCAACTTGAATTTTAGCAGTGGGGTCTGTCACTGTGTGTCACGGGACACTGGGAAATGCCTCTCGCGGAGCCGCTCACTGCATCCTGGCTACCTATGAAACTTTAACTTGGTGGGCCACCGTGATCTTCTGATTGCTTTCGGCTTGAGATCCGCTTTCTGACAAGACGGGTTGGGGTCTCTGAGTCTGGGCCAGGAATGACAATACAGGGGTGTAACTCGAAGAGGGAGAGAGAAAACAGCTTGGGCTATTTGTAAAGAGGAAATGTGATTTTGAAAGGAAGAATTCAAAGCGAAAGCAAAGCGGTTCGCAGATGCAGATTTCACCAAACGCAGGATAAGGGAAGGAATTGGTTAGGTAGAGCACTCGATAACCTACAAGATTGTTGTTAATCATCAGAATATTCATTTATTTATTTCTATCCCGTCATTCGTGTTTTTACAAATAATTTATAACATATCCAACACATCTTCCTCCTCCTGACTGGCTCAAAGTCACCCAGCTGGCTTTCATGGCTAAAGCGGGACTAGAACTTACATTCTCCTGGTGCTTGGCCCAAAGTCTTCCAGCTGACTTTCATCAACTAGAACTCACATTCTCCTGGTGCTTGGCCCAAAGTCATCCAGTTGGCTTTTCACGGCTAAGGCTGGAATTTGAAGTCATGATATCCTGCTTTCTAGCCTGGTGCCTTAACCACTAGACCAAACTGGCTCTAATCTTCATTCAAAGAATAATTTTTGAATGAAAGTCTAATCACCCACGAATCTTGAAATGCTGTCTAACACCAGGATTATGTGAGTCCAGTCCTAAAAAATCACCAGTACAGTATTCTGGCCCGATCATCTGTCACAATCGCTTTCTAAACCAGACAATTCAAAGCATGGGGATTTTGATGAGGTGATATTTAATTTAATAATATACCACCCTTGCTTTGGATAATGCGAACGCCTTGCCCCTAGCTGAAATTATTATTAGAGCCAGCCAGCACACCTCCTTCCTCCTCTTTTCCCTCTCAACAACAACACTATGGGTCATCTAGCTGGCTTTCAAGAAGGTGTGAGGCCTTGGAACTGCTGGAGAGAAGAGAAGAGAACCTTGGAGGTCTTCTAGTCCAGCCCCCTGCTCAAGCAGGAGAACCTATACTATTTCAGACAAGTTGCTTTCTAGTTTCTTCTTAAAGACCTCCAGTGATGGAGTGCCCACGATTTCTGGAGGCAAGCTGTTCCCCTGGTTAATTGTCCTCACTGTTAGGAAGTTTCTCCTCAATTCCAGGTTGCTTCTGTCTTAGGTTAGTTTCATATAATGTTGTATCCTTCCCCCCCTGTTGAGAGAGGGCTGTTCAACGTTGACCTAGATGGCCTCTTTGAGCCCTCTTTTGAACCAGAGGTCCTCTCTGTCCAAAGGCTCCATCCACATCCATTTGCACCACTCAGGTAACCCTGAGGACAGAGATAAACCTCCAAGGGGCCTCACCGACTCTCTAAAAAGGACGCAAATGACCAGTGGTCTGCACGGAGTATAAATCCTTCCATTGCCCACCATCCAGGCAGAGCGGAAGAAGCTTCTTTGGGTAAGAAGTGAAACGTCTTCAAAAGAAAAAACAAGAAAAAAAAGCAGCTTTGGGACAACCACGACCTGGATGGCCGAGAATCTCCATCGACACGGTGCCCTGAGGCGAAACTTCGAAACAGAGTTGCATCTAAACTATACACAAATTAGGGTTGTAGGTTGCCATAAAGAAGAGGGAGTCAAACTATTCTCCAAGGCACCTGAGGGTAGAACAAGAAGCAATGGGTGGAAACTAATCAAGGAGAGAGGCAACCTAGAACTGAGGAGGAATTTCCTGACAGTGAGAACAATTAACCAGTGGAACAGAAGTGGCCTCCAGAAGTTGTGAATGCCCCAACACTGGAAGTCTTTAAGAAGATGTTGGATAGCCATATGTCTGAAAGGGTATAGGGTTTCCTGCCTAGGCAGGGGGTTTGACTAGAAGACCTCCAAGGTCCCTTCCAACTCTGCTATTGTATTGTATATGGTCCAAAATGGTTTAGACGTTTACCAATTGGCTTGCTTCGATTTTGTTTCAGTTTCCACTACGTGAACAGTAAGATAATTAATTGCCTTTTAGCTGACGTTTGTTTAGGTTGGATCTGAAATTAAATGTCTGGGCAAGTTTATACTGTATGTTGGCTAATAAATGTATTAAAGAAATAATCAATCAAATGGATTTGCCCAGTCAGCATCTTTGGGGATTCGAAAGTCTTATATGCATGGAGGAGCTTCCAAGCTTCCTCCCTTCCCCCCCCCAACAGAAATAAAGCCGGTTTGGTGCTCTTGGAGCGAAGTTTAAAATGCAAAAATGTGCTGTTTTGAAGTTGGCTGTCGCCGGAATATTGCCTCCTTATCAGATGAAGCCATGCTAATGAAATTGCCACGTTTCCAAGTTTGTTAGGGTTTCTTCTGTGTTTTCCAGAAAGTCTTAACTGGGGGGGTTGATTGATTACAGAGCTATGGAAAAAAAATTCTTCTGAAATTCCAAGCAACAGCCCCCTTTCCCCCCCCTGCAAGAAACACACCCTTTTGTGATGTGGATTGAAAAACAAAACTCCTCCCCTTTAAGATGTTTGATTATAGCATAAAGCAGCTAATTTAAGCATCTGTTTATCACTGCCTGGCTACTCCGAATGTGAAATTTCAATTGAATGGTCTCCCAGGAGAGGGTTTTTTTTTTTAGCTCTGAGGCTAAAACAAATCATTTCTCTCCCTCCCGCTGATCCCTTGGGATTCGCAGTCAAAAAGAATTCGTCTAAATAGTTTACACGAGATTTGAAAACATTGCATCAACTAGCCGCTCTCCTTTTTGTTGTTCGTGGAGAATTGCCAGTGTAAATGGCGTTTTTTGCACCCAACATGAACCGCTACACCAACTACACGTTTTTTTTTTAAAGTGTCAGAGGCCTTAAAAAGCTCTTCAGAGTGTAATCGTTTGCGTTTGATTTAAAAAAAACCATAAATAAATAAATCTAATTGCGCCTTGCATTGCGGAACAGAAGATGGGACTATAAAACAGTGACCTTGGGACGTTGGTTTGCATGGGAGGAAGCGACGTTTTGACTTCCGTAGTGATAAGCATGATTGCAAATTGTTAAAATGCAAGGCGTCCTTTGCTGATTTATAAGTAACATGCTTGTAGCTTTCCTGTATATCTAACTTCTGATATCTAACTTCTGTTTTGCTGAGGATAATAATGCTGCTGGACTGGAAAAGGGAGAGTTGTTTAACATTTTGATCTTTGTTTACCGTTTAGGCGGCTTCTGTATAACTGCCCTAACGTTAGAAAAGGATGGTTCAATCAGCAAAGATTTGAATTTGGAACATAATGCCCTACGTATGGGCAACTGATCTCCCAAAAACCTCACCCCATGTCACTGGAATAAAAACCTGAAAATAACTGTTAGAAAATAACTGATAAAGATTGCACGACTATGCACTGTGCAATTAACCTCGTGCTTTTTGTTATGATACAAAATCAAGTTCACTTTCCAACATCGCTAACAAGTTTAAAAAAATCCCCCCGCCCCAGCTTGACGTTACCGTGATGAATGAATGACAAATCATTTTTCTGTTACCGTGTTTCCCCGAAAATAAGTCAGGGTCTTATTTTCTTTTGACTCCTGAAATAACCGCTTGGCCTTATTTTCAGGGAGGTCTTATTATTTTTGAGGTGCAGGAGGCAGCGAGCGTGGTCACCTCATGGCTGCTGCTGTGTTGCAATATTTTGGGGTGGGCGGGCTTATTTTAGCGCATGCGCTCAAAAGCCCGATTGGGCTTATTATCCGGGGAGGTCTTATTTTCAGGGAAAGAGGGTAGTTATTACCAAAAACCAATTCCGTTTTCAAGCTTTCTGGCTAATATCGAGAGGACTCTTTGCAGAAATGGATTGTACGCATACTTAAGAGTTTGCTTTCCCACCGATTGTGATAAAACATGTTGCAGTTAAAACACGAGAAGGGGGCGGGAGGGAGGGTGAGTTAAAATGATCAGGCCCAAGAATTCATTTTCGTGCTAGGGAGACCCTTCCCCACCAGAAGTTGGCAGGTTCCCCTTCAATGAAGCTAATTACCTTGGGGGGTACATGTTGGTCACTCTTTAAAATTCCTATAAAAACAAAGAAATTAATTATCCAATATAAAAACGGGCCGTGCGTCTCTTGGCAAACATTCAATTAACTTTTTAGTGCTTGCCACTTAATGCTGTGTGTGGCCACCCAGCCGTGGAAAACGACTTCTCTTTGAAAACGGGCCAAAGTGGAGACCGTATTGCAGTTTCGATTTTTTTTTTTTTTGATGGCTCGTAGCGTCGGTCATCAACATTTTTTCCCAGGATCTTTTAGAGTGTTAAGTATATATTTTACTCAGATTCGTGAGGCTGCCGATTTCTTCTGGAACCGTTTTGTCAAAGACTATAAGGGGGGGCGGGATTGGGGTGGGTTTGGGGTGGATAAGAACTACCAATTAGCTTGATTTAATCAGCTACTAGAGCACTAACACAATACTCTGAATTCTGTTCTTGGACAGAGTAAAATAAGGGGCAATTTTCATCTGTACCTTTTCGTTTGTAATATGGGAGATACTCAGTTTGTGGGTGCCAAGGAAGGAGAATATTTTAAACATATTTTTTTCAAACTTGTTTTCTTGCAGACATTTCATGACTTGAACCAGGTAACCTCAGCAGTGGTAAGACTGATGATGTTACCTAGTTTGGGTAATGAAACGTCTGCAAGAAAACAAGCAAACTCAGAGAGCACCAAGGCCCCCTCAATTTGCAAATGGTTTTGGCCTGTTTTTATTACATCCACAGCTGAAGGGATTCCATGTAGTGTGCTAAGAAAGAAGAGAAGAGAGAAAGGTAGGAGGAAGGGAGAGAAAGAAAGTGAGAAAGGAAAAAGGAAAGGAGGGAGAGGGTAGGAGGAAGGGAGAGAAAGACAGCGAGGAAAGGAAAGAAGATTTAGATAAGATAACCTTTATTGTCATTATTTTACTGTGAGCACACTGGAACACATTAAAAATGAAATTCCGTTGTCTCAAAAGAAAGTACAGGTAGTCCTCAACTTATGACTACCCTTGAGCCCAAAGGTTATATTGTAAAGTGAGACATTTGTTAAGTGAGTTTCACCTTAATTTACGATGTTTCTTGCCACAGTTGTGAAGTGAATCATTGAAGTTGTTAAGTCAGTAGCACGGTTGTTAAGTGAATCTAGCTTCCCCCATTTCATTTCATTTCATTTATTGAATTTCTAGGCCGCCCAATCCCGAAGGACTCCGAGCGGCTTACAGAAATGAAAAATTATTTAAAAAAGAATTAAAACAATGAGACACAACAAAGTTAAGAAAAAACACAACATACACCCAATCAGAGAGGGGCCAGACCTCAATCAAGAGGTCAACGGCCCCAGGCTTGCCGGAAAAGCCAGGTTTTAATAGCTTTACGGAAGGCCATGAGAGTAGGTAGGGTCCGGATCTCTGGCGGCAGCTCATTCCATAGGGCCGGAGCGGCAACAGAGAAGGCCCTACTCCCAGGTGTCGCCAGCCGGCATTGTCCCGCTGAAGGCACCCGGAGAAGGCCCATCCTGTGCGATCTTATTGGTCTAAGGGAGGTATGTGGCAGAAGACGGTCTCACAGGTATCCAGGTCCTAGGCCATGTAGGGCTTTAAAGGTGATAACCAGCACCTTGAATCGTGCTCGGAGACCAATGGGAAGCCAGTGCATCTCGCGGAGGATAGGTGTAGTATGGGTGTACCTTGGTACACCCAGTATCGCTCGCGCGGCTGCATTCTGGACTAATTGTAGTCTCCGAACACTTTTCAGGGGCAGCCTCAAGTAGAGCGCATTACAGTAATCCAGTCTTGAGATGACGAGGGCGTGAGTGACTGTCTGAAGTGCCTCCCGGTCCAAATAGGGCCGCAACTGGTACACCAGGCGAACCTGGGCAAAGGCCCCCCTGGTCACAGCCGACATTGACTTTGCTTGTTAGAAGATCACAAACAATGATCATATGTCCCCCGGGACACTGCAGCCTTCATAAATATGGACCAATTGGCAGCACCTGAATTTTGATCACGTGACCTTGGGGATGCTGCAGCAGTGGCACGTGGGAAAGACTAGTCATAAGTCACTTTTTCCAGTGTCGGCGTAACTTTGAACGGTCACAGAATAGACTAGAAGAGAATAGAGAATAGAATAGGAATATAGAATAGAATGTAGACGAGAAGAGAATAGAGAAGAGAATAGGAATACAGAATAGAATAGAGAAGAGAATAGGAATACAGAAGAGAATATAGAAGAGAATAGAGAAGAGAATAGGAATACAGGAGAGAAGAGAAGAGAATAGAGAAGAGAATAGGAATACAGAAGAGAAGAGAATAGGAATACAGAATAGAATATAGAAAAGAAGAGAATAGAGAATAGAATAGGAATACAGAATAGAATATAGAAAAGAAGAGAATAGAGAATAGAATAGGAATACAGAAGAGAATATAGAAGAGAATAGAGAAGAGAATGGGAATACAGAATAGAATACAGAATAGCATATAGAATAGAATAGAGAATAGAATAGAATAACTGTTGGAAGAGACCTTGGAGGTTTTCTAGTCCAACCCCCTGCTTAGGCAGAAAACCCTATATCATTTCAGACAAACGGTTATCCAATTCAATGAACTGCTGTAAGTCGAGGACTACCTTGCATTCATTTTTGACCACATGGCCGGTCAAGTGACTCATTGTGTTAAAAAAAATAAAAATCAAATCTTGTGGTTTGCGCCATTCCTAAACCGCGATGACTTTTCCTAGGCCGGAATGATTCTGTTACCAGGCGAGAGAGAATTCTCCTGGAGACCGAGCAGACCGTCACAACGATTGAGAATGCAAAGCTTGCTCTGTGGAATACAAATAAAGCGGATCGAGCACCAGGTGGTTCTGCCTCACAGAGCCGGCGCTTATAAAAAAAAAACGTGGCGATAAATGCACTGATAAATCCAAGGGAACGACTGCGGCGGTGAAAGCCCTGGAGGGGGGGGGGAGCAGAGAACGACGACTCGAAACTGTCCAATAAGTAGGAATGGCACCGCTTGGTCAGGCACAATGAAATTAAATAGAATTTGCTTTGGTGAAATTGCATCAAGGTTTGATTAAAGGAGCTCAGGAGCGAAGGTGGGGATCGCTTCCCTCTGAAGTCACTTAAGTAAGTGAATCTCTTGTTTTGCTATGCCTGTGGTATTCACCCCCTCCCCTTTTTTTATTTTCTGCTCGTTTCTGTGTGTTTCCGCTTCTCTTCCTTCTTTATTTCTGTAAAGCTTCCTGACTTCCACTTGACCTGGCTAACGTGATTTGGGGGGATTCTTGTTTTATTCATACCAAGAACCACCCTGAGGATGCAAAAGGGATACACCCAAGGGTGGGCTGCTGGGGGATTTATACTCCTTGCAGACAGCTGGTCATTTACGTTCTTTTAGAGGGTCCTTGAGGCCACCTGGAGGTTTGTCTGTGTCCTCGGGGTCACCTGAGTAGTGCAAATTGGGTGTGGAGCCTCCTTGCTAAACCTCCAAGTAGCCTCAGCGACTCTAAAAGAATGCAGACAACTAGCTGTCTCCAAGGAGTATAAATCCTTCCGTTCCTCATCTTCCAGTCAGAGCTGAAGAAGCTTCTTGGATGAGGAGCGAAACATCTTCAAAGAAAAACAAGAAAGTCCAGTTGCCTCTTGAGAGAGAAAAAACACCTTTGGGACCACCACGACCTAGAGGACTGAGAATCTCCATAGAAGTCAAGACATCTTGCATGCCAGTTTGTCCCTTGGTCTAGATCTGAAGACCCCTCTCATGACCACTTCCAACTTAGTCCCCTCCTGAATGGACGGCGTCAATGCACTCTTTGCGGGGTCCCCTTGAAGACCTTCAGATGTTCCAGAATGGAGCCGGACTTTGTACAGCCATGTAACACTGCCAGTAGCTGGCTGCACTGGTTCCCAGTAGGTGCCTGGGTACAATTCAAGGTGCTGGTTTCTCACCTTTGAAGTCCTTACATGTCATGGGGCAGGTTACATGTACAACCGCTTCTACTCAGTGGTCCGTCCTTACCAGAGTGGACATCCTCTGGATACCATCGGCGGTGTCATCTAGCCAGTTTCCAAAATATTGGCTTTGCCACAACCATATATATGGTAATGGGATGAAACCGAGTAACAGACACCAGAATCGGGGGTGGGGTGGGGGCTGCTGGGAGTTTGCAGGGGTTCGGGAGAACCTCTAGCTAAGATTCGTTGTAGTTCGGAGAACCCCCAAATCCCATTCCTGGCCTGCCCCTCCCCTCCCAGGAGTCCCCCTGCGGCTCGTTTTAGATGCAGGTAAGTGCAGGGCGCGCCCAGAGTCTCGGGGAGGGAGAAAAATGGGCCGCGGGGAGACTCCTGGGAGGGGCGCGGCCAGCCAGGAGTGGGGTTTGGGGTTCTCCGAACTGCACAGAATCTTAGCTAGAGGTTCTGCCGAAAGTTCAAGAAGGCCTGTTTCCGGCCTCCAGAGGGCTCCGGAGCCTGGGGAGGCCGTTATCACCCTCCGTGAGGCTCAACAAAAGCCTCTAGAGCCCAGTGAGGGCAAATACTGCCGTGGTGCAGGAGGCTGACTAGACCACACCCACCATGGCCACACCCACCCAGCAACCGGGTAGAGAACCCCTTGCTAAAAATTTTGAAGCCCACCCCTGCACCAGATACTCACATAGTTTGCATTATCAAAGCAATTCTTAACTTTCTTAATGTCTTTTATTACATAGGAACTCAGCTGCTTAGAGAAACACCAGATGTCAGAACGTTTGATCCAATAAAATAGTTTTTTTTTTAATCTTACCTGGGCTTTTCATGATCGGCCTGCCCTTTTTATAGTGATGCATAACATTCCGGTTTAAAGTATATCAGCCTCCCAATTTCATTTCGTTTCGTTTTATTTTATTTTATTTTTTTTGGTCCCGATTTAACTGGAGCACCATTTTCCATCCATCCCTTTGGCCGTTTACTCTCCCCCGTTTCTCTGTTAGAAGTTGTCATCCGAACTAATTATTTTCACAGCTTGAAATGTATTGGAGCTCTCCTTGAAAGTTGTTTATTTTATGGCTCCTCTTTGATGTTCCGGCCTAAACTTTGCTCAGCCTTCTTTTGCTTCCCCTCCGTTGAAGAACGCAGATGAGAAAGCGGAATTTAAAAAAAAAAAAAAAAGGAGAAATAAGATGCGGAAATGTTAGAAGGTGGATAGAGGAGAACCTGTCGCTGCTTCAGTCATCCTCCGCAGTTCCACCTTCCTCAATGCAATACACCATGCTGTGCATCTCCTTGAGTGTCTTCAGAACATGGAAATAGAATCACTTTCCATCGAAAGTTCTCCTTTCTATTGTTGGATGGGCAGGTAGAGGTTAATGCTGCCCTAACAAGATTAGCTTCCGCATCAGGCCTGATGGAAGAGGGGAATGTTGCAGGATTGAACCGGGATCCTTGAAACGCTTAATAAGAGAACTGGAAGGGACCTTGGAGGTCTTCTAGTCCAACACCCTGCTCAAACAGGACATCCTATATCAGTGGTGGCTAACCTTTTTGTCATCGTGCGTGCCCACATCCATAATGCAATGCGCACATGACACCCCTGCCCCCCTGCACATGTGGGCTCCCCACGCACCCCATTTTAGGTTTAGCAGCCCCCCCCCCCGAAGCCTCCTGGGACCACAACCAGGCTGAGGGGCGGTGCTGCTCCCACTCGCCCCCGTGCCCTGTTTTGGGCTTAGCAGGTTTCCCTGAAGCCTCCTGGCCCTGGGACCAAAAACATGGTGTCTGAGAGGGAGGGCGCACTGCACCTCCCTACACTCCCCCACGCATATGCACGCATGGAGCCTCTGTCCCTGCACATGTGCATGCATCTCCCGCATGCGCCCCCCTCCAGCTGGCCAGCGGGAGGCAGACGCGCATCGCAATAGAGCTGAGCTGGGGCGACGGTTCACGTCCCCACGGGGAGGGCTCCGTGTGCCACCTGTGGCATGCGTGCCATAGTTTCCCATGATGGCCCTATATCTTTCTGGACAAATGCTTGTCCAGCCTCTTCTTTAAAACTCCAGTGATGGAGCACCCACAACTTCTAGAGCAGTGGTGGGTTCCGGATTCCGTTCCAACTGACACGCTATGGGCAGAAGCGCCGACAGCTTTAAAACACAGTAAGGAGCTCGGGTGGGCTCTCCAGAACACCGTACCGAAACAGTACCCGGTGCTCCGGGCAGGCTTCGGTACGCCGGTACCGGGGCATACCGCCTACAACCCAGCCCTGTTCTAGAGGCAAGCAGTTTCACTGATTAATTGTTCTTACTTTTAAGAAATTTCTCCTTAGTTCTAGATTGCTTCTCTCCTTGATTAGTTTCCATCCGTTGCTTTTTGTTCTATTCTCTAATTGGGGAATAGCCCTGACTCCCTCTTCTTTGGGGCAGCCCCTCCAATATTGGAACACTGCGATCATGTTATCCCTGGTTCTTCTTTTCACTAGACTCGACATACAGCTTTGCCCCCATTTTACGACATTTCTTGCCACAGTGGTTAAGTGAATCGCTGCAATTGTTACGTTAGTAACACGGTTGTTAAGTGAATCCCGCTACCCCCCTTGACTTTGCTTGTCGGAAGTTTGCAAAAAGGGGTAACCTGACCCTGGGACACCACAGCCGTCATAAATACAAGCCAGTGGCGTCTGAAATATTGATGACATGACCCTGGGGATGCTGCAAGGGTCGTAAGTGTGAAACATGGTCATAAGTCTGTTTTTTTTTCAATGTCATCGTCACTTCAAATGGTCACTACATGAAATATATCCTGTGTCGAGGGCTCTCTGTGTTGCCATTCAGCTGCTGAAAGGGGGCAAGCAAGGAACGGAACTAAGCAACTAAATATTATTTTGTGTTTCTCATCTCTTTTCTTCCATATTCCCTTAAAAAAAAAAACCAGCCTCTTTGAAGAGGTCTATAACGCCGATTAAACAGTGACAGTAGACAGCAGCGGTTCGCCTTCCCCCAAATGGTTTTACAGATTCATTTCCGTTGTATATCTTAACTTGAGTTATGCCAACGCGCCAAGGGAAGCCTGCGCAGGTTTTCCCGTTGTACCTTTTCGAAAAAGCTTTTTGTCTCTCAAGACGCAGAGCGCCGAGAACGTCCATCCTACAGAGAAAAACGGGAGGAAAATGTTTATTTTAAGCACAGCCCAGCCACTTTATTAACAGCACAGCTTGCTGGATTCCAGATTGCCACAGCTACTTTCCTCCGAAGATGGATGAGAACTTTAAAAGGATTCGTTTTGCCTGCAGTTAGCCAGCTCTCCCCCCCCTCCGCCCCCCCACCCCCAATCAGCTTGGCTGATTAATTTGCAAGAAAAAAACTTGTTTACTCTGCTTCTGTTTTTAAACAGCTGTGTAGTTATATGTATGCATGAATATGTACGTCCCCATCCACAGCACATAATTTTAGGGCATTTTCTGAAGATAGAATTTTTATGGTAAAATTCAGCAAGTCTCCCTTAACAACTTTCTCGCTTAGCAACAGAAATCTTGGGCTAAGTTGTGGTCATAAGTCGAGGACTACTTGCAATTTAGTTTTCATGGAAAGGATATTCACGTGTCAATTAGGAAACTCTGTGACTCCTCTTAATAAAATGCTAATCAGGTTCTCTTCTATTAGATTGCGATAATTTTGAGGTGGTCCCACTTCGTTTCTTCAACCAGGGAATTATTTTAGCAAACATGCTAAAATACACTTTTGCTTGTATTTGTGTTTCCTAAAAGGCTTTCAATGTTCCTTAAAAGTGTGGCCATTTTTGTAGGCTTGTGACCACTGTATGCCAATTCACAAAATGCAAATTGTACAGGCTGTAATGTTACACGTGAGCAGATGGCAATCAGATGAAGGTTGGTGAAACCAGTGCCAAGTTCCCACTTAGAGTGAAATCTAGAAATGACACAGTTGGCACTCCAGACTGATGTGGTAGGACTGAATGTGCATGCACCATTTTCTTCTTTCTTTCTGCTTCCCATGGGAGGGAGGGAGAAAGGAAGGAAGGAAAAGGAGGGAAGGGAGGGAGAAGAAAGAGAAAGAAAGAAAGGGCAGGAGGAAAAAAGAAAGAAAGAGAAAGAGGCAGGGATGGAAAGAAAGAAAGGGGAGGAAGAAGGAAGAAAGGAAAGAAAGAAAGAGAAAGAAAGGGCAGGAGGAAGAAAGAGAGAAAGAAAAAGAAAGAAAATGGGAGGGAAGGAAGAAGAAAAAAGAGAAAGAAAGTGAGGGAGGGAAAGAGGGAGAAAGAGAAGGAGACAGAGAGGAAGGAAGGGGAAAAGAGAGGAGGGAGCCCTTCCATGTTTTATAATACTCATAAGAAAGCACATAAGCAGGAGAAAGAAAGAAAGAAAGAAAGAAAGAAAGAAAGAAAGAAAGAAAGAAAGAAAGAAAGAAAGAAAAAGAGGCAGGGAGGGAAAGAAAGAAGGAAGAAAGGAAAGAAAGAAGGCAGGAGGAAGAAAGAGAGAAAGAAAAAGAAAGAAAATGGGAGGGAAGGAAGAAGAAAAAAGAGAGAGAAATAAAGTGAGGGAGGGAAAGAGGTAGAAAGAGAAGGAGACAGAGGAAGGAAGGGGGAAAGAGAGGAGGGAGCCCTTCCATCTTTTATAAGACTCTCGTAAGAAAGCACATAATGGTTGTCTTTCAACTTTTTGCAGATGCTTCTTGACTTCTCTCACTCTCTACAGTTTCACAGGTGGGCTGGGTTTTTTTTTTTTTTAATGTCTCCTTTGTAAACCGTCTTCCGTATCTTTTGAGTCAGAAGTGACAGAGAAGTGGATAGGATTTTGGGGCCGAGCCTTCCTTTCGCAAGCATATTTGCTGAGACACGAACCTTTCAGACTACAACTCTACAATCTCTTTATACCCCTAACTGTTGATCCAGAATCGAGCAAGCACATTTCTGAGGTTTTAAAACTCAAAAGCTGAGATTTGAACATTGAACAGTGCTGGGAACACGCTCAGTGCTCTCCACTTTATTTCCACACTTTTAAATAGTAAAACGAATTTGCGAAAAATCAGAAGCATGATCCATATTGTGTGACGATAAATGAAAACTTTGAAAAAGTTTGTAAAGTGAATCTGTAATAGTGCAGTTCTAACCCCCTCTACGTTGGGCTCAATGAAAACATCTTATATGTGTGTTAACAGAGGACACCCCATCGGCATTGACAAAAACACTAGCAAGTCAATTGCAAAAGGCAGCTTTACAGGAAACAGCTTACATCCTACGACAATACTGTTAATATCATCACATAGCTACATCTGCCTATCCCAAGTCCTTAGGAAGGACTTGAGGGGTGGATAAAAATGCCAGATACAATCTGAACATCTGGCTGACCATGTAACCATGTAATGTGTGTCTCAACCATCTTTTTTGTAATGTGGTGACCAGAACTGGATGCAGCATTCCAGGTGTGGCTTTATAAAGCAGTGCTAATACTTCCCCTGATTTTGATTCTAATCACTTGACGCTGGTTAATATTCGGCTGCATTGAAATTGCCAGCTTTTCCAATTTTCCGCGTTGAGCCCCATATTGTGATTTGTTAAATGTCGTGGAGTTTAGCCCTCTCTTAACATATCGGACTCCACGGCTGCTTGTTGTCGCCACTTAAGAATTTACCGCCTGCTCTTCTCCTAGATTACGACACGGTCTTTTAAAGCCTTCTAAGAAAGAGCTTGTGTTTTTCACTCAGGTTGTAGACGCTTTGCACAATTAGATGAACCCACCGAGCATCCTTTACCCTTATTGCCTCGTTTATCAAACTGGGGATGTAAAGGTGTACCCTCGGCTGCCTGACCCAAATAAAATCAGTATTCTCTTATTGATTCCTTTGCAGGACATAATGAATTGGCAAATCTCTCTCCCTCTCCCTCTCCCTCTCCCTCTCTCTCTCTCTCTCTCTCTGTCTCTGTCTCTGTGTCTCTTTCGCTCTCTCTTTCTGCCTCTCTCTCTCTCTCTCTCTCTCTCTCTCTGTCTCTGTCTCTCTTTCGCTCTCTCTTTCTGTCTCTTTCTGTCTTTGTCTCTGTCTGTCTGTCTGTCTCTGTCTCTGTGTCTCTTTCGCTCTCTCTTTCTGTCTCTCTCTCTTTCTCTCTCTGTCTTTCTGTCTCTCTGTCTCTCTCTGTCTCTGTCGCTCTCTCTCTGTCTCTCTCTGTCTTTGTGTCTGTCTGTCTGTCTGTCTGTCTCTCTCTCTCTCTCTCTCTGGATGGTTCCTTGGCGGCGTTTCTAAGGAACAGAGGCTTATGACCAACAACAGAGCCCTAGATTTATGTCGCTGAGTGAGACGTTTGTTTAAGTGAGTTTTGCTCCACGACCTTCATGCTGTTCCCGTTGTTCAGCGGTTCTCCCATTCTCTTCCTGCTCTACTTTCTAAACCCCATTCCTTCGTAGCACTGATGAGGTTACCTAGTTGGGTAACGAAAACATCTGCAAAAAAAAAACAAAAAACAGCCAAGCACAGAGGGCATCAATGACCCCCCACAATTCAACCCTGAGCTATGAATATTCTCTTCTGCCAGTGCTATACAAGTAGGGTTGTGTAATGAATTTGAAGCATTGTGTGTTTAATTTGAATTTCGCTACAGAGGGCTCCGTTCTTAACTATTGGCCATCCTTAAATTGAGACGTTCTTAAATTGAGGACTAGCTGTACTTTTAATCTGAAGGGGCTTTTTCTCAAAACAAAACAACAACAAAAAAATCCAGTACCCTGAGTAGCAAATGAACAAAATTAGTTTTTTTTGTGCCTGTGTCAAGTTAATGATTTTCTTCTCTTCCCCCTCTCCCCTTTTAGTAGAGACCAGACTACTGCTGATTTTTTTTTTCCAAGTTAGTTGACCTTACAGCTGAACTCAGCTTTAACGTAAACAGTTCCTTGAGGGGGTTTCAAAGCCAGCAAACCCCCCTCCCCCTCGCAAAAAATCTGGAAGATATTAATTCTTCTGCGTTTGAAGGAAGTTGCAAATCCCTGGATAATTCTAGAAGCTGTTTTCCAGCCATGCACTGCCGTAGACATGGCTTTCCTATCCATCGCATAAGGTTTCTTGGTCCCGCTTTCTTTCTTTTGAAAAGATAATGGGTAAAATAAGGCATAATGAATTCAACCGTGAAGTGTGATGCCCATGTACACCATTAAGATCAGCTTCCAACAGGGACATTTTAACAGATTAATCACAGATTAACAGAGTTGGAAAGGACCTTGTAGGTCATCTAGTCCAACCTCCCGCTCAAGCAGGAGACCCTACACCATTTCTGACAGGTGGCACAGTCCAGTCTCTTCTTGAAAGCCTCCAGTGATGAAGTTCCCACAACTTCCTAAGGCAACTTCCATGGGTTGATTGTTCTCACCGCCCGAAAATTCTTCCTTATTTCTAGGTTGAATCTGTCCTTGTTCAGCTTCCATCCATTTCTTGTCTGGCCTTCAGGCTGGAAAATAGCTTGACCCACTTGCTAATATTCACACTGTTCTTAAATGATGAAATTTAAAAAAAAAACACGTATATTTTCATCTAATGCTTTATATACTGTTTGCATTTTGTTTGTCCTGTCACCGAACCAACGGCAGATTACAGATAGTCCTCTACTTACGACCGGAATTGAGACCAGCATTTCTGTGGCTAAGTGAGGCAGTTGTTGAGTGAGCTTTGTCCTGTTTTACGACCTTCCTTGCCACAGTTGGGAAGTGAATCACGGGCAGTCGTTAAGGTCGTAACACGATTGCTAAGCGAATCTAGCTTCCTCGTTGACTTTGCTGCTCAGAAGGTCACAAGGGGGCATCACATGACCCTGGGACGCTGCCACCGTCATAAGTACGAATCAGTTGCCAAGTGTCTGAATTTTGATCACCTGACCATGGGGATGCTGCAAAGGTCACAAGTGTGAAAAACGGTCATAAGTCACTTTTTCGGTGCCATTGTAACTTTGAATGGTCACTAAATGAACTGGTTATAAGTCAAGGACTCTAGTATAGGTTTCCTATTGGATAGATATTAATCAGCGAATGTGCAATCCTTTATAGATTTGGAAATGTCATGGAATTTGATACAGCTTTCTTGCAAATTTCCCTGCTAGATGGTGATCAGATTCTATTAATACTAAAGTAGAATTTGATTTTTAAAAAAAATCAAATGTGTAGATCATTGTTGCCTAACTGGATGCCCTCCTGTTTTATTGGCTATAAAGGGATAGGACAGTGACAGAACAAAACAGAATAGAATACAGAATAGAGAATACAGAATAGGATAGGATAGAACAAAGAATAGGAATAGAATAGAATGGAATAGAATAGAAAATATGGAACAGAAAAGAAAAGAATAGAGAGGTCTTCTAGTCCAACGCCTTGCTTAGGCAGGAAACCTTATACCTGGGATGGCGAACCTATAATACACATGGCACAGGTGGCACGTGGAGCCATTTGTCACGGCGTTGCCCTGTCAGCTGGACAGCACGCATGTTCCCGCTGGCCAGCCTTTTTTAAAGCCATTTTTCTCCCTCCCCAGGCTCCAGAAGCTTTATAGGAGCCTGGGGAGGGCGAAAAGAGCCCCCCCCCCTGGAGTCCCTCTGGAGGCTTTAGGAGCTTCCCTGAAGTCTCCGGAGCACAAAAAACAGCCCTATGGGCAACCGGAAGTTTGGGAACGGACTTCCACTTTGCTCAGAGTGTCCTTTTTAGTCTTCCAGAGGCTTCAGGGACCTTCAGGCGAAGCCTCTGGAGGGCTTAAACTGACCTACGAGCAAACGAGAAATGACTTCCAGTTGCTCGTAGGGTCGTTTTTTGCCCTCCGGAGGCTTCGGAGAAGCCTCCTGAAGGTCCCTGAAGCCTCTGGAGGGGTGGGGCAGGGAAAGCATACAAAAAAATGGGGGGGAGCACCTCTCATGTGTGCATGCACACAGGGCGGGTGTCACGCATTGCATTATGGGTGCGGGATGCCCACGCACGACCCCTCTGTGCCCCCCTTCATGGCACGCGAGCCAAAAAGGTTTGCCATCGCTGCCTTATACCATTTCAGACAAATGGTGATAACTGTGATGGTCGGATGTAAAAGGAATTAAAATGCAATTAACAATTTTAGGGTTAATCATCTAAGATTAGCTGGTTTTAAATTCAGTAGTGGTCCTTCTACTTTGCTTTTTATTATTGAACCATATTTGTATAATCCCCGACCTCCGGTCCTTCCGACGTGCCCTAAAAAGTTGGCTTTTCCAGCAAGCCAGCCTGGCCTGAACAAAACAAAATAAATTATGATCATTGTTCATTTTAATTCAATTTTTTTTAAAAAATGTTATTGCCAATTCTAATTGGGTTTGTTTTGGATATTCTATTTAATTTTTTTTTTAACTTTTGTATTATGTGTTTCTTTTAATGTTGTACGCCGCCCTGAGTCCTTGGGAGAACGGCGGCATATAATCTAATAAACCAAATCAAACCAAACCAACCATATTGGATTTTGGATGTTCGTTTGTTTATTGTCAAATTATTTGTCGTGCATCTAGAGATTTGGACGAGTGTGAGCTATTTACATCAAGGCAAAACAAACATTCAACGACTATAAATATAAAAACGCATTAAAGTTGCAGAAGTTAAAAGCCAAGTCAAAAAACAAGGATTTGGAGGGGAGTTAAAAGCAGCTCAGGGTTCTGCTGGCAAAATGTTTTCACAGCACAGAGGAAGTCTTGATTTCTTTCTAACAGAGACTGAAATAAATGCTCTAGTGCTTGATATCCATTAAGAGCTTTTGATGTTTGATGATATGTTAGGAAATAAACAAAGCCCACTTTGAGAAATGACTGACGGGAGACAAAGGATAAATTGCATTTTGAAACGCAAAACTCACCAACAACTAATATATGCAGTGTGATTGTTTTTGAGATTCAGAAGACATACCGAATTTTTTTTAAATACGGCCTGCAGTGGTACTGTTTCTTTTTTCTTTTAATTTTTTTTAGAAAGGGGAACTTTGTAACTTGAGAACTTGCCAGCATTTTCTGATTAAAAACAACACTCTAAAGTGTATTTGACGTGATTAACTGGGACATGATATTTAGGATTCATTTAGCGCTAACCGAGCCTCTCAAATACCCCGTAAGCTCAGGACTTGTTACTCTTCAGGATAACAAGGCTTCCGGAGATCCGGTTTTTAGGCAGGTGGTCTTATTGGCCAGCCGATGTCAATCACGATGATCTGCCGATTACCCAGAAATGAAAACTCTGGTTTGCATTACTAGGAGCTGTGAGAGGAGAGAGCAAAAGTTGGTGAGATATGGTAGTTAAAAGTATCGGTATTAGGAATTAGGAGAGAGAGGGTGGGGGGGAGACTGATTTTATAGAGATATTACAGGATGGATGGGTGGATGGATAGACAGACAGACAGGACAGACAGAAAATAAAATAAAGAAAGACGGACAGACTATAGGATGATAGGCATATAGACAGACTTTATAGAGATATTATAAGATGAATGGATGAATGGATAGATAGACAGACAGGGACAGATACACACAGACGGACAGACATAAAAGAAAGAAAGAAAGACTATAGATAGAAGATAGATAGATAATAGTTGAAAGAAGATAGAAAGTAGATAGCTAAAGGATGAAAGAAAGGAAGAATGAGAAAGTAGATGAAAGAAAGAAAGAAAGAAAGAAAGAAAGAAAGTGGAGATATATATATAATATATATATATATATTATATATATATATATATATATATATATATATTATATATATATATTGGATCACATGGATATATATATATATATATATATATTGGATCACATGGAAGATGATGGCCTGTAGCCTTCTATGAAAAGATGTACATTTTGCTGGAGGGTGTTAAAACTGACTCAATTCCCCCCTTTTCTGGTCTCGAATAATATCATTTTTTTATTTATTAGAATCTATCTTAATGTTTATGAGTAACTCAAGGCACAACTCTGTGAGGTGCATTGGGCTGAGAGAGGGTAATTGGCCCTCTCTCTAGTGAGCCGGTCGACTTTCATGCCTAAGGCAGGACTAGAACTCACAATCTCCTAGTGATTGGCCGAAAAGACAGCCAGTCAGCTTTTATGCCTAAGGCTAGAATCTCTTCCCTCCCTCCCCTCCCATCCATCTTCTCTCTCCCATTCCCTTCCTTCCTTGCTTCCAATCCCCGATCTCCTCCCTTCTTTCCTTGTTTCCAATCCATCCCACACATCCATCTCCCTGCCTCCCCTTCCTCCTCCCTCCCTCCTCCCCCCCCCCCCCTCCTCCCGTCCTTCCTTCCTTCCTTCCTTCCTCCTTTT
Source organism: Thamnophis elegans (assembly GCF_009769535.1). NCBI lineage: Eukaryota > Metazoa > Chordata > Lepidosauria > Squamata > Natricidae > Thamnophis > Thamnophis elegans. The sequence continues at coordinate 5,687,352 of NC_045547.1, forward strand.
AATATTGTAACTCATTCAACATTTGTGTCCCTGAACACCGGTGTATTCCTGCTTGCAATATGGTTTTGATCCAGCTAACTTCTGTTTTCCAGGCTTTATTTCCAAATCCACAAATGCAGCTAAAGTGCTTGTTTCTTATCTTGAGAATGTTAACTGCAGAAAGGGTGCATTTCCCATTATCAGCAGCGTAGCCTTTTTCTAAAAAAAAAAAAAAAAAATCTTTCTTTCACTACACGAGTCCGAAACGGAGCCTGCTTCTCTACACAGGGTTACAGGCATTCATTTCGTGCCACGCATAATGGCTCCGGCGCGATAAAATTGTTGTTTAAATCAAATATCCATGACTTCGAGTCAAATATGCCAAATGAATTGGATGGATGGAGAAAAGAAATAGTTTGAATCAATATAAAACATTGCCGTTCTGTAAGGTGGGCCATTGTGTTGCTGCAAATGGGAAGAATATATTGAATTTATGCACACATGATTGACTTTTATACAGCAGGTTCAGGTTAAACATTGTGAATGTAGCATATGAATAGAGCTAACATTTTCATAAGAAGCTGTAATGAAATGAACAGAGTTCCATTTCGCCTGATAGCGAAGAACATTTGATAGTCTAAAGCATGAAATATGTTTAGCGCCTGGGTTTTGTTAGGCTTGACAGAAGCTTAAAAGTGGGACAGTCTGACTGCTCTATAAGGGCTAATTCTATAGCCTCAAGGACACCACTTGACATCAGACCACGGTTTATTCCACACAGCAAGCGGCAAAGGTCTTCCGGAGCTGGGCATTGGTTGGTGTGTTCATTTAAAACATTTATATAGCCACCCTTCTTTCAGCCAACTAGGGACGGTTCCCGACCAAAAATAAAAGAAGATAAAGTAATCATAATAAAGCTGTAAAACTCAACTAATTAAAACATTTAAAAACTACACAAATCAGTTCTAGTGTGCAATTATCTAGGCTTCGCCCAACACTTGGAGGAAAAGCCAGGTTCATTATTCTTCTTTCTTTCTTCCTTCCTTCCTTCATTCCTTTCTTTCTTTCTTCCTTCATTCCTTCTTCCCTTTCTTTTTCTTCTTTTTCTTTTTTTCTTGCTTGCTTTTCATTTCTTCTTCTCTCTTTTGTTTTTCTTTCTTCCTTTTCTGCTTGATGCTTTTCTTTTTTTTCTCCTTTTTTCTTTTCTTCTTTCTTTCTTTTTTGTTTCTTTTCTCTCTTTTTTCTTGTCTCTTTCTTTTTTTTCTTTTTCTTTTTTTTTTGCTTTGTGTTTTTCCTTCTCTCTTTGTTTTTCTTTCTTCCTTCCTGCTTGCTTTCTCTTTTCTTTCTTTTTTTTTTTCTTTCTCTTCTATTTGTTCTTTCTCCTTTCTTTTTGTTTTTCTCTCTTTTTCTATTGTCTCTTTCTTTTCTTTTTTTTTTTTTCTTTCTTGCTTTCTTGTTTCCTTCTCTCTCTTTTTTTCTTTCCTTCCTTCCTTCCTGCTTGCTTTCTTTTTCTTTCCTTTTTCTTTCTCTTTCTCTTTCTTTGTTCTTTTCTCCTTTCTTTCTTTTTGTTTCTCTTTTTTCTGTCTCTTTCTTCTTTCTTTCTTTTCTTTCTTCTTCATCAGATGGTAAAATTTAAGGGGAGGGACTAGGACTATGCCCACCCCATCTGATCTAGTTCAGTTGATGTCCTGCAGATAACCTGGCCTTGTGCCATAGAGGGTTTGAAATGCAATGTCAAGTCACTATTTTCAGTGCCGTCGTAACTTCAAACAGTCACTAAACAAACGGTTGTAAGTCAAGGACTACGTGATTTTTATTTATTTATTTAAAATCCCCCTTGAACCCAGCCTTGTATTGCATGAACATGCCCGGCAGAACCATGCTGTGTGCAGATGCCCTGATCCTAAAAAAGAATGAGAAATGGATATAAGTTGAGGGACTGATATCCCAGAGCCTCTTCAAACATCTTCCATTAAGCCCGGAGTCACCCCAGATGTACTATTTTTAATGTGACAAAAGAGGAAACCCCTTCAATGGCTGCAGGAGTAATCGGGTTAGCTGTGCTTAATTAGCATTCCGCTTAAATCAAATTTAGCTTTGTCCTGGTTCTGCCAACCTTGGGGAATGTAATCCAGAGCATGCCCTTTAGTGGTTCAGTGTGGTCTGGGGAAAGCTGGAAGAAATATTAAAAAACCTGTGGACTTCAAGTCCCAGAATTCCTCAGCCAGCTTTGCCGGCTGGGGAATTCTGGGAGTTGAAGTCCACAAGTCTTAAAGGTGCCAAGGTTGGATATAGCAATAGCAGTTAGACTTATATACCGCTTCATAGGGCTTTCAGCCCTCTCTAAGCGGTTTACAGAGAGTCAGCATATTGCCCCTACAGTCTGGGTCCTCATTTTACCCACCTCGGAAGGATGGAAGGCTGAGTCAACCCTGAGCCGGTGAGATTTGAACTGCTGAACTGCTGATCTAGCAGTAGCCTGCAGTGCTGCATTTAACCACTGCGCCACCTTGGCTCCTATCCCTGGTCTAGGGTGTGCATAATATATATATATAATATATATAATATTGTTTCCTAATAACAAGATAAGTAGGTAGACAGACAGACAGATGATAGATAGGATGGTTGGATGAATGGTTGGATGGGTGGGTGGATAAATGCATGGATATCCATCCATCCATCGTCTGTCTGTCTGTCTGTCTGTCTATTTGGAAGTAGGGATAGAACATTATGGTCCACAAAATAAAAATTAATTGTGTGGTTTTTGATGACTTGTGCAATATTTCCTATTTGGGCAATGAATTTCCTTTTCTTTTTCTTTTTCTTTCTTTCCTTTTTGACCATTTTGATCCTCCCTTCCCAGGATTGTTTGCCTAGTTTTCCCTGAGTTTCTGGCTTCCTCATAGTAACACTTTCTGAACTACTGCTGTAAAGTTTTCTTAACAGAGTATTTACTTTGAATTATCCCTAGAAACTATTTCTTGCAGAAATAGTTTTTACAATCCTGAATACAACAGGTCATTTTGAAACTTGTTTACTGAATTTCCTTTCCTTTTCCTTCCTTCCCCCTTTCCCTTCCCTGTTTCTTTTCCTTCCTTTCTCTCTTCTATCCATTTCCTCCTTTCCTCCCCTTCCTTTTTCCTTTTCCTTTTCTTTTACTTTTTTTTAACTTTCTCGGTGACAGTTATAATTGTAAGAAACATTGGGGTACAATTTGTGTCAACGGCATAATGTTTTTTAAAAATCTGACCTCTTGTTTTAGGTTTTTTTTTTTAAAAATCTGAAGTAAACCCAGAAGGGGGAACCACATTTGCACAGCCAAGGAGATTAAGTGTCATCCAGATTCTGCGTAGGCATGGAAACTCCCCTTGAATAAACACCAGCTGGCGAAATTCTTCCAATCCGGCAGTTGCCGCTTCCTTCTAGCGCTCTGATGGATACAGAAGTGATCCAGTTTCAGCCGAAAATGCATTCTTGATAGGAATCCCATCAGGAGTCCCAAATTGGGACTCTGACACGTCGACTTCCTGTTAAGGCGGGGGGGAACATATTCATGACGGGCGCAATCAGTCATGGCACCGAGTGTATCCGTCTTCCGGCACCATTTTCCCTCTGGACTTTTCCATCCTCCGGTTGGAGAGCTTTAGCCGAAGCATCCATATGGAATCTTTGGTTGGAATCCCAGGCGAGTCAGAATTAACCCAGTTCTGGAAACTGATACAGCGGAGGCGTCCACTTTCAAGTATTTAAAATATGGAATTACCGCCTGCCTTGTTCTTTTTTAAATTCATTTCTTTTCTTTTTTTTAAACAAAATCATCTGCCCCAGAGAGGCATTGCCTCTCATTGCCTTCCTCATGCAAAATACACCAGCTTGAATTTGGGCTGTGTGTTGGGAATAACAGTTGACGCATTGTAGTGGCAGCAACTGCTTTGCTCTCAGTGGGGGGGACCAAGGAAGCGATATTTAGAGCCCTTCTCCCAGGTGTTTCGAAGGCTGAATAATCCGATGGAAGATTTGTAGCTTTAGGGTTGAACTGTGGAGTCCTTGGTGCTCTCCCAGCTCGGTGGGTTTTTTTCAGACCGTTTTCCCGAGCTAGGTGACATCATTCGGTGGTGGAAGGGAGTATGGTTTAAGGAATGAAGGAGAAGAGGAAGAAAGAAGGAGAAGGAATAAAGGAGAAGAAGGAGGAAGAGAGGGAGAGAAGGAGAGGAACTGTGGGGTCCTTGGTGCTCTCCCAGCTCGGTGGTTTTCTTGCAGATGGTTTTCCCGAGCTAGGTGACATCATTCGGTGGTGGAAGGGAGTATGGTTTAAGGAATGAAGGAGAAGAGGAAGAAAGAAGGAGAAGGAGTAACAGGGGAGAAGGAGGGAGGGAGAGAAGGAGAGGAACTGTGGGGTCCTTGGTGCTCTCTGAGCTTGGTGGTTTTCTTGCAGATGGTTTTCCCGAGCTAGGTGACATCATTCGGTGGTGGAAGGGAGTATGGTTTAAGGAATGAAGGAGAAGAGGAGGAAAGAGGGAGAAGGAATAAAGGAGAAGAAGGAGGAAGAGAGGGAGAGAAGGAGAGGAACTGTGGGGTCCTTGGTGCTCTCTAAGCTTGGTGGTTTTCTTGCAGACGGTTTCATGAGTTGGTGACATCAGTGGTAGAAGGGACTATGGTTTAAGGAATGGAGGAGGAGAAGAGGAGGGGAAGGAGAAGAGGAAGAAAGAGGGAGAAGGAATAAAGGGGGAGAAGGAGGAAGAGAGAGAGAGAAGGAGAAGAACTGTGGGGTCCTTGTGCTCTCTGAGATGGGCTGTTTTCTTGAAGACGTTTCATGACCCAACTTGATATTTTCATCATCAGTGCGGATGTATCAACACAAGCACTGATGATGTTACCTAGTTGGGCAATGAAACGTCTGCAAGAGAACAACCCAGCTCAGAGAGCACCAAGCCTCCCCCCACCCCAAAGCTAAATATACCATTTAACAATCCAATAATGCAAAGGACCTCTAGCTATATTTTCACGTCACTCCCCTGCTTCCCCCCCCCCTGAACATTTCAACCGTCATAAATACCTGCCTGTTGCCAAGCTTGGTAATTTTGATCACCTGACCACGGAGAGCCCGTAGTGGTCGTAAGTCTAACTGAATCGATGTTAATTCAGGGACTACCTATATATGCTGACCTCATTTACACACAACACACACACACACACACACACACTTTTATTTTGGAGACCCAGTTTTTAAGAGCTGTGAACCTGAGCATGCTTTTGAAGTTGAAACCCCTTCTAATAGCGACATGGCTTCTTCTGGCAATTCCAAAGGAAGCAGCTCACTGAAAACTTGATTTTCTAAGGAAAGCTCTCCGATACCTTATCACACTTCTGAGTTTCACATTGACATGACCCGACATTTCCTTTTTTTAAAATGTTGCCCCGTTGTACAGATGTTCACATGAGAACTTCTTTGAATGCAGTTTGGAAATTTTATGTCATACTTCAATCAGATTTTGCGGTTATTATGTAGATGTATATTTCTGACATAGTGTGGGTTTTCTTTTCTTCTGATTTTTTTGCTTTGCTTCTTTGTTCTTCCTAATAAAAGTCTATCGCCCTTTCTGTTTTTTCTTGAATAGAAGTCAGTTTTGCTGAGTTCATTGGAACTTATGGCCGGGGACATTTGCACAATTAAGAATCACACTAGCCGGAGCAGGCAATAATGCTAAGTCCCAGTGTTTCTCAACCTTGGTCCCTTTCAGACCTGTGGACTTCAACTCCCAGAAATTCCCAGCCAGCAAACCTGGATGGGGAATTCTGGGAGTTGAAGTCCACAGGTCTTAAAAGGGACCAAGGTTGAGAAACACTGAGGTTTTGCTGGCTGGGGAATTCTGGGAGTTGAAGTCCATAGTTCTTAAAATGAGAACTGTGCTTGGACACATCACTTTCTCAAGAACGTAATTTCATCCCAGAACAGTTCTATGCTGCCTTTTCTAGTCCTCTGCTTTAAATGGACTTTGGAACATATTTCTTCTTGCCATACAGGTAGTCCTTGACTTATGACCACAGCTGAGCCCAAAATTTATGTTGCTAAGTGAGACAGTTGCTAAGCGACTTTTGCCCCATTGTACAGCCTTTCTTACCACAATTGTTATGTGAAGCACTGCAGTTGTTAAGTTAGTAACACGGTTAAGTGAAACCTGGCTTCCCCATTGAGCTTGTTTGTCAGAAAGTCGTAAAAGGGAATCATAAGTCCCTTGGACACCATCATGAATATGAGCCGGTTGCCAAGCGTTCGAATTTTGATGACCAGACTATGGGGATGCTGCAATGGTCATAAATGTGAAGAAGTCAAAGGGAAGTCTCTCAGAGTTTGTTGCAAAACCCAGATCCAGAAAGCACACACAGATAACGGATTCAGCATGATTCATTAACTTCTTTATAGACATAATAACCCAGGAAAAAATGTACAATACCAACAGCAGATTCTTCCAGTGTGATAGAGAAGAGAGATTGGTCTCCAGTTTCAATTCAGAGAGCAGACTAGATTAGTTCTCTTGCACAGACTCAGAGCTACATTGGTAGGCCACGCCCAGGCTCTGAGCTGTCTGGCATGGCTCTCAGTCACCAAATAGTTCCCATTGGCTGACCCAGTTGCCATGCCCATTCATTGGCTGACCTTGTTAGCATGTCCTATTCCAGCCAGTCCCCAACGGCTGACCTGTTGCTATGTCCTATTCCAGTTCATGAATATTCTGACAAAGTCAATGGAGAAGATTCAAGGTTGACTCAGCCTTCCATCCTTCCGAGGTGGGTAAAATGAGGACCCAGATTGTTGGGGGCAAGAGGCTGGCTCTATAAACCACTTAGAGAGGGCTGTAAAAGCACTATGAAGCAGTATATAAGTGCTATTGCTATTGATAGAAGCCAGATTCAGTTAATAACCGTGTCTCTAACATAACAACTGCAGTGATTCACTTAACAACCATGGCACAAAAGTTTGTAAAAGGGGCAAAGTTCACTTCACAGCTGCCTTGCTTAGCAACAGAAATAATGGGCTCAATCATGTTCATATATCAAAGACTACAAGGGTAGAACAAGAAGCAATGGATGGAAACCAATGAAGGTGAGAAGTAACTTAGAACTGAGGAGAAATTTCCTGACAGTTAGAATTAATCAGTGGAACAGAAGTTGCCTCCAGAAGTTGTGAATGCCCCAACACTGGAAGTCTTTAAGAAGATGTTGGGTAGCCATCTGTCTGAAAAGGTATAGAGTTTTCTGCCTGGCCAGGGGGTTGGACTAGAAGACCTCCAAGGTCCCTTCCAACTCTGCTATTGTATTGTATTGTATTACCTATATTGTCTTTTCGAAACAATCGGCATTACAAGTATTTATTTCAACACACACATGCTAATAGACACCACTTATTACTTACGCACGCTGATGTCAATTACTTACACTAATGGTAGTTTGGGATAATTGTCAGGGTATTATTATTTTTTTCTTTGGAGAATGATCTCGTCGAAAATAAATGCCTATCCCTGAGCCTGATATGCTTTCCTGTGCCAAGAATGAAACAGATCGGTAGTCTGCCGTAATTTGGGTTTTTAAATTTGTCCTGCTGAATGAAGACCAATTTGTACAGATAATTTATTGTGTGCTAAAGCTCTGCTTTTGCGCATTCCATTCCCCTGCAAAGATGAGGCTTCGGATAACCGGCTAGTTTTGGATAATATGGAATCAAATCCTCTAGCGGGCTTTCCCTGAAGCAAATCAGCACAATGTCTATTTTATGTGTGAAGTGGCGATCAGGTTCTATGAAAGCCTCTTTAGAAAAAACCACTTCTTTCTGTTCTTACTTTTGTTCTTATGTGTTTGCTGTACCGGTAGTCCTTGACTTGATGACCATAATTGAGGCCAGAATTTACATTGCCAAGTGAGAAATGTGTTGTTTCGTTCCATTTTTATGATTTTCCTGCAGCTGTTAAGTTAGTAAGACTGGATTATTGTAATGCGCTCTACATGGGGCTGCCCTTGAAGAGTGTTCGAAGACTCCAATTAGTCCAGAATGCAGCCGCGCGAGCGATTGTGGGTGCACCAAGGTACACCCACGTTACACCTATCTTCCGCGAGCTGCACTGGCTACCTATTAGTCTCCGAATCCGCTTCAAGGTGCTGGTCGCTACCTATAAAGCCCTACATGGCATCGGACCTGGGTACCTGAGAGACCGTCTCCTGCTGATTACCTCTCTCAGACCAATTAGATCGCACAGGCTGGGTCTCCTCCGGATTCCATCTGCCAGCCAATGTCGGGGGAGAGCCTTCTCTTGCAGCTCCGGCCCTCTGGAACGAGCTCCCTGTTGAGATCCGGATCCTTATTACCCTCCCGGCCTTCCGCAAAGCCACCAAGTCCTGGATGTTCCAGCAGGCTGGGGGAGCTGAGAAGCATCTACCTCCACGGAAATTGTGAATGTTGGTTTTGTTTTTAATATGTTGTCTTTGTCTCGTTCCCCCCTTTCCCTTGTCTTTTGTGAGCCGCCCGGAGTCCTCCGGGAGTGGGCGGCATACAAGACAAACAAAAAACAAACAACAAACAAATAAATAATTAGTAGCACGGTTGTTAAGTGAATTTGGCTTCCCCATTGATACTGCTTCTCAGAAGGTCGCAATATGGGATCCCATGACCTCAGGACAACTGTCAAGCATTAAATCACGTGTCCATGGGGATGCTACGACGGCCATAACTGTGAAAAATGGTCGTAAGTCATTTTTTTCAGTGCCTTTGTAACATGGAATGGTTACTAAACAAACTGTTGTAAGTCAAGGTGTTTGAGCTGAATTCTGACTGTCTGTACAGGTAGTCCTTGACTTAAAACAAGGACCGATCAAAAGTTACAACGGCAGTGGGAAAAAAGTGGCTTATGACAGGTTTTCACACTTACGACCCCCCCCCCCCGTGGTCACATGATCACAATTCAGATGCTTGGCCCGTATTTATGACAGTCGTGATGTATCTCCCGGGGTCACGCGATCCCATTTTGTGACCTTCTGACAAGCAAAGTCAATGAGGAAGCCCAATTCACTCACAACTGCAGTGGTTTACTTCACGATGGTGGCAAGAAACGTCAAAATGGGACAAAATTCATTTAACGATTGTTTCATTGAGCAGCGGTATTGTTGGGCTGAATTGGGGTCGTAAGTCGAGGACTACCTGTACAGGATTCTCTGATTTCAGATTTCAGCAGAGTGACTTAGTGAGGTGATTGGCGATGTCTGAGACCATAAAAAGAGGCAGGGAGGGTTGAGGGAGCCTTTCCTGAAAGACCAATTTTCATGGCAAACATTTACAAAGAAGGGGAACGCATACAAGTAGTCCTCCACTTATAACGGTTCATTTAGTGACCTACGTTACAACGGCACTGGAAAAAGTGACTTAAGACCCTTTTTCACACTTACTGATGGGTGCAGCATCCCCACAGTCATGTGATCAAAATTCAGACACTTGGCAACCGACTCACATTTATGACGGTTGCAGTGTCTCGGGCAGAGGTGTAGGTTTCACAGAAGTATACCAATGGTTCACCACGTGCCTGTACGCGCACACGAGCGGCTTCCAGGCATGCGCACAGCTTCAAAAATGTGGCTAAATAGGACAGCGTGCCGGGGGGGGGGGGCTGCCACTACTGGGTCGCCCGAAGTGATCCGAACCGGCCGAATACCCCCTCTGCTCCCGGGGTGATGTGATCCCCTTTTGCGACTTTCTGACCCGCAAAGTCAATGAGGAAGCCCAGCTTCACTTCGCTACCATGTGACTAACTTCACCACTGCAGTGGTTCATTTAACAACTAGGACCAGAAAGGTCATAAAATGGGTGTGTGTTTAAAATTCATTTAACAACTGTTTCACTTAACAACAGAAATCTGGGGCTCAACTGTGGTCGTATGTCGAGGACTACCTGTATTTGCTCACCTAACATCATATTTAAGTCTGTGTTCCCATAAGTTATACAACTCATTAGCAACACTTTGTCGTTTCTAAAGTGCAAAACTGTCCAGGATTTCTCCTTGGCTAATCCTGTAGAGAGCACCTTCCTTCCCGTGTCCCCTCTTTCCCTAACCATGATCAAATAAGTGACTCCTTATAATCTGACTAAGCCCTTTGGCTTTTTCTTCAACCTTTCCATCCCCCCCCCCCCCAAAAAAAAAGGCACAGCATAAAACGTTCTCGTGTCAGATTAATTTTCTGCTTGGCTGGATCCATTAGACTCCTATTCCTTATTTATTTATTTAATTTAGTTTGATTTCCTAATCATCATTACATTACCCCTCGCATCCTGGACATCAATTGTTTCAACTCCTATCCTGAAAACGACGCTATAGGGCACTGCACACCAAAAACTAGACACAAGGACAGTTTTTTTCTCCCTAATACCATCACCCTGCTTAACAACTAATTCCCACAACACCGTCATGTTACCTACTAAGATTGTATTACTATTTCTTCTTCTCTTCCTTCTAGTATCTATCTCTTCTCATTTATGACTACAACCATGTTGCTTGTATCTTTACAATTTATATTGTTTTATTTGTTTCCTAGTACAATTTGATTGCTTATTCGTAACCTATGACTATCACTAAGTGTTGTATCTTATGATTTTTGATGAATGTATTTTATGTTTCTTTATGTACACTGAGAGTATATGCACCAGAGTCAAATTCCTGGCCAATAAAGAATTCTATTCTATTCCTATTCTGTATTCCTATTCCATTCCATTCTATAATTCTATTCTATTCTATTCTATTCTTCTATTCTATTATATTCTGTATTCCTATTCCTATTCTGTATTCCTATTCCATTCCATTCTATAATTCTATTCTATTCTATTCTATTCTATTCTTCTATTCTATTATATTCTGTATTCCTATTCCATTCCATTCTGTATATCTATCCTATCCTATCCTATTTACCAAGTAACATAGGATTGTTCTAATTTTGCCCAGGCCAAAAAAACCCCTTTTTTTCTTACATTCTCACATTGATGCCCCAATATTATCTCCATATATAATTGGATTATTATGGCAGTTCCATTGGGTTTTCTTTTTTGAGGGGAGAGATCCTGCTTCCTCCCCCCCCCCTTTTTTTTAATTCCTCCGTTCAACTCATATACAGTACGCTGCTCTAATTTCACAATTCTTGGTGTAAAAGAAGCTAATGCTTCTTAATCTCTCTCTGTGTGGGAGAGGCGACAGAGGAATGGCTTTTGACTAATTCTCATGGACAAGCTAATATCTTGCTTGTTATTGCTATATAGATTGTACAGACGTGATTTGCAGAAATTCCTAATGAAGTCCAGTCCTTTCGGCACGTCTAAACAGACTTAAAGAGAAAACAAATGCCAAAAAAAGCTCTAGGGAAAGACCTAGATCATCTTCTTATTACAATAATAGAAATATAAACAGGAACGGAAGGGATCATCTACCTTTCTGAAAACCGAGAATTTTATAAAAATGTTCTTATGGCCCCAAGGAAAAGAAAAGATAATTTAGGTACTGGAAGTATGCAATAAGACAACCATTTCTGTTATTCTAATTGATTTTCACCCTAGTTTTTAAAAGCAAAGGCTTACAAAGGCAGTTTATAATAAAGATGTTAGAAAGAAGACAGTTAAAGAGACATTAATTAAAAAAAAAAATCAGAGTAAAACGTAGAAGCTAGGATCAAGATTAGTACCGCGGAATAACCATGTTTTGGGATGTATTTTTAAGTAATGGAACTAAGCGGTGTAAAGATAAATGTCGGAACTCGGGGAATATTGATATTTTCCTGATTATTTTTAGAAATTCTGGCACTAGCTATTGAAAGGTGGAACGCCCAATTCTGTGTTTCTTTTATTCTAGCTTGCCTATATCTGGTTAATGTCAAGGTGATAATTGAAACAGAATTCCAAAAAAAAATTCTCGTTTCCCCCATTCATAAGGAGGACAGCACCACAGGGAGTCCTTAACTTATGACCACAGTTTAGCCCAAGATTTATGTTGTGAAGTGAGAAATTGAGTTTTGCCCCATTTTACGACCTTTCTTGCCACAGTTGTTAAGTGAATCGCTGGAGTTGTTAAATTAGTCACCCAGTGGTTAAGTGAATCTGACTTCTCCCAATGTCTTTGTTTGTCAGGGGGGTCAGAAAAGTGGGTCACATGACCCCAGGACACGGCCACCGTCATAACTATTCAGTCAGATGCCAAGCATCCGAATGTAAATCACGTGGACCAAGGGAATGCTGCAAGGCTCATAAGTGTGAAAAACGGTCATAAGTCTTTTTTTTTCAGTGCCGCTGTAACTTTGAACGGTCATTGAATGAACTGTTCTAAGTCGAGGACTACCTATCTAGCAATATAAGAAATAAAATTACCTCAAGGCGTTCATATTTTCAGTTAAAAACTAGGGCAGGGGACGGCAAACTTAAACACTCAAAGAGCCATTGGGACCATTTCCCACGGAAAGAAAACACCGGGAGCCATAAAGGTCCTAACCGGAAGCCCCCTGTTTAATTCTGGAGCTGACCGGAAGTTCAGTTCCCCCACCATAGACTCTCCTCCTAGCATGGCATACTTTTTCATCTACCTGTCATAACCGAAAGCCCTATCAATTGTGGACACAACTGGAAAACCCTCCCCTTGCCATAGTGTCTCCTCCTGACGCACTGTGCTTCTCTCCACCCTCACCGGAAGTTCCTCTCCAAATTGTGGCGCCGACCGGTGACAGAGCCACAGCAGAGGGAGGAAAGAGCCACATGCGGCTCCAGAGCCGCAGTTTGCTGACCCCTGACCTAGGGTAACACCATTTCCAAATTGGTTAGCTACATGGATGTGCAGAAAGGATATTTCGTAATTCTCTCTGTTTTTGCTGGTTTGTTAGATGTGCTTTACAGCATTCGTGAGAGGGACGGATTACGATTATTAGACATGGTTTTAAGAGGGTTGCAGTCGGAAACTTGACAGAGGCCAGTTCGGATGGAGAATAGAGATGTGAATGATAAAATACCCTGTTTCCCAGAAATAAGACCCAGTCGGAAAATAACGTGATTTTTTCAGGATGCGCATAATAAAAGCCCTACCCCCAAAATAAGCCCCAGTTAACATTGTCAGCCAGACGGTGACAATTTTACTGTGTTTCCCCCAAAATAAGACCAACCAGAAAAATATGTCCTAGTGCGTCTTTTGGAGCAAAAATTAATAGAAGGCCTGGTCTTATTTTGGGGAAAAACATTGGTATGCAATATGAGTCAAACTTACATGTTGTTTCATTTGGTGGGATCAAGGTGGGAATGTGAAGGTTTTCAGCTAACCTTTTAGTCAATGGAGACCATGACTAATTACGGGTAGTCCTCGATTTACAACAGTTCATTTAGCAACCGTTCAGAGTTACAGCGGCACTGAAAAAGTGACTTATGACCGTTTTTCACAGTGATGACTTTTGAAGCCTCCCCACGGTCAGGTGAACACAATTTCAGATGCTTGGCAACTGGTTCATACTTATGACCATTGCTGTGTCCTAAGTTCATGTGATCCCCTTTTGTGACCTTCTGGCAAGCAAAGTCAATGGGGGAAGCGAGATTCCCCCACTTCCCTCTTCTACCAACCCCCCCCCCCCAGTGAGGCTGCATCTGTTTGTGTGTGTGTGTGTCTGTAATGGAGGATCTGTTGGGGCTCTTCCTTGTCCTTTCTTCCCCTCTTCATATTTCTTAACGCCGGTTGCCAAGGCAATCCCAAAATAAAAAAGAAGCCATGAATTCGTATGCATGCTTCCAGCAAGAACTGGCAAGGAACAATTTGCTTTTGGACGCCAATACACATTTCAATAGATTTGTTGTACTAGCAAACCTTTCAAACTGAGGAGGGGGAGCCTCCTCAGAGCCTCCTCAGAGGAGGAGCCTCCTCAGAGCCTTCTGCCAAAATTTACACAGGTCGACATTAGCTGAGTTACGAGGGAGGGGGGACGACAACAACAGCCCCCTTTAGAACAATGATGACGAACCTTTTGGAAGTGGGGTGCTGAAAATTCAGGATATGCTCACCTTTCCCTCTCACTCTCCCTCTCTCTCAGTCCTCCCCTTCCTCTCTCGCCCTCCCTCTCTCCCGCCTTTCCTTTCTCACTCCTTGTCTTTCTCTCCCTCTTTCCCTCTCTTTATCACTCTCTCACTCTCACTCCATCTGCCTTGCCCTCTCTCCCTCAAATGCTCCCCCTCCCTCTTCTCCCTCTCTTTATCACTCTCCATCACTCCCTCTCTCACTCCATTTGCCTCTCCTCCTCCCCCTCAAACGCTCCCCTTCCCTCTTCCCCCTCTTCCTCCCTTCCTCTCTCATTCCTCCTTTGTCTCTACCTCTTTCCCTCTCTCTCACTCTCCCTCCCTCTCTTCCACTTCCCTCAAACTCTCTCCCCCTTATTCTTGCCGTCTTTCATTTCCTCTCCCTCCCCCCCTCAAACTATATCTCCCTTCTTTCCTACTTCCTCTCTCTCTCTCTTCTCTCACTCTCTCCTCTTCTCACTCTATTCCCTCTCTTCTCCTCAGTCTCCCTCCTCCTCCTCTTCTCCTCAGCCTCTCATCCTCCGCTCTGTCTTCTCTCACTCCCCTGTCTCTCACTCATTCCCTCTCTTTCTCCCTCTCCCTCTCTCCCTCCCTGTCTGCCTCTTCCTCTCTCTCCCACACCCTCAATGCTCTCCCTCCCTCTTCTTATCTCTCTCCCTTCTCTCCTCTCTCACTCCCCCTCTATCTCTACTCTCTCACTCTCTCCCACTCCCCTCAAACTCTCTCCCTCTTACATTCCCTCTCCCACCCCCCTCGAACTGTCTCCCCCCCTTCTATCCCACTTTCACTCCCTCCCTCTCCTTTCTCCTCTCCCCCTCTCCTTCTCTCTCCCTCCCCCTCTCCCCGGTGGCCAAAAAGAAAAAAAAATGTAAGTCATAGCCGCCTGGTACTATTTTCAGCAAAACCATGGAATTCATTCGAGTCTTTGGACCCCGTACAAATGTGGCACCTGGAGTTAGCATTACAACTTTGGACAAAGCTATATTTGAGCCAGTGAAGAACTGAATGTTATTTCCTTTTTTTGCTAGATAACATTGGGAAGGATAGTTTGAGAGATAGGGGCTTAGGCGGCAGAGGAGTATAGATAAGCTAGTATTAAGACTTCTACAGACTTCTTACCGAAAATCAATAGTATCTTTTATATTTCTCTTGAGATAATTCTTCCTCCTCTACACCCTAATCTTCAGGAAAGTGGACGAAAGGAGAGAAGCTGCATGTTATGGCAGTTTAAAACTCCCAGCAAAAAAAAAGAAAAAAAAAAAAAAGGCAGTGGAACATGGCCTGGGTAAGCACTTCAATTAAGCCTTGGCAACTGAGCGGTCAGCAATTCTGCGCTGGCTGTAATTTGAAAGCTGGCCCTTGCCAGCTCAACTAATAAAATGGAGAGAATTAGCGCTTTGGCTGGGTTCGCAGAACGTGTCCGTCTAGGGTAAATGGGCAAATTGTGCCCGCCATGTTGTGAGGAAGTCAACCATGACGTTAGCAGGTCCCAAAAGTGCTTTTTTGGAAAGGCAACTGGACTTTATTTTCCTTGAAGACGTTTGGCATCTCATCCAAGAAGCTTCTTCAGTTCTGACCGAATGGTGGAGGGGGGAAATGGAAGGATTTCTATTCCTTGCAGTCATCTGGTCATTAGTACTCTCTCTGAGGATTGTTGAGGCCACTTGGAGGTTTATCTGTGGCCTCAGGATCACCTGAACGGTGGAAATGGGTGTGGAGCCTTCTTGGAACTGCTGAAAAGATTGTGCTGTAAACAAATAAGCCTCAACAATCCTCAGAGAGATACTAATGCCCAGATGACTGCAAGGGATAGAAATCCATCCTCCACCATTCGGTTAGAACTGAAGAAGCTTCTTGGATGAGAAGTGAAATGTCTTCAAGAAAAAACAAAGTCCATTTCCCTCTTGAGAAAAGCACCTTTGGGACAACCATGACCTGGATGACTGAGAGTTTCCATAGACGACATGTGAGCATGTTTTCTGAAGCAGTTTATGACATTAATCCATGAGAAGTCGTAAATATGCGTGGCACACCAAAACCGCGGTAGACTACAGCGCGCCCGACGAAAGCGCGTACGTGACGTCATCAGCAGCGCGACAAATAAAATTAAAAATAAATTAAAATAAATTAAAGCAAGCCGATTCACATAAAGGTAAGGGTTAGGTTTAGGGTTAGGTTTAGGGTTAGGTTAAGGGTTAGGGTTAGGTTTAGGGTTACGTTAAGCGTTAGGGTTAGGTTTAGGGTTAGGTTAAGGGTTAGCGTTAGGTTTAGCGTTAGGTTAAGGGTTAGGTTTAGGGTTAGGTTTAGAGTTAGGTGAAGGGTTAGGTTTAGGGTTAGGTTTGGGGAGGTTAGGTTTAGATTTACGCGTTAATTTTAAGTTTATCGCTCACAGCGTGCTGTTTTCGTCGCGCTGTGATGACATCACATACGCGCTTTTGTCAAGCACACTTTAGTCTACCGCGGTTTTGTGGTGGAACCGTAAATATGTAGGCATCACATATTATGTGAACACAGGAGTTGTGCTAATTTTTTTTTTTAAATCCGGCTTAGGTATGTTGTGTGAACCCTGTTTTTCTTTTTAAAAAACGTCTTCTGTACCTAGTAGATTTTGGTATGTGCAACATGTTCCTTATCTCTGCAACACAAACGACACAGTTGCCCTCAACTTATAACCATACCTGCACCAAATATTTCTGTTGCTAACCAAGGCAGTTTGTTCAGTGAGTTTTGCCTCATTTTACGACCTTTCTTGTCCCAGTTGCTAAGTGAATCACTGCAGTTGTTAAGCTAGCAACACGGTTGTAAAGTGAATCTGGTTTTCCCCGGACTTTGCTTGTCAGAAGGTCACAAGATGTGAGATTACATGACCCCAGGGCACTGAGACAGTCCTAAAGACATGCCAGTTGCCAAGCATCTGAATTTTGATCCCGTGACCGCTTCCCATGGGGAAGCTGCAACGGTCATAAGTGTGAAAAACGGGCATAGGTCCCTTTTTGCAGTGCCATTTTTAACTTTGAACGGTCACTAAGTCAATACAATGTAAGTCGAGGGCCACTTTTGTGTTTTAAATCTCCAATGTAGAAGAATTTAGTGGGCTAAGAAATCTGGCTTATTCGTGTATTTATTTACTTACTAGTTGATAACCCGGCATTGCCCAGGTATTTATTTAGCCTAATCCTGTATTAGACAGGAAAAGCCCGGATTTCGGTGACAATTAAATTACTTCCAAATGTTTTCCCTGTGCGCCCAGAAGCGTCAAGAAAAGTGATAATCACCTTAATTTCTAATGTTGGATTTTCCCCCTTACCAGAGGGAGCACCCTTGTGGAGTACTGTGAAGCTGTTACCATGGTGACTTCACTGCACTGCACAGTAGAAGCCATTTTACGGCAGTACGGTAGAAGCAATTGTAAGGCACAACAGGCTGTATCTTAGCAGAACACACACTCAGAGGGGTGTTAGGGGTGTCTTACCCCCACAGTATTTGTCTCCAGAGTGTAGTTGTAGTGGTTGAAATTGCTTGAGCCGTTCCAGAGTTATGCTGGAACACATACACACACACACACACACTCAGAGAGAGAGAGAGAGATTTATGTATATAGACTTATTATTAAATTATATTCCAAATTCTTTGGAAGAGAAAGACAAAGAAGTTTCTTCATAAGTAGATATTTGATGGTAGGGAAATTGGGCATGTCTAGCTAGCAGGCCCAATCAGCCTTGCCAGTTACGAGGCATGATGGGGTTTGTAGTTCACTAAGGCCTTTTATTTCATCACTAAGAAATCTGGCTATGGCCTAGAGTGGAAACTTTTGAGGAAAGGGACCCTTCCCTCAGTTTTGTTTTATTAATATGGAGTCCTTCCCACAGATTTGTAGACATTTTCCTTTGTTATGAAATAGTTCTAGAAACCCCCAGAGACGGCCCGGCTTGTTTTCTTTCCAGTTGATAATTTATTCTCCGAATTCCTTGGAAATTATCCTGTTCTATTGTAGATTTCTCCCCCAATATCGTCTCCCTGGGGGCTGTTGTTACCATGGAAACGTCGAGACTTGTTTGTGCGGGAGAAACAGGCCTTGCCAGGAAAAGGTGAATTGGCAGCCTGGATGCTTGTGAATTCATGGCAACTGGCTTCCCGAACCTGATGTCCTCCCGACAAGCTGTATTACAACTCCCATAATCCCCAGTCAGTTGCCCTTTTGTAAAGGGACGGGGAGGTATCATGGCGGTCCAGAATTTATACAGGCAGCCTTTAAGTCACAACCATTCCTTTGGCGACTGTTTGAAGTCACGAAGCGTGAAAAACGGTTACGAGTCACTTTTTTTCAGTGCCTTTATCGCTTAGAACGGTCACTAAACCAACGGTCGTAAGGTCGAGGACTACCTGTACACTATCCTTCTGAATCTAATCTTCAGTCCCACCTTCACCTCATCATTGCCCATTGTAAGTTCACTAAGCGTAATTGTTGGCATTACATTACAGGTACTATAGTCCTCAACTTACAACACAATTGAGCCCAAAATTTACGTTGCTAAGTAAGAATTGAATTTTTGCCCCATTTTACGACCTTTCTCGCCTCGCTTGTTCAGTGAATCAAGTTGTTAAATAAGTAACACCGTTACTAAGTGAATCTAGCTTCCCCATTGACTTTGCTTGTCAGAAGGTCACAAAAGGGACCGGGGACACTGCAGCCGTCTATATATGAACCAGATGTCAAACATCCAAATGTAAATCACGTGACTGTGGGGACGCTGCAACAGTCATAACTGGGGAAAATGGTCATAAGTCAATTTTTGCAGTGCTGTTGAAACTTTGAACAGACACTCAATGAACTGTTGTAAGTCTAGGACTATCTGTAATATTGACATTAACCTGGACTTTTCACTTCCCATCTTTATTTTATGGTGAACTCTTCCCGAAGCCTTTACTTTCAATTAACAAGGTTAATTTAGCAAAATATTGCCCATATAACAATGCACAGCCTGTAATAAGCTCCTATAGCGGGGCGGGGGGAGTATTATGTATGTATATGTATATCTATCTATTATTTATACATGCCTACATGCATGCATGCATAAGTGGCCAAAATTGTGGGAACCTTTTGGGTAAAGTGTACAATATTTTTGAGGTTTGATGACTAATAACACCGCTTTGTTTTGGAGTAGTACCATAAAATTATATATCAAGTGGAAAGATAATTTAATCAAGAATGTAATGTAATGACTGTTATGAAGGATTTGCTATTAGAATAGCAGTTATAAAGAAGAAAAGTGAAGCACATAGAAAAAAATGAGATATACACATATACAAAAATTATCACCATGTCAGTTAATACTACCACTACTGGATATACATTCAATTGCTTCTTGGTCCATTTAATTTTTAATCTTACCTAGGTGCGTTCAATAAAATTCAGAGTCATGAATTTCTTCACAAGCATATGCCTTCTTCACATAGAAAAATCACCTTACAACCAGGGGTCTAAATTAGACTAGGAAACGGGAGGCAGGGGACACCTCTAGGTGAATGCAATTGCAGGCTACTTTCATATTGTTGCTTAAGAAAGGGGCATGAATGGGTTCCAAGTAATCACTTCAAAATTGGCTTTAAAACGTCTTTACCTTTATCTAAGAATAAAAGAACAATGCAGCCAACTAAGGAAATGTTCTCTAGTGTAGTTCAATCATCAAAGGTTTCATGGATGTTTTATCAAACATTTTTTCTTGGCACTTCCTTTCACATCTGTGAGCTAAAGCCTATTAGAGAACATGAGATACATTTATCTTTATGCGCTCGAAATTAGTGTTCACCTTAGAAATTCTGTCTCTTCAACTCTTTAAAAATCATCAACATTATTTGTCTGGGTTTTTTAATCTACCAAACTACCCGTACATATTTATATAGTCATTTTTCGTTTTATTCAAGGTGGGTGGGTGGCATCATAATTTTTTTTTTTTTCAGATTACAAAAACTTTGCTTTCTAGTTGCTTCGATGCAGGGCAAAATGGTTTTCTAGGCATCGCATTTTGCCTTTGCTTTCAAGGGAAGGCAGCTTTAAAAAAAAAAAAACTGTATATGAACTGAGGGTCAGGAAGAAGTTGGCTTATTGTTAGCATTGTCCTGACGCTGAACCTGGATATTGTACAGGGATTGTGAATAGGGACTAGAAGACCTCCAAGGTCCCTTCCAACTCTGAAGCTGAGGTGGCGCAGTGGTTAAATGCAGCACTGCAGGCTACTTCAGCTGACTGCTAGTTCGGCAGTTCGGCTGTTCAAATCTCACCGGCTCAGGGTTGACTCAGCCTTCCATCCTTCCGAGGTGGGTAAAATGAGGACCCAGATTGTTGTTGGGGGCGATATGCTGACTCTGTAAACCGCTTAGAGAGGGCTGAAAGCCCTATGAAGTGGTATATGTCTAACTGCTATTGCTATTGCTATTGCTACTCTGCTATTGTATTGTATTGTATTGCATTGTATTGTATTGTATTGTAAGAGACCAGACTGCCCTCTGTCAGAAATGGTATAAGGACTCCTTGAGCAGCGGGTTGGACTAGATGACCTACAAGGTCCCTTCCAGCTCTAGTCTGTTAATCTGTATCTGACTACCAGCATTCTCGGATTTATGCGATTGTACAAGTTGCGCATTTGTGTGGTTTGTTTGTTTTCCCCCTGAAACTCACCAAAAACCGCTTCCTTCCCCTCTCCCTCTCTTTGGAAGGACCATCCCATTGTGGGCACCGACATATTGTTCCTAAAAGGATTGGCTCCAACCGCTGCTTTAGTGCTTGGCATGGAGGCTGGATTAATAGGTTGGGTGTTCCGAAGATGGCAAGCGGCGGCAAAGGGATAATCCCCCATCCCCCCCCTTTTCCCCACCCAGTGTGGAGCTGTGCTCATCAGCAAATTGTAAAGTGGTGGCGGAGCTTGGCGGCCCCATCTTTCTGTAACCCTCTTATCCATTAAAAGGGAAACTTCCCAAGCAGGGGCTTTAATCCCAACTTGGAAGGGGAAGTTGGCCAGCCATGGATGAGAAGATTCGCTCTTCATTCTTTAATCGAATCATGAGAATATCCACAGTTCATGCTCCTCGCGCCATCAATCCCTCTGCCTTTCCTCTTCCCTAGCAGCCCATCGGTACGTTCAAGAAGTAGGCAGAAATCACACAGAGACACACACACGCATACCACACACAATCCATCTAATGGTGGGATTCAAATAATTTAACAATCGGTTCTCTGTCCTAATGACCAGCTGGGTATGCGTGGCTCGGTGGTCACGTGACTGTGTGGGCGCGGCCAACTCAATGTCACTCAGATCGATGGGCGCTTCGCCTTAGCTGTTACAATGTAATAAGGGTTAACCGGAGAGACAGTTTCTGTAAGCAGGGCAGTAAAGATGAGGCTAGATACAACACCAGAATGTTTCCTTCCTGCCTTCCTTACAGGATTAGCCCTGTAAAGTGGGGAAAAAACGAAAGGAGATTTCTTCCAACAACCGGTTCTCTGAGCTGCTTAGAAAGTTAACAACCGGTTCTCCCGGATAGGTGCGAACCGGCTGAATCCTACCACTAAACCCACCCAAACCACTAGATTCTGGAATCCACAGACCACGCCTGGGAGGCCTTTCATATTTACAAGTTTTGTTTGCTAAGCCGGATGGTTGTTAAGTGAGGTTTGCCCCCTTTTACGACTTTTCTTGCCACCGTTGCACAGTGAATCCCTGCAGTTGTTAAGTGAGTAATAGGGTTGTTAAGCAAATCTGGCTTCCCCACTGGCTTTAGCTTGTCAGAAGGTCACAAAAGGGGGAAATCACGTGACCTCAGGACGCTGCAACTGTCATAAATGTGAACCTGTTGCCAAGCATCCCAATTTTGATCACGTGACCACGGGGATGCTGCAACGGTTGTAAGTGTGAAAAAACGGTCATAAGTCCCTTTTTTCCGTGCCACTGTAGGTTCGAGCAGTCACTAAACGAATGGTTGTGATTCGAGGACTACGGTAACTGTATATCCTGTGGGAGACTCAGGGAAGATTTATAGCACTTTTGTTCTGCCATAGAAAAACAGTTTCCCGGATGTGCACCAAAGTACTTTGCTTATGCAGATGAACTTTGGATAACAATGATTACATCCAGCTTGTAGATTAATAACTCTGTGGTTTGCATCCAAATGACGGTAGCAGGAGATTAGTGCTGTGCTCCGTGATTATTCCATGTTTTGTTTTTCCCTCAGACCAAAGCCGCAGCTCTGCGCTTGCAAATTTTGGAGGCTCTGCTTGTATTCCCCTCCAAAAGTTAAAAGTCGCTCATTTTTAAATATGGCGCAGGAGACACAGCTTGTCATTTTATTTTCAATCACAATGTATTTTGTCGTTCTGGCCATCTCCCATACGTTTGTCGCATTTATCCATTTATGATTTTTATTTTATGCTGCTCTTCCCACTAGTGCGACCATTCTGGGTGGTTTACCACAAGACATAAGGTGAGGAAAAAAAAGGACTGGGAGACAAGCTTAGAAGAATTAAATAGGCAAACTAAAAACCAAGCCCTCCTTGTTGAATTGTGGCCCTTGACCAGTGGTGGGTCCCGGTACGTTGCAACGGGGCCGGGCGTCCACCACATGAATGCACGCAGCACGCGCATGCGTCCTTATCCCCTGCGACGCTCCGTGATGTCTCTGCAATGCTCCAGCTGCTCGTTGGAGCGTTGCGCAGGCGGCGTATGCTCCGTGCGCATGCGCGGAAGCTCTGAAGAGCTCAAACAGTAAGGGCGGGTGGGCCCTCCGGAGCACAGTACCAGAACGGTACCCAGTGTTCCGGCAGGCACTGATACACCCATACCGGGCATACCGTCTGCCACCTACCACTGCCCTTGACACATCTCCTGAAAAGTATATTCTTGATTTCTACTACTATATAAACTCTCTGGGTTTCTAAAAGTCTGTAGACATTCACAATCATCCAGGTCATGGCTGTCCCAAAGGTGTTTTTTTCAGAAGGCAACTGGACTTACTATATTTTTCAGATTATAAGACACACCAAATGTAGAAATTTAGGAAAACAGCAACAAAAAAGGCTTTTGGCCTCCGCACACCTTTTGGGGGCTTTTTTGGGGCTTTTCCAGCCTTTTTTCTACCCATTTTGAGGCTTTTTTCGGCCCATTTTTGAGGCTTTTTTCAGGCCATTTTTAAAAACAGGACGAAAAAGCCTAAAAGCCAATCCGTTGTGATTGTATGTCGACAACTACCTGCATTTGCTGATCTTGTATTTTGTTATCTTTTCCAGTTCTTTCTCTTCTCTTCTGCTCTGCTCTCTCAAGTACTGCCCTGTCTACTATCTAGACTTTTTTGTCTTACCAACAATTAAATCTGGGGTATTATGTGGCAAGTGCCTGTTGGGTTGAATTCTAAAGTCCCAGAGCAAGGAATTATTACTTTGTTGTTTGTTGCGAAGTTGTTTGACCATCGCGACCCCATAGACAACGTTCCTCCAGGCCTTCCAGTCCTCTACCATCCTCTGGAGTCCATTTAAGCTCACGCCAACTGCTTCGGTGACTCCATCCAGCCACCTCCTTCTCTGTCGTCCCCTTCTTCTTTTGCCCTCCCTCTTTCCCAGCATGAGGCTCTTCTCCAGGGAGTCCTTCCTTCTCATTAGGTGGCCAAAGGATTGAGTTTCCTCTTTAGGATCTGGCTTTCTAAAGAACAGTCAGGGTTGATCTCCTCTAGGACTGACCAGTTGGATCGCCTTGCAGTCCAAGGAGCTCACAGAAGTCTTCTCCAGCACCAGTTCAAAGGCCTCCATTCTTTGACCCTCAGCCTTCCTTATGGTCCATCTTTCACAGCCATACATTGCAACTGGGAGAGCCATAGCCTTGACTATGCACACTTTTGTTGGCAGGTGATGTCTCTGCTTTTAGTATGTTGTCTAGATTTTCCATAGCTTTCCTCCCCAGGAGCAAGCCTCTTTTAATTTCTTGGCTGCAGTCTCCATCTGCGGTGATCTTGAGCCCAGGGAAATAAAATCTGTCACACCCTTTTTATTATTACTATTATTCTCAAATTTATTTGCCCCCATCTCACAGTTCGAAGTGACTCTGAGTGACTCCTATCATCATGTATCTGTGACTCTGATTCTCAGATATAACCAGACAGACACAGGTACAAATAAACAATAATGGGTATTGTGACCAGAGCAGGAAAAAAAAGAATATTTGAGAACCTCTAATGCCAATATCAGTTTTAAATCATTAGCCCTGTGGGTCGTGTAAACAACTTCAGGTCCCTTCACCAACTTTTTCAGTAATTGCTTTGGGTTTTTTCGAGCCAAAGTCTACTGGCTATCTTTGTATATCTCTGGATGGAGGCTACACACACTGAAAGGGTCTTTCCAGCAGCTAAGTGATTTGTCTGCCTTGCATAAGAAGAGTGGGTGCTCTTTTTTCATTTCAGGACCCTCAAAACAGTGCTTCCATTGAGTTTAGTAATATATATTTCAATTAGCTAATTAATCCAGCCTCAGCTATCTCCTCACTGGGTGGCTTTTCACAAAAACCCCATCTCAATCTTCAGTTCCCATCTCTATGCAAGGGGAGGGGGGGTTGCAATTTACCTTGCAGGGATGTTTTAGGATGAATTAAATCGGGAGATTGTTGCCCACCCAGGGCTTACGACATGGGGTGGCCCATCAATCTTTTTTTTCTTTAAAAAAAAGCTTGGTTTTTCAAAATCAGACAATTACCTGATTAAAACAAACAGAAGAAAAATTAGGTAGATCCAGATCTTGTTTTGACCTGATGATCCATGGTGTGTAAAATGACATGTAAAATATTAAGATGATCCGGAGGTACAGCTAGCAATGTACAAATATTAACATTAATTCTGGGGTTTTCCAAAACTCTGACTGTGAGAACAACTACTCAGTGGATATGTCTAGTCTAATGAAAAGAAGGACTAATGGTGACATGATAGCAGTCTTCCAATATTTGAGGGGTTGCCGCAAAGAAGAGGGAGGTAAACCTATCTGTTCTGACCGAGGCTTCCCAAGAGCATGAAGCAACGCCTTGTCCTGACAAACCTCTTTTATTAATTGACTGAGAATTCTGCTCATTCACATCAGCAAAGTCTTTCAAGGGAGGATTTACAATCACAGGCCTTATCCGGCTTGGAGAGCTGCCAGGCTGATATCTGCAAAACTTGGCAAGGAGTCTCGGAGAGTCACTAACCAATTAAGCGAACTAATGGTCTCCTGCAAACTCCACTCCCCTTTCGCTCCTCTTTTATTCCTCTGGGAGGGGCCATTCATTGTCCACCTGTGGCCTTACTCCCAAGTCACCCTGTTCTTTAGCTGTTCCTTTGTCTGGCAACTCTGCGCATGAGCACAATGGGAACAGACTCCAGCTGTTCGTCTCCCTCACTGATGTCTGAATCCGAAGGCAGCTGATAACTGTCAGACGGCTCTGGCCCCCTCTCTGCCTCCGATGCAGAGCCCTCATCAAGAGCCGAGGTGGCGCAGAGGTTAGGGTGCAGTACTGCAGGCCACTTCAGCTGACTGTTATCTGCAGTTCAGCGGTTCTAATCTCACCGCTCAAGGTTGACTCAGCCTTCCATCCTTCCGAGGTGGGTGAAATGAGGACCCAGACTGTGGGGGCGATATGCTGACTCTAAACCGCTTAGACAGGGCTGAAAGCCCTATGAAGCGGTATATAAGTCTAAGTCTAACTGCTATCAGAGCCTTCCCCAGACTGGCCTATGCTCCTCCCAACCTCCTCACTGTCCGAATCTGCTGCCAGCTTCACTGGCAGGCCACAACATTATCAACCAAAGCACCAGAAAGCAGAACAAGAAGCAACAGATAGAAATGAATCAAGGAGAAGCAACTTATAACTAGGAGAAATTTCCCCACAGCGAGTACAATTAGCCAGTGGAACAACTTGCCTCCAAAGTTGTGGGTGCTCCATCACTGGAGTTTTTAAGAAGAGACTGGACAGCCATCTGTCTGAAATGATTTAGGGTTTCCTGTTGATCAGGAGGTTGGATTAGATCTGCCCCTTTGCAGCTGGGGGCTTGAGATGAAGCCCCTGGTCTCCCAGTCAAACAGCTCTGCCAGTTTCTGGAAGGAAAACCATGGAGAAGATCAGAAAAAGGAAAGTTACACACATGATTATCAAATCAAATTGAAAACAAATGTCCCATCATTATTGGGAGCAATGCAGAATGCTTAAGCGCTGTGTACTTAAGAGCACAACATACAATATTTGTTTATCTTGTCTTTGGATGGCTTGCCTTCAGAAGTTGTGGCTGCTCTATTCCCTGGAGGTTTATAAGAAGAGATTGGACAGTCATTTGTCCAGAATAACTATAGGATCTCCTGCTTGAGCAAGGGGTGGGACTAGAAGACCTCCAAGGTCCCTTGAAACTCTGTTGTTCTGTTCTGGGTAATTTAGGGCATCTAACTTCCTTCTTTATGCAATGTTCCTTCGAAAGTTTAATTAGCTTTCTGAAAATTGGCCTGCTTTCTCATTACATTTCCCTTCGGTCATCTGAATGCACTTCTGCGCTGTGGACAGATGTACCTTCTCTGGGCAGGGATGCACAGCTTGAGCAAACCTGGGAAAACAATTAAGGTATCTTTCAAAGTGACTCCGTTTGATTGCATAATTACTCAAATCACGGTCAGTAATGGAATACGTAAGGTTATCTTCTGGCTAATCCTCAAGTAATGGAATTGTGTATCTCGGGGTTTTGTTTTTTCCCCTCCCTCTCAGCTGTTCCGGTGTGCAGGGGAGGAAAAAGCAAAAAAAACCCCACAGGACACAAGTGATTATGGGAAGTAGAGAGAGTCACTGGAGGCCAGCTAGGAAAAGGAGACCTTATCTGAAGCAATTAATCAGGAAACTCATATTGTAGGATAATTATTCAAAGCTCATGCTAAAATGCTTTCAGAGCCCCAGGTCTTAAGATATTCCTCCCACTCATTTCTCCCCCCCCCTCTTTTTTTTCCTGGTCAAGGTCACTGAGACAAAGGGCAAGCCTTGTTGCAAGTCTACTTTAAAATGCATCTTTTGCTGATGCATTGATCTTTCACTGATCCTTAATGATCCTTTTTTTTTTTTGTATTATTATTTATAGGCCGCCCTTTTCCCTGAGGGGACTCAGGGCGGCTTACAATTTATAGGGAGGGGAATACAAAACAGTAAGACATAAAACAATATATAAGTAAAAGTAGAACACAACATTCATCATCATTCGGGTGGGGACGGATTACAATCTTTATCCCCAGGCCTGACGGGATAGCCAGGTCTTAAGGGCTGTGCGGAAGGTCTGGACGGTGGTGAGGGTACGAATCTCCACGGGGAGATCGTTCCAAAGGGTCGGAGCTACTACTGAAAGGCTCTCCTCCGCGTAGTTGCCAGTCGACACTGACTGGCGGATGGAATTCGGAGGAGGCCTAATCTGTGTGATCTAATAGGTCGTAAGGAGGTAATTGGCAGGAGGCGGTCTCTCAAGTACTCAGATCCACTACCATGGAGGGCTTTATGGGTGGTAAGTAGCACCTTGAAGCGCACCCGGAGATCAACAGGTAGCCAGCGCAGCTCGCGGAGGATAGGTGTTATGTGGGCGAAACGTGGTGCACCCACAATCACTCGCGCGGCCCACATTCTGGACTAGCTGAAGTCGCGGATGCTCTTCAAGGGCAGCCCTATGTAGAGCATGTTGCATTAAAGATCCTTTAGTGATCTTTAATGATATTTTACTGGTGGGATTTGATTCTGCCAAATTGCAGGCAGCCGGCAGGCAGCAGAAGTAGCCTGCGGTGCTGCCCTTTAACCAATGGGCCACCGCGGCTCATCTTTTACTGATGGTGCATTGATGTTGTTCCCTGTTCGGGCAATGAAAGGTTTACAAGCAAACCAACAAGCTCAGAGAGCACCAAGGATCGTGAATTTGGGCCAATCATCAGGAGACTGGGAGTTCTAGTACTACATTAGCCATGAAAGTAAATTGGGTGAATTTGGGCCAATCACCAGGAGACTGGGAGTTCTAGTCCCGCATTAGCCATGAAAGCCAACTGAATGACTTTGGGCTAATCACCAGGAGACTGGGAGTTCTAGTACTACATTAGCCATGAAAGCTAAATTGGGTGAATTTGGGCCAATCACCAGGAGACTGGGAGTTCTAGTCCCGCATTAGCCATGAAAGCCAACTGAGTGACTTCGGGCTAATCATCAGGAGACTGGGAGTTCTGGTGCTTCATTAATCATGAAAGCCAACTGAGTGACTTTGGGCCAATCATCAGGAGACTGGGAGTTCTAGTACTACATTAGCCATGAAAGCTAAATTGGGTGAATTTGGGCCAATCACCAGGAGACTGGGAGTTCTAGTCCCGCATTAGCCATAAAAGCCAACTGAGTGACTGGGCCAATCATCAGGAGACTGGGAGTTCTAGTACTACATTAGCCGTGAAAGCTAAATTGGGTGAATTTAGCGGGCCAATCATCAGGAGACTGGGAGTTCTAGTCCCTCATTAGTCATGAAAGCCAACTGAGTGACTGGGCCAATCATCAGGAGACTGGGAGTTCTAGTACTATATTAGCCATGAAAGCTAAATTGGGTGAATTTAGTGGCCAATCATCAGGAGACTGGGAGTTCTAGTCCCGCATTAGCCATGAAAGCCAACTGAGTGACTGGGCCAATCACCAGAAGACTGGGAGTTCTAGTCCAGCTTGAGCCATGAAAGCCAACTGGGTGACTTTGGGCCTGTCCCTCTCTCTCAGCCCAACCAACCTCACAGGGTAGTTGTGGGGAAAATAGGAAGAGTAAGAAGCATTGGATATATTCACCGCCTTCAGTTGTTTGTAAAAAAGAATGAAGTTGGGATACAAATAAATAAATAAATAACAAACAAACCAACTTTGCTGTAAAAGCATTCTTTTCCCCAGCTTGTCATGATTTAGCAGCCCAAGCCAGTGAATATTCTGTTTTTTTGCTTTTGTTTTTAATCCTAATCCTTTGCCTATAGGCAGAAAATAACTTTCTGAAGGAGTTCTTACAATTACACAAAATAAAGAATGGACAATTTAAAACAAAAAAAACCCCTGACCATCCCCTTAGAGAACTCGACTTTCTAAAAGAAAGGAAGGAGAAAAAAAGAGAATTGTACAAAAACGAGCCACTTCAGCAGGGAGCAAGTACCTGTGGCTGAAGCAGTAAATCCTCATTTCTTCCCACACTTGCTCAAAGCCAGGAGCTGTCACGAATTCAGTAGCATCCAAGGTGGGAGGATTTCAGCAAAATGATTGAAAAGAGGGTCTCCTAAAGCTTGTTAGAAGAAAAAAATCCGGCCCGGTTCCAAGCTGGGAGAAAGACTCTGGAAATAAAATGGAGGCTGGCTGGTTGGAAAGAAGGTCTCCGTTTATTTGGATGCCAGAAACGTCAGTGACAGCAGCGTGTTTCTGGGGTAGCTGACCAAATGATTGGATGAGTGGATGGGATTTTTATAGGGTTCTGGGATTTTGTGATTGAGATGCTCCAGGGGTTGTACAAGGTAGTGAGCCTTGTGTCTTTTGCTATTCTAATGGTGATGGGTAAATCCTATGATGTCCTAAAGGTCACGTCCTGCCCTTAGAATTTGGGTGGGTGGGGATGTACATTCTTATTCCTATCAGCTCCAGCCTTCTGTGGGAGCTGTGGCTGACAGCGTTTTGTTTATGAATAGATTAGCCTGGTTTTTCTTAATAGGGACAAATATCCAGCTCTAAAGACATGAGGTTTCTGTGGCAGGAGGGCTTCAAAAGTCCTTTGTTTCTGCCTTTGTTAAGATTTTTCTCCTTTAGGGGAATATAATATTATGCTTCTTTTTATATTTCCCAAAACATTTCAGTCTCGGGGGGGGGGGGGGGGGGGGGGGGGGGGGGGGGGGGGGGGGGGGGGGGGGGGGGGGGGGGGGGGGGGCTTCCCACAAGCTGATTCCAGGCCGCCAGCTCTTTAAAGGGTTTTCAGGGAGTGGGTTTTCAGAAGGCCACTGAATGGCTGGTACTCTTAAGGTCAAGGGACAGAACTGTGGAGTAACAGAGGCGAAAAGAAACTTACTGGCTTGAAAACAATCCTTGGGCATGAATTGTCCAAAAGTTCTTTTTTCAAAAGGCAAATTGGCTTCTCTTTTGTTTTCCCTTGAAGACGTTTTATTCTCATCCAAGGAGTTCTTCAGTTCTGACAGAATGATGGAGGGGAGCAAATGGAAGGATTAACATTCCTTGCACGTCATCTGGTCATTCGCACTCTCTCTGGGAGTGGATAAGGCGCAGATAAGCCCCAAATGGCTTCAACGACTCTCAGAGAGTGTACAAATGACCAGATGACTGCAAGGAATAGAAATCCTTCCATTTCCCCTCCACCATTCAGTCGGAACCGAAGAAACTTCTTGGATGAGAAGTGAAACGTCTTCAAGGGGGAAAAAAAACAAAGAAAAAAGTCAGACTTTACTGTACCGGTTAATAGACTAGCAGCACTGAGGATGTTACCTAGTTTGGTAATGAAACGCCTGCCAGTAAAACAACCAACTCAGAGATCACAAACGATCTCCTCATTTCAACCCTGAGCTACAAATAGCCTCCTTTACCTGTGCTGTACGGATAGTCCTCGCTTATCAACGACTCAGTCAGTGAACATTTGAAAGAGAAGAAAGGGGGTAGGAAGGAGGGAGGGAAGCAAGGAGGGAAGGAAGGAGAGAAGAAAGGAGGGAAGGCAGGAGGGAACGTAGGAGAGAAGGAAGGGGGGAAGGAAGGAGGAAAGGAAGGGAAAGGAAGGAGAGAGGAGAAAAGAAAGAAAAGGAGGGAAGGAGGGAAGGAAGGAGAGAGGAGGGAAGGGGAGGAGGGAAAGGAAGGGGAGTAGGAGAGAAGAAACGAGGAAGGAAAGAGGGAGGAGGGAAGAAGTAGGACCGTTGTAAGATAGATGGATCTATGGGATGTTAAAAAAGCAATCTTCAAGTATATTGTTAACAGTAGGGAAAAATTGTTATAAATACATATTTATAATACAGTTATGAGATCATATAATTGTGAATGTATATATGAAATTGATAAAATAAAATAAAAAAAACAAAAAAAAAGACAGGACTTCGGAAGAAAAAATAGAACATTTGAAGTTACGACAGCCTGCAAAAGGGGACGTACGACCAGTCCTCAATTGCGTCTGTCGCAGTGATCACCATTTGTGACCTTTGCAGCCGGATCCCATCAATACACGCCCCGATTCCCGCTCCACTTCCTGCTCCGCCATCAATCAGGCTTCCTTAACCAAAGACCCTCCCTAAAGCGTGCTTGCCGTATTCCTTATTAAACTGTATTTTCTTCTTTTTTTTTCTTTTTTTTTTTTCCACCCGCTAAAAATGAAATTATTAGCAAAGACAAGGTAATTAGGCCGTGACAACTTGTCCACCGCAGCCAATCAATAACAGGAGTGATTAACTAAGACGACGGATGGTACGATGTTGATGGGTTATAAATGGAGAGAGAGAGAGGGAGGGAGGCGGAGAGAGAGAGAGAGAGAGAGAGAAGAAAGAGAAACTGACCAGTAGAAATAGGAGCCTTTTCTAACATATCCACAATAAAAAGAAAGAAAAGAGAAGAAAGAGAGAGAGAACCTTAAAATGCTATATAAGCAGGCTAACCTGAAATGACACCTGGTATATAAATGGCCTAATCTATATGTTAATATGGTTGTATCACAGAACTGCAGCAAGAGTAAGATAACAATGACTTTGGGGTTTCTATGGCTACCATCCTGAGCGAATGCGCCGGCAAAGGGCCTTTGCAAGGCGGACACCGCAAACCCCCGGCCCTCCGACGGTTTCTCTTTTGCTTATTTATGATATGATTTATGATAACGACAACATCTCCCATTTTCTCCCTCGTCAGGAACAATAAATTGCTGTCGTTAATCTCCTTTTTTTTTTGGTGGTGGTGGTGGTTGGTTCAGGCCTGATTGCAATAATATAATAGGTGCCCAGTTATGGTAATCGGAAGCATTAAAGTGAGATTCCACACACACAAACCCCCGCCAGCCCAGCTCATTTCTTACCCAAAAAACCCCAAATATGAATTTGGAGACGATCGGAGAGAATTGTCTCCAGGTGGACTATTTGGTGAGGGGGGATTTTTTTTTAATCTTTCAGCAAAGATTTCTGAGCCGTCTCAAAATTCTCTCTTGCCTGGTGTGTTCCCAAGCAAAGGTGGTTTTGAAATTAAAAGCCTGGGAACCTTTTCATGGAAATTGGGACTTCTGACGTGTCCTGCCACCAGGTGTGTGAGAACGGGAGGGCCACCTTCACATCTGAAAGCAGGAAAAAAGAAAAAAAAAACACAAGCCCATGTGTGGGAAGGCCCTTAGTCAGCTTTTACGCTGTATTTATTGGGCTAATAGCAGTTGGGAAGGAGTTTTCAAGCTGGCACTTAAGACTGGGAAATATGTTATCCCGGTGCAGCAACTCCCAACTCATTTAAAACACAACGCGCAGAAACAAAACAAAGTAGAAGTCAACATTCTAGTTCTCTTGGTCCAAACATCTAAGAGAAGATTTCATTTAGCCGTCGTTTTGGTACTTTTCAGGGAAATCTTCCAGATTTCCTGGCAGTCCTTGACCAGTGGTGGGATACGATCGGTATTCCTCGGTACGGGCGTACCGTGTCTCCTGGGAGCACCAGGTACTGTTCCGGTACGGTGCTCCGGAGGGCTCACTTGCCCACCCTCCTTACCTGTATTTGAGCCGACTGGGGCTTTGCGCACCCCACGGAGTGTATGACGCCTGCGCGACGCTCCGCCAAGCATCTGGAGCATCGCAGGCGGTAAGTACGCATGTGTGCACTGCGCGCATGCATGAGGTAGATGCCAGCCCCATTGCACCATACCGGTTGCAACGGATCCGGAACCCACCCCTGTCCTTGACTTACAACCATTCGTTTAGTGAACATTCAAAGTTACAGTGGTGATGAATAAAGCGATTTAGGACCAATCCTCACATTTACAACAGTTGCAGCGTCCTCTGTGGTGACTGATCAGATTTTGGCGCTTGGCAACTGGCATGTACTTAGGACAGTTTGCACTATCCCGGGGTCACATGATCCCTTTTGCGACCTTCTCATATGAACCCGCCTGCCAAGCCTCTGAATTTCGATTACCTGCTCATGGGAATGCTACAGCGGTCGTAACGGTGAAAATGTCACTTTTTCAGTGCCGTTGGGGCTCTGAACGGTCACAAAACAAACTGTTATAAATCGAGGACGCCCTGTAATAGAACCTGCCATGAAGCGGAAAGGGGCTAGAAAGCTAGAATGAACTACAACCTGGGAAAACAGCGACACCCCCGTTAAAGAAACAGAGATGACACACAGGTGAGCCCCCACGAAATCTCAAGAGCCCAATGAGCATCACGCCCTAATTTGCTTTAGGAGAGAATTAAGAGAGATTTTCAGCTACGGATCAGTTGAATCCCAAATAGAAAAGCAAATGAAATACCACATTATCCGAAGTGGGGATGGACAAACTTTCTGCTGGATCGCATTTAGCTGTTTTTGGGGAAGGATTAAGGGGCTTGGTTGAATCACGGAGACGAGAAAAGAGCGGGTTTCAAGTAGGATTAAGTCTTTCCTTCTTCTTCTCCTTATTTTTTACAGCTTACAGTCATATTTCGCCTGGCTTCTCATTTCAAAATGATGAGAAACTCTTCCCTAAGTTTTTAATAATCAGATGAGACGCTGAAGGTCATCAAAAGTGTGCAGGCAGGGGCTGCATGTGGCTTTGGGTTGATTTAAAGGATCATTTCAACTGGGGTGCCAAGTCTGACGCTTGAGATGTGGGGTAGGCAGTCCTTGACTTAAAACAGTTTGTTTAGTGACCGTTCGAAGTTAAAACGGCACTGAAAAAATTGACTTTTTTTCACCTATAGGAACATTGCAGTATCCCCACGGTCCCATGATCACAATTCAAGACGTTTGGCAACTGACTCGTATTTACAGGGTCACAGGGTCCCCTTTTGCGAACTTCTGACCAGCAAAGTCAAAGGGGAAAGCATGATTCACTTAACAACCGTGTTGCAAACTTCACAGCTGCAGGGATTCACTTAACAGCAGTGGCAAAAAAGGACGTAATAGGGCGAAGCTCACTCTGTGATTACACAGAATTTTGGGCTCAGTTGTGGTCGTAAGTTGAGGACTACTTAATACTACTACTAATAATAATACTGCACCTGCAGGCGAACAAGAAGCAATGGTGAAACTAATCAAGGAGAGAATCAACCTAGAACTAAGAATAATTTTCCTAACAATGAGAACAATTAACCAGTGGAACAACTTGCCTCCAGAAGTTGTAAATGCTCCAACACTGGAAGTTTTTAAGAAGAAATTGGACAACCATTTGTCTGAAGTGGTGTAGGGTGTCCTGCCTGAGCAGGGGGTTGGACTAGAAGACACCTAAAGCCTAGGTAGGGTGAAAAATGGCCCAACACGCAAACCGGAAGTTCGGGAATGAACCTCCGGGTTTCCTATCAGGCTTTTTTCTCACTCCGGAGGCTTCAGGAGGGCAAAAAATAGCCCAACGCTCCTCCCGAAAGTCCAGAGGCTTCAGTGAGGCCTGCACGCATGCACGGGGGGGGGGGGGTGTTGTGCATGCATGTGTGGGGGGAAGGCCACTATGGGTGTGAGCACGCACATATGCACGCCCCACCACGCCCCCAGGCTTTTGGCACGCCTTGACAAAAAGCTTAGCTACTGTCCTCTTATCTCTTCTTTCTATCTATTCTACTTATACCCCTTCCCTAGTGCCTTGGTTACATGTTTGGGTTCAAGGCCAGAGCCTACAGAGAAACAGAGTGTGAAAAATTTTAAATGAAAAGATATTAGCGTCTGCAGAACACACACCCCAGGTTATTCCCACCAAGGGGCGAAATGAGACAAATCGCTTGGGTGTGCAAACAAGTTGTTCGGCTTCCACTAAAGTAAGCTGAAGGCACTTTAAAGTAATCAATACAGACACTTCACGTTTAACGCGCCGTGAGATCAGAGAGAATATTCATAATTCAATGAGACAAGCACCTTTGCGCTCGGCAGGCCCCGTGTCTACATTCAGCTGGATCGGCTAAAACTACGGTAGAACTGCCACGGCATTTGTGTCTAAGACTCACACAGCCCCAAAGAAGGTTTTGTGTGCCGTTCGGGTGTCAAATTCGTGCCCTCACGGCGGTGTCAGATGACATATTGTGATTTTCCCCCCCCTTCGCTAAAGTGGGCATGGGCATGGGCATGGCCAGCGCGTGACTCATCCGGCTCATGGGCTGGGAGTTTGACACCCCTGTTCCGGAAGATTCAAATGTACCAGAACTTTAAATTAAATTACATTACATTGAATTCATTAAATGTTCTTCCTTTGTTTCGCTACCTGCATTGAAGCTAATGGAAAAGTTGGGAGTTTTCCTTACCAACGATAGAGAAATCAAGAAATTGTTGATCCATTGGTCAGGAATTATTTCACTAAGGGCCTAAAATGGCATTTTTTATCAATATCTATTTGCCAATCTAATTAAGGGCTGCAAATTTTTAGGTGCAAATGCTGATTTCAGCTGGGTTGCAACACCTGGGCTCAGTCTCACTGCCGACAATGGGATTGGCTGCTGCTAAAGGTATCTTACGACCGTCGTGGAGTTTCCAGGGTCACATGATCAAAATTTAGACACTCGGCACTGACTCCTATTTATAACAGTCTCAGTATCCCGGGTTCATGGGATCTCCTTTTGCGACCTTCCGATAAGCAATGGGCAAGCTAGATTCACTTAACGACCGGGTTACTAACTTAACAACTGCACTGATTCACTTAACAACTGTGGCAAGAAAGGTCATAAAATGGGGCAAAGCTATGTAGTGACCCACTGGCTTAGCCATGGAAATGTTGAGCTCAGTTGTGATTGTTGAGGACTAACTAACTCTAGAGAAATACACTACTGAATATTGAATTAAGATTTCTGAACAGCTGGCAAGCACAGACTAATTAGGCAAGAATTAATGGGGGGGGGCAAAAGGGTTTAATTCAATAAATCTTCAAAATTCCCCTGCTAAGATCAGCTGGGATAGTGGCTATCTTCCTTGTCAGTACGGCCTAGTAACATTTACGTGATTTGAATTTCCATCATAAATTGTTACGGACGTAAGTTGAGTAGGACTTGTTTTTATGGCAACGTTTAGGCAATTGTTAAGCAAATCACGGCAGTTATTAAGCAAATTGTAGTGAATTTTCATTAAGTGAATCCAGCTTCCCCAATGGATTTTTTTTTTGGCTGCTACTACAAAAAAGTTTTGCAAATCAAATGACCACAGGATGCTGCAACTGGTCAGCCCAATTTTGACCATGTGGTTGGTGTGTGGTGTGTGTGTGTGTGGTGTGTGTGTGTGTGTGTGTGTGAAGAAGTCATAAGTACAGGTTGTAAAGTCCCTTTTTTATTTTCTTTTGGGGTCATCTTTAACCCAGAGTCCCCAAACCTTTCTGAGTTGACGTCGTGGAAGGAGGGGAAGGGTAGGTGCCTTTGTGCATGCATCAAAATTTTTTAGAACCTCTTCTGTAGGTGTGGTCTGCTTTGTGGGAGTAGCTTGCCAGCCATGTGACCAGGTGGGAGTGGCTTGCTGGCCATGTGACTCAGTGGGCAGGGCCAACTTGTAAAATGTGGTGAAACTCACTTAACAACGCTTTTGCTTAGCAACCAAAATGTTGGCTCAGAAACTCTGGCATTTGAAGCACGCAAGTCTTAAAGCTGTCAAGTTACAAGACGCTTGCACCCCTAACCTTTTAGAAAAAATCCCCAGGGGTTCAAACTTGACAGCTTTAAGACTTGTGGACTTCAACTCCCAGAATTCCTCCTCTCGCTCTTCATCTTGATGATGTGCGGACGGGGGGGGGAGGGAGCTGTAACCGGTTCTAAACGGCACTGTAAATTTGTGGAACCTCTTCCGTAGAAGAGGTTAGAACTGGCAGGAACCCACCCCTGGCATGCATGCACAAACGGGTGTGTGCGTGCGTGCACATATGCACGCATTGGCCAGCCACTCATGTGTCCCAGTGGCATGCTGTGGCCCACAGGTTGGGGACCCCTGCTTTAAAGTTGAAGACAAGGTAGTACAATATCTGCAGCCAAAAGTAGCACCTCTTCCAAGCTATTTCAAACAGGAGGGGACAGCTCCAATCTACATTGGCTTCGAAGTACTGCTGCCAGCACCCCATAAAAGAGCAATAATGTAATGCAATGAGTAATAATTTGGTGGTTTAAATTTTCCTCTCTCAAGCACCTTGTGAAATGTAGGGGCCATGAGAAAAATTAAGTCCTTCATCACTGGAGGCCTTCAAGAAGAGAGTGGGCAGCTACTTGTTTGAAATGCTACTATAGGCTTTCCTGCTTGAGCAGGGGGTTGGGCTAGAAGACCTCCAAGATCCCTTCCAATTCTCTTCATCCGTTTACAAAATTTCGCAGAGGAGGGTCAGGGCATTCCATGCTGCGCTTTCCGGTAACTCATGAATCCATGAAAAGCTGTCACGTAAATCTTGCTCCCGAAGTTTGGGAACTAAGCAAGTGGCAGTGAGATATGGTCGAAGGGCTGTTCGGGGAAGAGGCCAAACCACCGAGGTCAAGAATACTCATAAATATATATTCTTCAAGTAGTTGCTTTTTTTAGCTCTCCCCTTTTCTGGAAAAAAACTACAGCAAAACCATCGTTCATCCATCTTGCGATTTGGCTGAATAATTCGCTAAATGCATGCTTAACTGCTTTAAAACTAGCCACTCAGGTAGTTCCTTGATTTACTATAGCAATTGAGACCGGAATTTACACAGCTAAACAGAGCGGTCGTTAAGCGAGTCACACTTTATTTTATGATCTTTTTGCCGGGATTATGAAATGAATTGTGCAAGTTGTTAAGTGAATTCAGCTCTCCACCCCCCACCCTAATGATTTTGCTCATTGGAAGCTGGCTGGGAACGTCGCACGACTCCGGGATCCTGCAACCCTCATAAATACATCATCAACATCATCATCATCTTTTAATGACCCCATAATCCTTTGCGGGTTGGAGTCTGGGCAACTGAATTGAGCTAGCAGAGTGTGTAATGGCCAGATGCCCTTCCTGTCGCCAATGCGGAGTTTTGTTTAGCCGATATATTCTCAGCATGCCCAGAGAGAAATATCTGCCTCTCTACCTAGTATCATAGTCAACGCCCAAATTTGATTATTGTCACTGTGTGGATGGTGCGATGGTTGTAAATACGATGATCGGTCATAAGTCACCTTCTTCAGTGCCGTCGGACCTTCGACCTTCAAATTGTTGTAAGATGGGAGCCACCTGTATTCTCTGTCTTAAAACTATGAATGCTTGTGCTCTAGCAATCTTAATCTCAGAAGAGACATTCTCTCCTATAATGTGAGACAGAAGGGGGGAAATCTGGCAAGGTGCTGCAGTTTTACGACTGCCTTTATAAAAAGTTAAACTTTTTTATTACACGTTTAATTGGGTGCTCACCCTTAATCAATTAATATATCCAATGAACTGAAGGTTGCAGCCCTTGCCATGAATGGTGCTCTAATGGTGCTATATATATACATCTATGCTTCAATTAATCTTTACCCCATCCCAGTGGATATCAACTGAAGACATGTCTACCTGAGATAGCATGGAGAAGACTAAAGCAGGTTATTCTGCTTTATAACCTGTGCTTCATAGGCTCCTACCCTGTTTCCCTGAAAATAAGACCTCCCTGGATAATAAGCCCAAGTGGGCTTTTGAGTGCATGCACTAAAATGCACCACCCCCAAAAATAAGCCCTCCCCGAAAATATTGCCACACAGCAGCAACCATGAAGTGACCATGCTCACCGCCTCCTTCACCTCAGAAATAATAAGCCCTCCCTGAAAATAAGGTCCATACTTAGGACGCTAGCCAGATGAACACTTGGTAGGCAGATTCCCCCCCCCCTATTTTCCTCCCCAAAAACTAAGGCACGTCTTATAGTCTGGTGCGTCTTATACTCTGAAAAATACGGTAACTTATGGGGGGGACATCATTACGGGGGGAAAAAATCAATAGAAAAAATTATTTGGCCTTCCCTTCTATCTCTTGGCATTTATTTGTGGAGGTTTGAACCATAGCTTTTCACTTCTATAGTGTCTGGGAAGGCTCTGATGAGGGCTCTGTGTTGGAGGCAGAGAGGGGCCAGGGCCGTATGCCAGTTATCAGCTGCCTTCAGAGTCAGACATCAGTGAGGCAGAAGAACAGCTGGAGCCTGTTCCCAATGTGCGCATGCGCAGAGTTGCCAGACGAAGGGAACAGCTAAATAACAGGGGTCGACTTGGGAGTAAGGCCACAGGTGGATGATGAATGGCCCCTCCCAGAGGTAATCAAAAGGGAGTGGAGTTTGCAGGAGACAATCAGTTCATTTAATGGGTTAAAGAGCCGAGGTGGCGCAGTGGTTAAATGCAGCACTGCAGGCTACTGCTAGATCAGCAGTTCAGCGGTTCAAATCTCACCGGCTCAGGGTTGACTCAGCCTTCCATCCTTCCGAGGTGGGTAAAATGAGGACCCGGATTGTTGGGGGCAATATGCTGACTCTCTGTAAACCGCTTAGAGAGGGCTGAAAGCCCTATGAAGCGGTATATAAGTCTACTGCTATTGCTATTGCTATTGTGACCCTCCGAGACTCCTTGCCAGGTTTTGCAGATATCGACCTGGCAGCTCTCCAAGCCAGATAAGCTCTGTGACTGGAAATCCTCCTTGGAAAGACTTTGCTGGATGTGAATGAGCAGAATTCACAGTCAATTAACAAAAGGGGCTTTTTGTCGGGAGTTTGCTTCCTGCTCTTGGGAAGCCTCAGTCAGAACAAAAATAACTTTTCTCTTTTCTCTTGTCTTACTCCAGAGGAGGAAGAGGAGCAGGTGCCAACCGATGGAGGAACTTCCGCGGAAGCCATGCAGGTGCCTTTGGAGGAAGAAGGAGAAATGGAAGAAGACGAGGTGGTCAACGACGAAAATTACTTAAGCAAGAGGCCCCTGGAAAGCCCCGAATCCGAGGAACTGCCTCTAGCCAAGCGACCCAGACTAACCAACACGAAAGGGACGCAGAGCTCGACGTCACCCTGGAGCCACGCGAGCCTCTTAGCTTGATCAATGCCCAGAAGGTGCCTCCGATGCTTTCCCCGGTTTGTGTCCAAGAGGGTGGCGATCAGGTACCGGCTTCCCCAGAGCCACTCCTGGCTCCGGTGGCAAAGTCCCAGCTGCCCGTTCCCAAACCCTGCGAATCCAAAGCCCTTCTTCCTAAACCCAAGACGAAAACAGCCTCTCCGGTGCAGAAGACTAAGGCGCCCAAGGTTTCCCCGTCTCCGGTGGTGATGGGCAGCCCCCTTCGCTCGCCCAAAATTGGCAGCAAGGAGAAAAAGTCTCCTGGCCGGGCCAAGAGCCCCCGAAGCCCGAAAAGTCCCAAACTGCCGGTCCACGTGGTCCCTCAAATAACAATTAAGCAGGAAACCCCCACGAAACCCCCCTTAGTTGTACTGAGTGACAAGATGGGGAAAGAGACTATCCAGGTTAAGCAGGTACCGATGCCGGTTGAGCCTCCCAAACCCGCGGGTGAGAACCCGGCAAAGAAATTGATGGTGATGGACAAGACTATCGACGACTCAATCGATGCGGTCATCGCCAGGGCGTGTGCCGAGCGCGATCCCGATCCGTTTGAGTTCTCTTCCGGGTCCGAATCCGAAGGAGATGTTTTCATGAGTCCCAAAAGACTTTCTGTATGTGAGCCTCCCATCCCTAAAGCTTCCGTTTCGGCGAACAGTGGCTTAACTAAAGCAGGAAGCACCCCACTCCCGCCTTCTGGCGGAACCTCGAGTTCGGACATTTCATGGACGATGGACGATTCGATCGACGAGGTGATTCGGAAAGCCAACCTGGGTCCTCACGCCAATTTGCCGGCCAGCTTCCCCTACTTCTCGTCCCCTTCGGCTTCTCCGCCCACGCCGGAGCCTCTGCTCAAAATCTACGAGGAGAAAACGAAGCAGGCGGCCTCGGTGGAGGTGAAGAAGAAGCTGAAGAAGGAGCTGAAGACCAAAATGAAAAAGAAAGACAAGCAGAAGGAGAAGAGCAAAGAGAAGAACAAAGAGAAGGAGAACAAGGAGAAGGAGCGAGACAAGGAAGGAGGCCGCGAAGCCAGGTTCCCATGGAAGGACCTGTTCAGAGGGGAAGACGACCTGGATTCGTTCAAGTTCAAAATGAAGGACTTTGAGGAGGACACCAAAGTCAAGATCAAAGAACCCGGGGCAAGAAAGAACGCGAGAAACACAAAGATAAGAAGGAGAAAGAGAAAGGCAAAAAGGACAGGGAGAAGAAACAAGGAGAAAATAAAAGAGAAGGCGAAGGACAAGGCTAAAGGATTGTCAGTCCCCTGGTCCTCCCTCCCAAGGACCTGCCCCTCCCTCTCTTCTGCACCCCCACCTCCATGAAGCTCCCCCCTGCTGCAGCTCCCTCCGCGGTCCTTCCTGAGAAGCTGTTTGAAGAGAAGGAAAAACCCAAAGAGAAGAAAAAAGACAAAAAGAGAAGAAGAAAAAGAAAGAGCGGGAGAAGGACAAGGAGAAGGAGAAAAGGGAGAAGGAAAAAGAGAAAGAGAAGAAGGAACGGGAGAAAGAAGGAAAGGAGAAACACAAGCATGAAAAAGTAAGTTTCTCATGTTGGGCTCCCGAAATTATCTTCTGATTTCTCTTTCTTTCTTTCTTTCTTTCTTTCTTCTTTCTTTCTTCTTTCTTTTTTTTTTTTTCTTTTTTTTTCTTATTCTTTTCTTCTTTCTTTCTTTCTGTCTGCCTCTGTCTTCTTCCTTCCTTCCTTCTTCCTTCTTCCTTCCTTCTCCTTCCTTTCTTCTTCTCTTCTTTCTTTCTTTCTTTCTTTCTTTCTTTCTTTCTTTCTTTCGTTTCTTTCTTTCTTTCTTTTGGTTTAATGATAGAATTGGCCCAGAAATGGAGGCCCTGTGCAGGATTCTGAAATTTAAATTGGGAATGTAATAGTAAGAGGGGGAGACTACAAATCATTGGACCGTATCCAAGTAGTAGTCCTTGACTTACAACAGTTCATTTAGTGACCGTTCGAAGTTACAAACGCTCTGAAAAAAGTGACCTATGAACATTTTTCACACCTTAGACGGTTGCAGCAGCCCCCTGGTCGTGGGAATTGCACTCAGATGATTGACACCTGCCTCATATGTATGACAGTTACAGAGTCTTCTTTCCCTATGTGTGGAAATAGAATAGGGTAGGAATAGGATAGGATAGAAATAGAATTAGAATTAGAATAACAGAGTTGGAGGGGACCTGTCTCATCTAGTCCAACCCCTCTGCCCCCCGCCCACCGCCCAAGCAGCAGAGCCACACCATGACGGCTAACCTTTTTCTCCTCGTGTGCCGAAAGCCATAACGCAATGTGCATACAACACCGCCCTCGTGCCTCGCCTCTCCCAGTGCATGTGCACGCACCCCCTGCGCCCTGTTTTTGGGCATAGCAGGCCTCCCTGAAGCGTCCTGAAACCAAAAACGGAGGGTGGCACGCAGCCCTGCGCTACCCCTCCCCCTCACATGCACTCCCTCCACCACCCCACGCATGCCTGCGTTCTCCCACATGCGAAGCAGAGACCCACAAATTAACTGCCCGGCAGGAGGCACGCGCAT
The DNA here is from genome assembly GCF_009769535.1 of Thamnophis elegans. Lineage (NCBI taxonomy): Eukaryota > Metazoa > Chordata > Lepidosauria > Squamata > Natricidae > Thamnophis > Thamnophis elegans. The sequence continues at coordinate 5,730,122 of NC_045547.1, forward strand.
ATGCACAGTGGAGCTGAGCTGGACTACGGCTTGCGTATCCGCAGAGAGGGTCCACACGTCACCTGTGATGTTTTGTTAAAAGAGGATGATTGGCCCAAAGTTATCCAGTATAGGTCTGCGATTGAGTGAAGATTTGAATCGGGGTCTCCTTGGTCCAAGTCCAATCTCTTAACCTGGCCATTTCTTTGGCTGCCATTTAAAGAAGACTTTCTGCTTATGAGTTCTTCTAGTGCTTTGGTAAGGCCACACTTGGAATACTACATCCAGTTTTGGTCGCCACGATATAAAAAAGATGTTGAGACTCTAGAAAGAGTTCAGAGAAGAGCAACAAAGATGATTAGGGGACTGGAGGCTCGAACATGTGAAGAACGGTTGCAGGAACTGGGTATATCTAGTTTAATGAAAAGAAGGACTAGGGAGACATGATAGCAGCCTTCCAATATCTCAGGGGTTGCCACAAAGAAGAGGCAGTCAAACTATTCTCCAAAGCACCTGAGGGTAGAACAAGAAGCAATGGGTGGAAACTAATCAAGGAGAGAAGCAATTTAGAACTGAGGAGAAATTTCCTGACAGTTAGAAGAATAATCAGTGGAACGACTTGCCTCCAGAAGTTGTGAATGTTCCACACTGGAAGTTTTTAAGAAGATAACCATGAAGTGGTATAGGGTTCCTGCCTAAGCAGGAGGTTGGACTAGAAGACCTCCAAGGTCCCTTCCAACTCTGTTATTCTACTCTGTTCTGTTCTGTTCTATTCTAATGGAAGAGCTACTGTTTCTTTCTGAACTTGCTGAGCTCTGCCAATCAATATACATATTTCTTGGTGGCCTGTAGCCTCAGTGATACTAGGCCAGTGATGGCGAACCTTTTTGGCTCCCATGCCATAAGTGGGGGAGCGCAGGGGGGTTGTGCACGAGTGTGCTGCACCCATAATGCAATGTGCAACACCCCCCAGCACGCATGCACGCATGACAGGCGCAATCCTCCATTTTGCATGCTTTTTTCACCCTCCCCAGGCTCCAGAGGCCCCCCCCCCCAGTGGCCTTCTCCGGAGCCTTCCGGAGGCTTCAGGAGCTTCCCTGAAGCCTCCGGAATGCAAAAAAACAGCCCTTTGGGCAAAGTTCAGGAACAACTTCCAGTTTGCTCATATGGCCAATTTAAGCCCTCTGGAGCCTTCAGGGGGGTCCTACGAGCAAACCGGAAGACTTCCAGTTTGTCTGTTGGGTCTTTTTTGTCCTCCAGAGCCTTCAGGGAAGCCTCCAGAAGGTCCTACGAGCAAACCGGAAGTCCGTTCCTGAACTTCCAGTTTGTCCGTAGGGTCGGTTTCGCTCCAGAGGCTTCAGGGAAGCTCCTGAAGCCTCCAGAGGGGGGTGGCTGTTTTCGCCCTCCCCAGGCTCCTATAAAAGCCTCCGGAGCTGGGGAGGGCAAAAAATGGCTTAAAAGAAGGCTGAACTCAGTTGGCCAGCACACTCATGCGCGCTGGCCAGCTGACAGGGCATGCAAGGCGTTGCCATAGGTTCGCCATCCCGGTACTAGGCAGTCATAAGGTCATAACATGAAGCAATAATAATAATACAATGGAACAGTCGTAAGTAGAGGATATGGAGTCCGAGACCTGTGGGCCTCCAAAGGAAATTGCATTTGATCTGAGACGGGTTAGATGAGAGATGCCATTGGAGGGGGCTCAGGACCTTCACCTTGGCCTAAGGCAGAGGTGGGCAGGTGGGCAACTTAGGCTAACTTTACGACCTGCGGACTTCAACGCCCAGAATTCCTAAACTCAGCATCATTCCAGTTTCTCATTTCTCGTCCAGCAAACCGGTTAACCTCTTGAGTTGATGTGAACTCAACCACTAGAAAATGCCATTGGGGTTCAAATGGGGATTCTTTTGCACAAATGCAGAAAAAAGAAAAGAAAAAAGGAGAATCTTGGCCGGGTGGGGGGAGGGAGAGAGAGAGAGAGAGAGAGAGAGAGAGAAATTTCACTCCACTATCAGATATTTGGCTATTTGATAGAGGTGCAGTGGGGTGGGGGGGAACCCCGTTCATTGAAGGAGACAGAAGGGATTTCAATATCTGTGTTCAAATCTGTCTACCTCCCTCTATCTGGCCTGGTATTTCCTTCTCACTGCACTCCTTCTATTTATTCATTTATTTGTTTTTTTTTCTAGGTCGGATACTTTGGCCTAAGAAAACCACTCTATAAATCCTTATAAGAATCACATTTGATAGGGTAAATCTCCCAAGTAGAAATCGCGTATAATAGATATCTCTCAGTTACTGCCTTTACCTGCGGAGGGGAGTCGTCCTAATTGCAGCATTCATATATTAGCAGATTTCGAGTGAAGATAGGATTCTATCCAATGGCAGCTTAAAGCGCTGAGTGATTAAAATGAACTTAGAAAATAAAAAAAAATAAAAAAAAGCTCTCCCCTCATTTTATAACTAGTCCACATCTTCTACTGTAAACAATTCAGTACACCATTAGGACTATAATGCACCATTACAAGTGATTAAAAAGAAATCTACCCTTTATACTCCTAAAATATATTGTATTATAGGAAAGCAATATAAGCTTGTGGCAGATTACATTGACAAAGCTTCCTGTTCGCTTTGGCGAAAAGTCCCTGTCGAAAGATAAAACTTTAAAGCCAGGCGGCATGAAAGAGTCCCTACCCCACAAAATTAAAAAATTTAACCGATCTCCAGATAAGCCTTTCCTCTCTTTTCTTTTCTTTTCTTTCTTTTTCTTTTCTTTTTTGGAAAAAAGTCATCCCATCTCTTTGCTGGAAGTCAGGATTTGAAAATAAATTTCTCTCTCTCCCTCCCACCTTTTAAAATCTCTTGAGTGATTTTCATTTTTTGCAAGGCCGCTCTGTGGTGTCCTGGAAAAACGGAGAGTTAAGGCTTTATCAGTTGTGCCCTGAGGTATGTGGCAAAGAAGCTAAATCCTTGAAGATTAGTGCCAAAAAAAAAAAGAAGAAGAAAAAGAAAAAAAATTCCTGCAGCACACGGCAATAAGGGGCTTATAGGACTACTAGTATTAGTTCAGGTGAAAGGAGTATTGCTTATACATAAAACTGGACAATCCAGGCACAATGTATTTTTAGTTAGCTACAAAGGAGTCTTACATTGCTGGACATTGCCACTTCGCTGACTGGAAAGCTCGGTAATTCACTGTATAGATGCTTCTCCCAGTCCAAATCCCCAACTTATTCCAGAATTGCAGTTCTTTAAATTTTAATTGTAAAGAGATCGTGGTCCGTTGACATTAAAAAATCTGTCAATTTAATGAATGGGATGGGATGGGATAGAATAGGATAGAACAGTGATGGCGAACCTTTTTGGCTCGCGTGCCATAAGGGGCAGTGCAGGGGGGTGTGCGGGCTTGCACCCATAATGCACCGTGTGACCCACCCCAGTGTGCATGCGCGTATGAGAGGTGCTCCCCCATTTTTCCATGCTTTTTTCGCCCTCCCCCTCCAGAGGCTTTATAGGAGCCTTGGGAGGGTGCAAACAGCCCCCGCGGAGGGCCTCCGGCGGCTTCAGGGACCTTCAGGAGGCTTCCCTGAAGGCTCCGGAGGACTAAAAATGACCCTACGACCAAACCGGAAGTCAGTTTTAGCCCTCCGGAGGCTTCAGGGACCATCAGGAGGCTTCCCTCTGGAAGATTAAAAAGGACCCTCGGAGCAAACCAGAAGTGACAACGTTCACTGAACAACTGTTTTGCTTAGAATAGAAATTTTGGGCACAATTGTGGTCGTATGTTGAGGACTATCTGTGCATTCCCACACCTGTTCCCACACCTGTTTCTTCTCTGATGTTGTGCTGACCTAGGCTTCCCAAGACCATGAAGCAGACTCCTCGTCCTGATAAAACCTCTTTTATTTAGGTTAAAGAGAATTCCTCTCCAGCATAGTCCCTGCAAACAGTCTTTCATGAGATTTCAGAACTACAGACTTTTGGAGAGCTGCCAAGCCGATATCTTCCAAACGCCATGCTATAGCAGCAATTACTTGGCAAGAAGTCAGGAACAGATCTTCCCCCTAATGAGTTGAACTAATTGTCCCTGCAAACTCCACTCCCCTTTCGCTCCTCTTTATTCCCTATGGGAGGGGCCATTCATCATCCACTTGTGGCTTTACTCCTGAGTTGGCCCTTGTTCCTTAGCTGTTCCCTTCTCCTGGCAGCTCTGTGCATGCACACATCGGGAAAGGCTCCAGCTGTTCTTCTGCCTCACTGATCTCCAACTCCGAAGGCAGCTGATAACTGCCATACAGCCCTGGCCCCATTTCTGCCTCCAATGCAGAGCCCTCGTCAAAGCCTTTCCCAGACTCCAGGACTAGCCCATGTTCCTCCCCAACCTCCTCACTCTCTGAGTCTGCCACCAGTTCCGCTGGCCTCTGGCAGGCTACAACAGATGGAGATGCTGTCACATAACACATGAACTGTTGTAAGTCAATGGCTGCCTGTACATCTGTTCCCCCCTCACCTTCACAGACCTTGAGTCGATTCTGGGAAGTCCACAAGTCTTAACGGTTGTCGACTTTGGAGAGCCCCCGCTCTGCCTAATTCAACACGGCACAAAAACTTTATAGCCGATACCCATTTTAACGCTGGAATCTCTTACCTTTAGCAGATCAAAATCGAACCTGTTATCCCTGCCCCATCTCCTGTGATTCCCGGCTGACGTTGCGAGTGGGTGGTCAGGACAAAATGTAAGTATGAAATAAACCCAATTGATCAACCCTTGGTGGGTATGGGTTCCTCTGCTTGTGGCAAAATCCATTTAACAGACTGTGTCGTTTTTCCTAATGAATTTATTTCCTGAACATTGCTTGCCGTGATAATTAATGCATTTTTTTATTATTTTTAAAAAATTGCAATTAAATATAAAGCCTTTAAACTGCCCAAGGGCGTAATCCCCCGTTTCACGATTGTACGGGCAAGATTAAGACTTTTTGTTTGTCTTCCTGTATTCGCCTTCCAGGACAACTAAACAAAACCTAAAAGGCTTAAGGAATAATGTTTTGGAATCAAGACAGCTAACCACGGTTTGCTTTAAAAATGACACGTGAACTTAACTGTACAATTGGCAGCTTATGACTTGGAACAAAAGTAGTCGCTATATTTCATCAGAGTTGATCTCCGAAAATGAGATCTTATTTAACGGTATTGTTTGATAAAACCGTTTGGATTGAATAGCGTATGCATGTAGGCATTCATATATGTGTTAATGTTATATTTGTTTCTGGCATTTTATAAGCCCTTTTGTTTAGTCAGAAGTGGCTTCTGAAAAAAAAAAGTTAACAATGTGTTCTGATGGAAGACTTCCCGAAAGCACGAAGCCAACTCTTCGTCCCGATAAAACCTCTTTTATTTAGTTTAAAGGGAATTCTTCTCCAGCAAAGTCCCTGCAAACAGTCTTTCATGAGATTTCACAACTACAGACCTTTATCAGGCTTGGAGAGCAGCCAGGCCGATATCTTCCAAACGCCACGCTGTAGCAGACAATACTTGGCAAGAAGTCAGAAACAAATCTTCCCCTAATGAATTGAACTAATTGTCTCCTGCAAACTCCCCTCCCCTTTCGCTCCTCTTTCTTCCCTATGGGAGGGGCCATTCACCGTCCACTTATGCCTTTACTCCTGAGTCAGCCTTTGTTCCTTAGCTGTTCCCTTCTCCTGGAAGCTCTGCACATGCGCACACTGGGAACAGGCTCCAGCTGTTATCTGCCCCATTGATGTCTGACTCCGAAGGCAGCTAATTACTATCGGGCGGCCCTGGCCCCCTCTGCCTCCAACACAGAGCCCTCATCAGAGCCTTCCCCAGACTCCAGGACTGGCCCATGGTCCTCCCCAACTTCCTCACTGTCTGAATCTGCTGCCAGATCCATTGGCCATTGGTGGACCACAATACAATGAACAATGGTGACGCATCATTAGAAATTTGGGTTGGATTTTTTTAAAATTGTGCATTAAATTATTCACTGTCCATCTCAGCATCACATGATTCTGAATGACTTACAATACAATCCAATCACACAATTGTCAAGCGCAGGAAATCAGGAGTCCAGGCCATTCAAATGACTATATAGTTTATTGTATGCTAAAGTTCCATACAAGATCCGAACTACTAATGATGAAGGCAAATTGGCAACAAATTTAAGGAGAGCTGGATTTAAATCTCTTGTGGGCACAAAGGGACTCAAGACTTATGACATGTTTGACCCCTCCCTCAGGCTCAGCCTGGTGATCTCCTACAACAATATTACCCTAGAAGTAGCACTTAGACTATATACCACTTCACAGTGCTTTTATAGCCCTATCTAAGAGGTTCATCAGTGGAGTCCCTTCCAGCCCACCTTGAATTCCTCTGACTCTTATCTACCATCAGTTTCCTTTGACCCTTAGTAGTTCAGATTCTTGTAGAGAGCTTTAGGTTGCATAAGCTATATATTCATTAGAACTGCTGGGACTCCTGATTTTCTGCGCTTGATACCTCTCTTTAAGCTGCTTTCAGTCCATCAGGTTAAAGTGTTATAAAATGCAGGGAAATAAATAAATGAGTAGAGATAGTCCTTGATTTACTGCCACAATTGAGCACAAATTTTCTGTTGTTAAGCGAGGCATTTGTTAACTGAGTTTTGCCCCATTTTACGATAGTCATACTGGGATTTAAATTATGTTCAATTGTACTGTCTTAATTGGCTTGTCAGTCCACCTGACCACTATATAGAAGTGAAAAGATATGGTTCAAACCTCCACATATAAATGCCAAGAGATTAATTAGAATATTTTTTTCTATTGATCCCCCCCACCAAAAATGAGGACAATATAGTGAGTTCATCTGGCATTGACCAATTGGCATCTAAAACAGTATACAAGTAGACCCCGACTTATGAACCCAATTGAGTCCAACATTTCTGTTACTAAGTGAAACATTTGTTAATGAATTTTGCCCCATTTTACGACCTTTATTGCTGTTAAGTGAAATGTTGCAGTTAAGTAGGTAAGTAACATGGTCGTTACCATATTTTTGGAGTATAAGATGCACTTCCACACACAAACCCTAAAAGGGGGTGAAAGATTGGGTGCATCTTATACACCGAATGTAGCCCTTCCCACCCACTGGCCCCACCCTTCGGCCTCCGTGTGTCATGTTTTAGACCTGTTCCATTGGCGCACTCACAACCAGCGAGCTAATGTGCTGAAGCTGGCCAGGCTGTTTGCTAAGGTTACTAGCCAGATGAATACCAATGGATGCTGGTAGGCAGAGGCAGAATTTTTTTCTTTTTCCTCCCAAAAACTAACGTGCGTCTTATACTCTGGAGCATCTTATACTCCGAAAAATACGATAAGAGGATCTGGCTTCCTTTGCTTGTTCAAAGGTCCCAGAAGAGGATCACATAAATATGAACCAAGTGCCATGCATCCAATATCGATTGCGTGACCATGAAGATGCTGCTGTGGTCTTAAGTGTGTAAAACCATCACAAGTGACCCCCCCCCACCAGGCCTTGTAACTTAGAACGGTCACTAAGCGAATTGTCATAAGTCGAGGACAAGCAGTATATAAGTTCAGTCTTGGGGTCCCCCCGTAGAGCGATACAATCTTCTTTCAAAGCATGTGCAACTCTGCCCAAGTTTTCAAATCTGTCAGATTGTTATGCCTGGAAAAACATTGCCTGCCAAAATGAGATCATCAGACAGTTCCAGTAGGAAGTTGTTTTGGAGACTTAATGAGAGCGTTGTTGAGGAATGGGTCGGGGAAAGCTACCTTTGCCATTTAGGAGTCTTGCAACAGTCTTATTCCACGCGGAATGTATGCGAGCAATAAGAAGGTGAAACCACCTGGAAGAAGACAATCCCAGTGCTTGAGTAAATGAAAATGAAATCAAAATGAAAACATTCTCTGATTGGACGTGAGGGATGGAGAAGGAGAAGTTCCCCAGTAAAGGCATGATGATATGGGGACCCTCAGAATCAACGGATTGGGATTTCTGGAAAGTCACGGAGACCACCAAGTTAACAGAACAACAGAGTTGGAAGGGATCTTGGAGGCCTTCTAGTCCAACCCCCTGCTCAAGCAGGAGGCCCTATACCATGCCAGTTTCTTCTTAAAAACCTCCAGTGATGAAGCACCGTCAACATCTGAAGGCAAGCCATTCCACTGATGAGTTGTCCTCACCATTAGAAAGTTTCTCCATCATTCCAGGTTGGTTGTCTCCTTGATGAGTTTCCATCCGTTGCTGCTGCTTCTGCCTTTGGGTGCCTTGGAGAATAGTTTGACTCCCTCTTCTTTGTGGCAACCCTGAGATATTGGAAGACTGCTATCATGTCACTCCTAGTCCTTCTTTTCATTAAACTAGACATTCCCAGTTCCTGCAACTGTTCTTCATATGTTTTAGCCTCCAGCCCCCTAATCATCTTTGTTGCTCTTCTCTGCACTCTTTCTAGAGTCTCCACATCTTTTCTACATCGTGGCGACCAAAACTGGATGCAGGATTCCAAGTGTGGCCTTACCAAGGCCTTATAAAGTGGTATTAAGACTTCACGTGATCTTGATTCTCTCCCTCTGTTCCTCACCGTTAGAAAGTTTCTCCTTCATTCCAGGTTGCTTCTCTCCTTGATGAGTTTCCATCTGTTGCTTCTTGTTCTGCCTTTGGGGTGCTTTGAGATAGGTTGACCCCCCCTCTTCTTTCGGCGAGCAGCCCCTCAAAATTAGAAGACTGCTATCGTATGAAAAGAGCAATTACAGTATAGGAGAATGTAGTTAGTTTACTTTATTGTCATTGCACTTCGTACAACGAAATAAATGCCATCTTCAGTGTACATTATACTATAAAAATAACACACACACACACACACACACCACACACACACACACACACACATCCTTCTATACAATTGAATTGAAAACCCTGATATTGCATTAATATTTCACTGTACAGTAGAATTCAATATAGTTCCTGCCCTGGGATAGAAGCTGTTTTTCAGCCTATTTGTCCTTGTTTTTATCCTGTACCGGCTGCCAGATGGTAATAGTTCAAAAAAAAAAGGGAGGGGGGTGCTCAGGATGAGATGGATCTTTAAAAATGTAGTGTCAGATCAGAGTTTTAGACTAAAATTTATCATCTGATAGATCCGGTTCCCCAACCTCCAGTCCGTGGACTGCAGGGGTGGGTTTCAACAGGTTCGCGGCGATCCCTGCGAACCGGTTGGTCGCGAACCCGGAAGTAAGTAACTTCGGGAACAGCGAAGGGCCCACCCACCCGCCCGCGCTCCTTACCGGTCTTTGAAGGCTTCTGCGCTTCACGCAGGCGCATGGCATATACAGCGCCTGCGCGATTCTCCGCGAGCAGCTGAATGGCACATACAGCGCCTGCGCGAGTCTCCGCGAGCAGCTGGAGCATCACGCAGGCGCTAAGACGCATGCGTGAACTGCGCGTGTGCACGAGGACGCCGCCGGCCCAGTTCCAACCGAACCGGCTGGAATGGGATTAGCAACCCACCCCTGGTGGACTGGAACTGGGCCACGGCATACAAGCAACCGGTCCACACAAACAAGTGAAGCTCCATCTGTGGGATTTAGGCAGCATGCGAAACCATGTCCTCTCCAGCCCATGAAAAAATTTATCCCATGGAACCAGTCCCTTGCGCCCAAAAAGTTGGGTGCCGCTGTGATAGGTGACTCACCTAAATATACTTATACTTTTACAGGTAGTCCTCGACTTACAACTATTCATTTAGGGACCATTCAAACTTGCAACTTATGTGCAACTTTTCAAAATGATGACCATGGTCACGTGATCAGGATTCACACTCTTGGCAACTGGCATGTACTTACGACGGTTGCACTGTCCCGGGTTCATGTGATCACTATAGCAGTGTTCCAATATCTCAGGGGTTGCCACAAAGAAGAGGGTCAAACTATTCTCCAAGGCACCTGAAGGTAGAACAAGAAGCAATGGGTGGAAACTAATCAAGGAGAGAAGCAACTTAGAACTGAGGAGAAATTTCCTGACAGTTAGGACAATCAATCAGTGGAACAGAAGTTGCCTCCAGAAATTGTGAATGCCCCAACACTGGAAGTCTCTAAGAAGATGTTGGATAGCCATTTGTCTGAAACTGTATAGGGTTTCCTGCCTAGGCAGGGGGTTGGACTAGAAGACCTCCAAGGTCCCTTCCAACTCTGCTATTGTATTGTATTGTATTGTAATCTTCCCAGATGGTTTCCGACAAGCAAACTCAATGGGGGAAGCCAGATTCGCTTAACGGCCTCATGATTCCCTTAATAACTACCGCGATTTGTTTGACGACAGTGGCGAGAGAGGTCATAAGAGGGGGCACAGCTCACTTAACAATGCTCTTGGCTTAACAACAGAATGTTGGACTCCATTATGGTCATAAATTGAGGACTTCCATATATTTAATCTGTATTGTAAGTATATATATATATATATATATATATATATAGATTATATATATATATATATACACACATACATACATACACACACACACACACACACACACACACCACACACACACACACACACACACACACATATATATATATATATATATATATATTAATATATATGCTTACAATACAGATTAACATATATATTAACAGATTAACATATATATATGTCCCCTGGGCCTTTGGGGAACATTGTTTGAGGAGGGAGAGAAAAAAAGGAGGAGGGAAAAAAACCATAAAATTGTTCCCTTTTTCCTCTCTAAATAATGTGGAAGAGAAACAGGTTGAGGGATTTATGAGTTCCCTCAGAAGAGGGAAGTTGAAATTGTTTGCATCAAATCAGTAGAATGAGATAAATGTTTTTCCACCTCCACTAGACAGTTTCTATTAAGCTCCGTCAATCCTGAGCCGCAGAACCTTTCCACGTGGATAAAAGGCGACTCTTTTCCCCAGTATTTGGGCTTTTCTGTTTGGACTAAGAGCAACAGATGAAGATTTATTAATATTTTTTATTTTTTTAATCCTGCGTGCCTGTGCCTTCAAGTCAGTTTTTGATTTTCAGTTGACTGTCTGGATAAAATCTGTCCTGGGCGGTTTTTGGAAGAGGCGTTAAAATGAAATTCAGGTTTACCCAACCTCGAGTGCTTTTAAGACCCGTGGACTTCAACTCCCAGAATTCCCCCAACCAGCACGGCTGGCTAAGGGAATTCTGGGAGTTGAAGTTCATGCGTCTTCAAGTCGCCAAGGCTTAATTAGACGGTACGCCCAAGATATTCTTGGCACCCACTGTGTCTGTCGTCTGCTGTGGGTCTATATTGCTTTATTGTTTACTGTTATTATTTGATTTGATTTATAGCCTTTCTGCTTTGGCAACCACTCAAGGTGACATGTTTATGGAGCCTTTGCGGTTTGGGAGTTTTCTTGTAGGCACTCGGAAGAATCTTTGCACTGAGAAATAGGTAGCAATCGCTTTAAAATTCAAGATCTGCTTGACTTGGCAAGTCTGTGGATTCTTTTTCCTCTCCATTTTTTCAGGTCTCATTAATCTCATTGCCACTCAAATTACATCAAATCTTTTCTTTTGTATGTTATCCAGTATCTATATTGCCCAATATATGCTCAACAAGGGCTCAAAAGGTGGCTCAATGGCTAAGACACTGAGCTTGTCAATCAGAAAAGTCGGTGGTTCGAATCCCCAGCGCTGCGTAACAGAGTGAGCTCCTGTGACTTGTCCCAGCTTCTGTTAACCTAGCAGTTCAAAAGCACGTTAAAATGCAAGTAGAAAAATAGGAACCACCTTTGGTGGGAAGGGAACAATGTGAGTTTGTGACAGTTTCCAAAAAGCCTGGCCTGCCTTATAAAAGGACACATCTTTACCAGAGAGTCCTCGACTTATTACCTCCACTAGACCGATTAGATCCCAGTTTAGGCCTCCTCTGAATTCCATCCGCCGGCCAGTGTCGACTGGCGACTACCCGGAGGAGAGCCTTCTCGGTGGCTGCTCCGACCCTTTGGAACGAACTCCCCGTGGAGATTCGAACCCTCACCACCCTCCAGGCCTTCCGCAAAGCCGTTAAAACCTGGCTGTTCCGACAGGCCTGGGGCTAAAGAGCTGTTGCCCCCGTTTCGAATGGTATGACTGTTGTGTGTTTTTAAATTATGTATTGTTATTTTCATTTTTATTTTTTGTCTGTACCCCCCCTTCCCTGATTTGATTTGTTAGCCGCCCTGAGTCCCCTTCGGGGGGAAAGGGCAGCATATAAATATAATAAAATGAAATGAATGAATGAATATCCATTCGTAGTGACCGTTTGAAATTACAGCGGCACTATGACGTTTTTTTGCATTTACGACTGTTGCAGTCTCCTCGTCACCTATTCGGATGCTTGGGAATTGGCTCACAGTTATGACGGGTTGCAGTGTCCCTGGGTCAAGGGATCCCCTTTTGCGACCTTCTGACAAGCAAAGTCAATGGGGAATCTAGATTCACTTAACGACCGTGTTGCTGCAGTGATTCATTTAACAACAATGAGGAGGAAGCTCTTAAATTGGGGCAAAGCTCACTTAACAACTGCCTCACTTAGCAACGGATATGTTGGGCTCAATTGTGATAGTAAGTCGACTGTCTTGGATAACCGATATTTTTGAGCCTGCATTGGTTTGTGCAAATATAACTCTCGGGGCAATAAATGTCTGTTTATTTAGTTAGTTAATTTGAATCAATATTCAGACAGTTAAATTATTTGCTAATTACCTTTAATATGAGTATTTGAATACGTGCCTATAGACGTTTTGTGTGTAATGTTTGGGAAACACAAAAGTTCCTCCTTTACAGTGACTCTGCCAAGATATGGCAGATTGTACACTTGAGTTGATCTATGTGTACAATTCAGTAAAAATAAATATTTTTGAGATGCCTTGTTTTATTCACGAGCAGATCCATGTAAATAATTGATTCTCTATAACTACTTAAAGCAGTGTTTATCAATCTTGTCAACTTGAAGATGTCTGGACTTCAACTCCCAGAATTCCCCAGCCAGCGAATGCTGGCTGGGAATTCTGGGAGTTGAAGTCCAGACATCTTCAAGTTGACAAGGTTGAGAAACACTGACTTAAAGGGTGACTCCGTGGCTAAGACACTGAGCTTGTCGATCAGAAAGGTCGGCAATTCGGCAGTTCGAATCCCTAGTGCCGCGTAACGGAGTGAGCTCCCGTTACTTGTCCTAGCTTCTACCAACCTAGCAGTTCAAAAGCATGTAAAATTCAAGTAGAAAAATAGGGACCACCTTTGGTGGGAAGGTAACAGCGTTCCGTGTGCCTTCGGCATTGAGTCATGCTGGCCACATGACCACGGAGACGTCTTTGGGCAGTGCTGGCTCTTTGGCTTTGAAATGGAGATGAGCACCGCCCCTAGAGTTGGGAACGACTACCACATATGTGCGAGGGGAACCTTTACCGTTACCTTATAACTACTTGAGAATCCTATTTTCTCCCTCCTTGGAAATGCTTCTACATGCAACTATATACAGTATACATTTATATTTTAAAATCTTTTCCACTAATTTAAATATATTCCCATCGGATGGACCGGATTGTCGAGTCTGGTTCTTCCATATCTAAAGCAAGTTTGAAAAGATCTAGGAGGAGCTTTAAATTTCAAACACCAGTTTCTTGCAAGTGCTTTGACTTCACAATAAAAACCAAGTGGAAAAAAATAGATTATAATCATAGAATCTATTGCCTTTGAAGTAAACAAGTACAGCAATAACTTGCGTAAATGCCACATTAGAAAAAATTTATTGGATTCCATTCTAATGTAATTAGAGCTAAATTTGTTCTATAAATGAATAAAGGTCAACAGTGAGTCTTATTTTATCTCCAATTTGAGCTTCAATAAATTGCTTTATTTAATTTGTTGGGAAAGATCTTATCCTTAACGGATCGAGGAGTTTGGTCTACTGGGTTTCTAAGGAATCTGCCATTACTTCTATATGATTTGATGGATCTTGCCGGCCCTGGGTATGCTATTGTTATTAAGTCAGAAGATTACTACTGTGATTAACATTTATGATTAATTATCTAGAAAAAGCTGGTGTATTAGTTTCAGTCACCAGTAGGATTTGAGCATCCTTGTCTCCACTGGAATTTTCCCCAAACGGGTTGTCGCCTTTATTGACTGATAAATGCCCTTTGACTTGATGAGATTGTATAAAATCCCCATTCATGAACTTGTAGTGACAGTTTTGGTAGGCTGCCACTGAGATTTTGCATGAAGGAATAATCCTTCAGAGCAGCGGTCACCAGTGATGGACCACTGATGGTCCACGAGAAAATTTTGGTGGTCTGCAGAAAAATTATTTGCATTTTGATTTATATACAAATGCTTGACAACTGGTTCGTGTTTATGACAGTTGCAGGTCAATCAGGAAGCCGGATTCGCTTAACAGCCATGTTACTCACTTAACAACTGCAGTGATTCAGTTAACAAACATGGCGACAAACGTCGTAAAATGGGGCAAAGCTCACTTCATAAATTCCTCACTTAGCAACCTAAATTCTGGGCTCAATTGTGATCATAAGTCGAGGTCTACCTGTAGTTATCTGGTGACGTTGGGCCAGTCCCTCTCTCTCTGTGAGGTTGTTGTTGTGGGGAAAATATGAGGAGGAAGGAGTATTAGGTATGTTCACCACCTTGTGTAATTTATATAGAGTAGTAAAGATGGGATAAAATTCAGGTAAATAAATAGGATCTGTTTAAAGTCCCTAAACTTTTGACTACAGAATGGCTACTAAGGGGGCTGAGATTCACCCAGTCAGAAAGTACCTACTATTAATAAAACACTCTGTGTGTGTGTGTGTGTGTGTGCCCACGTGTGTATGCGCTCCCAGGCCTACTTTAAAGTTTTGCTTGCCTTTGTCCCTGGTTTATTTGTTATTAAAATTTACTTTGTACAAGCTCTACATTTGTCTCGTGTTTGTTCCATCAAATAATAACAGTGACAATAATAATAAAATAACATTTTTCACAGGGCGAAAAGAATATGGCATTTGCATCTGCCCACTCCTTCTTACTGAATTCACCCCAATATTGGCATTTGAATCATTTTTTGAACTATAAACTAGCCAAAATGCTAAGCTGGGGGAAATAAAAAGCCAAGTTTGTATGTAAAAAAATAAATTAAATAAATACAAAGCCCTGGATATTTTGTTTAACTGAGATTGCTGAACATGCGCGGAAGTTGAGTTCCCAGAGGCTAAATTGATAAATGTTCAGAAATCTACAGTATCTTGAACAAACAATGGAGGGCAACACGGCTATTGCCCCAAGGCCCAAAATCCAAAAATGTAACATACAGCGTTTACCCGTTTCAAGGGAAGCAATAATGGTAGTTCTCACTTAAACACACAACGAAACATCTGGAACACAGAAACACAATCGCACCCGAGCTTGCACGTAACACAAGGGGAAATCGTATTCTAAAATCTCAGAATATTTCCTGAGAAACCCCTCAGGCCGGAAGCTGATTTTTAGCTTTGTTCCACAGCAGCATTTTGCGATGGCTGCGCTGTTGTGGTTTAACAGCATTTCCAGAGAGACAGAGAGAGGGACATGCAACAAAGCAGCACCAAAATGACTACAGCCGTTTGCAGCTTCTTTGTGGCTCAGGAAATGAATTTTCTGTGTCTCTCGTTTCGTATGGGCAGTCCTCGTTCTTACGGCCACCATTGAGCCCAGAATTTCCACTGCTAAGGAAGACGGTTGTTAAGTGAATCTTGCCCCATTGTGCGACCTTTCTTGACCCTGCTCCGAAACGAGTCACTGCAGTAACGTGATTGTTCTGTGAATCTGGGTTCCCTGTGGACGTTGCTTGCCAGAAGGTCGCAAAAGTTGGCTCACACGACCCCGGGGCACTACGAACTGTCGTAGAGACATGCCAGTGGCCCAGCAATTGAATTTTGATCATGTGATCATGGGGATGCTGCAACAGTCATTGGCGTGAAAAACGTTCGTAAGTCACTTTTGTCAGTGGCGTTGTAACTTTGAGCAATCACAAAAAGATTGGTTCTAAGTCGAAGACCATCTGTAGTCTAAAGCAGAGGTTTCCATCCTTGGCAACTTTTAAGACTTGTGGACTTCAATTCCCAGCTTCCCTGGCTGAAGAATTCTGGGAATTGAAGTCTAGAAATCTTAAAAGTTGCCAAGGTTGGTCTAAACGGTTCCACCACAAATCCACGAAGCCCTTATCCGCGGAGACATAAGCGCGAAGACTAATTCGTGCCGTTCTAAGCGCTAAGGAAAACGCGACCCTACCGCGATGACATAATCGCGGAGGGCAAATCCGCGCATTCCCAAGCACTCAGTACCCTAAACCTAACCCTAAACCTAAACCTAAACCTAACCCTAAAACAAACCCTAAAACAAATCCCTAAACCTAATCCTAACCCTTACCTAACCCTTACCTTAATTGAAATCGGCTTCTGCTGCGGCGCTGTTTTAAAGTGCCCTTCTGTTGCCGCGCTGTTGTCGCGGCGGTGATGACGCGCAGTGATGACGTCGCGGCTTTAGCGCCGCGATTTTATCACCGCGATTTTGATGAGCGCGGTTTTGTCGTCTAAACCAGCGATGGCAAACCTTTTTGGCTCGCGTGCCATAAGGGAGGGGCGCAGGGGGGTCGTGCATAGGCGTACCACACAAATAAAGTGCTATCCCCAGTGCACCTGCGCGCATGAGAGGCTCCCCCCCCCCATTTTTTGCTTCAAACTTCTTGGTGGCTTCATTTGATATATGCACTTGTAGTTTTCTTGGTAGCAGTGCGGAAGTAGACTCTGGTAGTTGCAGTGCCCCGGGGTTGTGTGATCCGCTTTTGCGACTCTCTAACAAGTAAAGTCAATGGAGAACCCATTCACTTAACAATCATGTCACTAATTTAACAGCTGCAGTGATTCATTATAACACATTGCTAATTTCTTTTAAGGTGGCTCAGGGGCTAAGACGCTGAGCTTGTCGATCAGGAAGGTCGGCAATTTGGCGGTTCAAATCCCTAGCGCCATGTAACAGAGTGAGCAGCCGTTACTTGTCCCAGCTGCTGCCAACCTAGCAGTTCGAAAGCACATAAAAATGCAAGTAGAAAAATAGGAACCAGCTTTGGTGGGAAGGGAACAGCGTTCCGTGCACCTTCGGCATTTAGTCATACCAGCCCCATGACCACGGAGATGTATTTGGACAGCGCTGGCTCTTCGGCTTTGAAACAGAGATGAGCACTGCCCCCTAAAGTCGGGAATCACCTATAGAGTCCTTCCCAAGAACCTGGGATAGGCAGATGGGGGTGTGTTAAAGAATCATTGCAGGATGTAAGCTGTTTCAAGTCAAGCTGCCATTTGCAATTGACCGACGGTGATTTTGTCATTTCTGAAGGTGTTCAAGTGGTGCTCCAGTTGTTTTGGGATTGCACCCAAGGCATTATTACTATTTATTATTATGCTCCTTGCACAGTCAACCAGATGTTCAGAGGGTCTTTGGCATTTTTATGGACCTATCGTGGTCTTCCCAAGGACCTGGGAATAAGCAGATGTGTTTGATGGTGTTAGAGGTATCATCGCAGGATGTAAGCTATGCCTTTTGCAATTGACTGATGGTGTTTTGTCAATTCCGATGTTGAATTGGTGCTCTAGATGTTTTGGGATTTCACCCAAGGCACCTATGACTATTAGTATTATCTTTGCTTTCTTTTGCCACAATCGTTCTGTTTCTATTTGCAGGTCTTTATATTTGTGATTTTCTCTTGTTCTCTCTCTCTATCTTCTGTCTCTACTACTACCTGGAAATTTTCTGGTGGTCTCTGATCCAGATATTAACCCAGTCCAACAGCCACTACGAGGGTTTTGTGGGTGACTGCCACCTCTCTGGATAGGCTTCAGAAGCACTCCTCAAATGTGCTGTGGAAACTTTTGAGTCCTCTCCAGATCAGAGGTGGTACTCAGCAGGTTCTGACCAGTTCTGGAGAACCAGTAGTGAAAATGTTGAGTAGTTCGGAGAACCGGTAAATACCACCTCTGACTGGCCCTCTACCTCCCAAGTCCCAGCTAATTGGGAGGGAATGAGGATTTTGCAGTCACCTTTCCCCTGCCACGCCCAACAAGCCACCCCAGCAAGCCAAGCCACGCCCAGCAAGCCACCCTCACAGGACCGGTAGTAAAAAAAAATTGAATCCTACCACTGGTCCAGACCCTTGGAGTTTGTGCCCTAAAAAAACGGAGGAGGGATTTATCCGGCAGTAGCAAATCACGAAGGAAATGACTTCTCACAACAACACAAATTTCCACTTTGTTCCCATGGTGGCCAATTGGTGGAGGGAGAAAGAAGAGGGGGGTGGGAAAGATTCAGACACTGTAATTTTTCAAAGCTGCTCTTGGGCCTCAAAATCCTCCAAACTACTTACGAGCTCACCGGACCTCAAGTCTTTTGGTGGGACAATAGCCCTCTTCGAAAGGGGGAAAGAAGGCGGCCATTGTGCAGCTCCTTTTGAACTCCGTGTGCCATTTAAAGACCAGGGAAGGGGCTTTGGTAATTTAGATTACTGGTTTCATAGTGTTTGCCCACAATAGCCAAATAATGGGGCTCATTAAGTTCCCTGTATAGGCCGATCCGAATTGTGTTTGCACTCACTCTCTGCGGCCGGAGAAGGATGGATGGCCCTCTCTATTGACTTGTCGGGCAGCGGGATTGCATTACAGCCAAGCTGCTCACCAACCCGTCCATTCCATGCCCCATTTGTGGTGGGGAAGCCGGGAAAGGGATCCTGCTCGGAGACCCTCTTCCTCCGTCACGGGGGGGATGAATCGGACCAGTGTTCAGATAGTTAGGGCCCCGTGACCAAATCTCCCCCCCCCCCCAGTTGTAATGCAAGCGAGACAGAGCTATTGTGGGTGCAGCTGTGGACAAGTGTTAGTTACCTGGCAAGACTCGTCTATTCAGCAGCCGAGCTCCGGAGGAGGACTTGACTGTGGCATGAAATCAGAAGATGGGGAGCAAGGGATTTTTTTTTTGGGTGGGTGGGGGATAAAAGGAAGCAGATGTGGAGAGAATGGCTAGGCCAGGCTAGCCACGCCACACCCTTCTGTGCCATGGGCCAAAGGGCGAGGCCATTGATTCCGCAAAGGATACTTAGCAGGGAATGGTCACTGGTTAAGGTCGGGATCACAAGACTAAAATTTGAATGGGTCTTTTTGTGATCGCTTTTCAGAATCCAGGAAAGAGAATACAGCAAGTACTGAAAGAGAGAGAAAGAGGATGGATGGATGGATGGATGATAAGCCCAATCGGGCTTTTGAGCACATGTGCTAAAATAAACCCTCCCCCAAAATAGCCCTCCCTAAAATATTTAAAAGCTTGCGCAGCTGATGCCCCCCCCCCATTTCCTGGGAAGGGTAAAGGGGAGCAACAAGCCCCATGTGCCCCCACATGCACCAAAATTCAGACAGCTTGGCAACTGACTCACATTTATGACGGTTGCAGTGTCCCAGGGGTCATGTGATGCCCTTCTGCGACCTTCTGGCAAGCAAAAGTCCACGAGGAAGCTCAGATCTCACTCCACATCCTAACTTAACAACTACAACGGGTCACTTAACAACAGTGGCAAGAAGGTCTAAAATGGAGCAAAATTCACGTCAACGTTTTGCTTAGCAACACAAATTTGGGGGCTCAATTGTGGTACGTCAAGAACTCCCTGTATTGACAGAAACATCGTATTGATTCTCAGAAACTGTCAATCACCAAATTTCCATCCAAAATTAGCAATCAAACCAGCATCCCATTCAGGAGCTGAATTTTCAATTCTGTCCCTAATCCCTGCGCTAAATATACTTTCTCGATAGAAGTTGTTCACTAAATTAAAGTCTTCTTCTTGAGGCTGTATGAAAAACTGGAGTCGAGTGGCAATGTTATTAATCCCCTCTGAGATAGAAATAGCAGGTGTTTCCATGATATATATATATGTCTAGAGGGCAGGCATATTTTAATACACACAGGCACACACACACACACTCACCACACACACACACACACAGAGCTTGTCTTTAGGGTGCCTTTTGTGCTTTGGGAAGCCATGTACACCTGATAGGGTGAGCTGGAAGGAGAAAGGAGTCACAAATTTCCTAAAAGTTGTAGAAAACACAACTTTTCAGAGTTGCAGAGGATAAACAAAGAAGCGGGGGGGGAATGCTAAGACGACAATGGCATTGGGTCACCAGGCACAACAACCTCTTTTTCTACCTACTGCTTAAAACATATAAGGTTGGTAGGGACCTTGGAGGTCTTCTAGTCCAGCCCCCGCTTCAGTGGGAAACCCTGTACCATTTCAGATAAATGATTCTCCTGTCTCTTTTGGAAAGCCTCCAGTGATGGACGGCCCACAACTTCTGAAGGCAGATTGGTAGTAATTGTTTTTTCGGCGGTTCTAATTATCCTCTGAAGTCCGTGTCTGTCTTGTTGGGTTGCAGAGCCAAACCAGAGAGTTATGGAGGTGCAGATGAGAGACTCAATCATTCCTCTGCACTCTTTCCAAAGTCTCAACACCTTTTTTTTTATCTTGTGGCTTCCTAGTTGGGTTCAGCTCCCATAATTCCCAGCCAGTTGTGCTTCCCTGAGCGAACCTGGTTGTGTTTCCACCTTTCTTCTGTTTAACCTTCTCTTACAGTTGTTGTTGTTGTTGTTTTTCATGTGCTCTTCAGCTGAACCGTGTTTCTTGCATTCCTTCTTTCGCTGGCTTTGTCGTCCCAGAGTGTAGCCATCTCATTTCTTTCTCCATTCCAGTTGTGGAACTTGGCTTGCTTCTATCCTGGGAGCACTTGGGCACAAAGATGTGATCTAAAAAATACTGTAAAAGTAGCCGAATGTGAATTCCTACGAAAAAGACCACTCTCAGTTTGTGTACAATGAAAATACACTCCTAGGCCACAAGGGATGGGTGCGGATAGGAGTGTTCGGTCATAAAAGAGAGAAGGTGGTGATTCCATATTTGAATCTTGGGGTAGCTGATGTACTTCATTATTTTTCCCAAAACAACTAGTCACTTGGCAGTCACTGCCTCCAGAGGCTGTGGGGTCTCCATCCCTGAAGGTTTTTAAGAAGAGACTTTCTGAAATGGCTCATCAACCTTTCGGACATCAGGGACCACTAAATTCATAATTTTAAATCCCACAGATCACTAACATGAATTTAAAAAAAAGATAAATAGTATTTAAAGGTAAAGGTTCCCCTCATACATATGTGCTAGTCGTTCCCGACTCTAGGGGGCGGTGCTCATCTCCGTTTCAAAGCCGAAGAGCCAGCGCTGTCCGAAGACGTCTCCGTGGTCATGTGGCCGGCATAACTAAATGCCGAAGGTGCACGGAATGCTGTTATCTTCCCACCAAAGGTGGTTCCTGGTTTTTTCTACTTGCATTTTTTTATGTGCTTCGAAACTGCTAGGTTGGCAGAAGCTGGGACAAGTAATGGCTGCTCACTCTGTTACATGGCACTAGGGATTCAAACCACTGAATTGCCAACCTTTCTGATCAACAATCTCAGAGCCTTAGCCACTGAGCCCTTTGTTGGTGACCACTGGTTTAGGGGCTTTCTGCTTGATCAAGTTCCCTTCCAACTCTGTTATTCTGTTTTGTTAATCTTGCCCTACTTTGGAATCTTGGAATGTGGATGCAATTGGGAATTTCCATTCTCCTTCCTCCTCTACTCTCTCCCCTCTCTTCTTGTTCTTTCCCCTTCTCTCTCTCCTTTTCCACCTTCCTCTCCTCCTTCATCCCGTTCCCCTTTAAGAGCCGAGTGGTGGCGCAGTGGGTAGAGTGCAGTACTGCAGGCCACTTCAGCTGACTGCTAGTTCAGCAGTTCAGTGGTTCAAATCTCACCGGCTCAGGGTTGACTCAGCCTTCCATCCTTCCGAGGTGGGTAAAATGAGGACCCGGATTGTTGTTGGGGGCAATATGCTGACTCTGTAAACCGCTTAGAGAGGGCTGAAAGCCCTATGAAGCCGGTATATAAGTCTAACTGCTATTGCTATTGCTATTGCTATTGCTATTATCTTCCTCTCTTTCCTGTCTTCCTCCTCCCTCCCTCCCTCTTTTTCTTTTTTCTTTACTTTGCCCCCAATAGTCCTGGCAATAAATGATGCTTTGGGAATAATCCTGACATTTCCAGAAGAGGTAAATTAACCGCCCTCCAGTTTTTTCCTAAAGGCACCTTAAAATGTGAGCATGGGAACCTGTCCACAGCCTTCCTTGAGGTCCCTTCCCTCCTCTTAATTACAGGAGCCGACACCCCCAATATTCCCCTGGGTTGCATTAGGTGGGGAGCAGAAGCTGTTGGGCCACACACTCCAAGAAGTGACTCCCAAAAGGAAGCCAGAAAGCGGTTTGAGTCATTCGGAAGAAAAGACCAATTGCCAGATGTGAGTCTCTTTGATTCTCCTCCCCTTGTTGCACAAGAGGGATGGAGGTGCTGGGCAAGGTGTACGCATCTCAATTAAAAAAACCAAAGTGAGAAAACTCCCAGCAGGTTTTGACACAGCCCTTCCCCAACAGGGCTCCACGCACAGACCAGCAGGAGGGAAACAAACACTGACTTGGCCTCCACCACGGAACTGAAGGCCTTTGTGGGGCCTTTGGGCCTTCCGATTGCACAGCTTGGTGGTACAGAAAGCAAGGCCCCTTGACGTCTCAGATGTTTCCGTCCTTCCTTCCTCCCTCCTTTTTGATTTCTTTTTCCCTCCCCATCATTAAAGCAAGTAAAAAGATAAATAATAACAAATATAGCCTCCCTCCCTCTTCCTTTCTTTTCTTTCTTTCTTTCTTTCTTTCTTTCTTCATTCTTTTCTTTCTCCTCCCCATCATTAAAACAACTAAAGAAAGATAAATAATAAAATCTAGCCTCTCTTCTTCCCTCCCTCTTCCTTCCTTCCTTCCTTCCTTCCTTTCTTTTCTCTTTCTTCATTCCTTTTCTTTCTCCTCCCCAACATTTAAAACAAGTAAAAAGATAATAATACAAATCTTAGACTGCTCCTTCCTCCCTCTTTCCTTTTCTTTCTTTCTTTCTTTCTTTCCTTCCTTTCTCCCTCCCCAACATTAAAACAACTAAAAAGATAAATAATAAAAACTAGATGCCGCCCTTCCTTCCTTCCTTCTTTCCTTCCTCCCTCCCTCCCTCCTCCTCCCCAACATTAAACAAACTAAAGGAAAGATAAATAATACAAATCTAGCCTCTCTTCTTCCCTCCCTCTTCCTTCCTTCCTTTTTTCTTTCTTTTTTCTTCATTTCTTTCTCCCTCCCCAACTTTTTAAAACAAGTAAAAAAGTAAATAATACAAATCTAGCTTCTCTTCTTCCCTCCCTCTTCCTTCCTTTCTTTTTCTTTCTTTTTCTTCATACATTTTCTTTCTCCCTCCTCAACATTAAAACAAGTAAAAAAGATAAATAATAAAAACTAGACTGCCTCCTTCCCTCCCTCTTACTTTTTCTTTCTTTCCTTCCCTCCCTCTTCCTTTTCTTTTCTTCTTTCCTTCCTTTCTCCCTCCCCAACATTAAAACAACTAAAAATATAAATAATAAAAAACTAGATTGCCTTCCTTCCTTCCCTTCCTCTCTTTCCTTCCTTCCTTCCTCCCTTCCTTCCTCCCTCCCTCCCTCCCAACATTTAAAACAACTAAAAGATAAATAATAAAAATCTAGCCGGCCTCCCTCCCTCCCTCCCTCTTCCTTCTTCCTTCCTTCCTTCCTTCCTTCCTTCCTTCCTTCCTTCCTTTCTTCTTTCTTTCTTGGCAGCTAACATCAAAACAACTAAAGAAAAGGTAAGTAATAAAAACCCGCTTTAGTACCACCTATGTTAAAAGCCAAAAATAATCAGGAAAATGGAAGGGGCATTCTCCAATGCCAAGGCTACCTAATAAATATTTCTCAACCGACACTTGAGTCACTTTCTTCTATTTTTAAAAAAGAAATTCCACTTATGTACTCTTTTTTTTTCTGAAAGGGATATGAAGAGAGGTGTGACTTACTACAGCATCTTAGTCTGCTGTTTTTAAAAATGTGGGCTATTGGACTATCCCCTGCCCTGACGAAGCTACACCGCACAGCATCCTTGTTTTTAACGCTGATTAAGTATAATTTAACAGAATAACAGCGGAAGGGACACCCCATACCATTTTAATCCTTATGCCAGTACAAATTTAATAATGGACATGATTTAGCCTTTTCACTACCGTATATTTTCCTCTGAATCTCTCTCTCATCTCACTTGAACTTACTCTTCCCTCCAATTATTTTCATTTTCTTGACCACAAATCTGTGTTGGGGATTAACATGATTGTATCCACAATCTTTCTTTCTTTCCAGTAAACAAAAATGGAAGTAACCACCTGCCATTTTGATCTACAGATTGATTTTTAAGAATGAGAGTAATCAACCTGATGTTATCGGACCGTAATTTTAGAACTTTTAAAAAACAACCATCTCGATATAAATTTCAGTTCCGTATATGTGATTTTAATTGATATATCATTTGTAGATGGTTCTCTTTAGTCCGGCAATGATTTAATTTACACAGAGTTTGTAATTTTTAATCTGTAATGGATGCAGGGGGGTGGGGGGAGGCATTCATATATATTCTCTGCATCTTTGAAGTAAGAACAAAACCGAAAGTATTTTTGATTCCATCCATCGAAACATCTTCAGGTATATATGACTGGCTGATTGCATCTGATTGCATCGACTCATTATATTAGTTCTCCTTTTTAAAAAAAATATAATATCAACATCTTATCTTGCTCTGCAACAGGATGAAGCTCATTCGCAAGGAAATGCATTTAGTATCAAACCTCTGGCTCTTATTTCTGTAGTACGATTGTGCTAGGTTTTAATTGACTTCTAAATGCACAATTGCTAGCATTTAAAGTGTCTTTTTTAAAGCGAATGTGGCAGCTTTTCCCCCCCCCCCTTCTGTTTGACTGTATAGCTGTTAGGGTTAGGATTTCCTTATTTTTTTGCCATTCAACATGAAGTTTGAAACATCTAGAAAACAGCAAGTTAATTAATTGTCCCTGGATTACATCTTGGGTAGATAACATGCACAACTGCTTTCTTCATAGAGCCTGCTGCGTGCTAATCTGGTTTCCTCTTCATAAAATCGTAGAATTGGAAGAGGTAACTTCTTAGGCCAAACTCATCTTAACATACAAATCAGAATTAGAACTTGGAAAAAAAAATGGCTGTCCAGCTTTCACTTGACCATATCTAGTGGAGGGTAACCTACCACTTCTCTGGATAATTGGTTCTACAGCCAAAACCAATCCTGGAACCCAAATCCATTATTTTATTTGCTTCCTCTTTTGCTATTTCGTTTTCCAGTTGAGTAAGTCAAGTCTCCGTGTCCGTCGAGCCATTTTCACAGTGACTACATAAAAATGTCCCTATAGTTTCCTTGGCAACGGTATAAATGTAGTTTGCCTTCCATCCTTGGTCTCCCATGCAAATATTAATCAGGTCCAGTTTCAGCTTTTTCGAGGGTGAGTGGGTGTTCATACTTGCTGCAGCTTTATTCACTGAGTGATCAATAGCTTTCTGCCAGGTCATTTTGGTCTAGTGGCGGGGGCAAACCCCCCCCCCCCCGACTGCGGCCCACTAAACGTGTTGTGGTCTATTTGGAACTGCGCTGCACAAGCGGTGAGCCAGTGAGAAGCACATCTTGGTTAAGTTGAGCTGCGTGTGCTCCCTCCCAGCCAGGTCGCCAAGCCACAAAGTTTGGGGACCACTGGTCTAGTGGTCAAGTCATAAAAGTAGAAACTGGGCGATTGTGAGTTCTAGTTCCACCATGGGCATGAAATCCAAGTCATTGACCAATCACTAGGAGAATGTGAGTTCTAGTCCCGCTTTAGACAAGAAAGCTGGCTACGGGTCGTTGATCAATCACTAGGAGAATGTGAGTTCTAGTCCCGCTTTTGGGTTGAAAGCCAGCTGGGTGACATTGATCAACCACTAGGAGAATGTGAGTTCTAGTCCCACTTTAGGCATGAAAATTGACTGTCATTGATCAATCACTAGGAGAATGTGAGTTCTAGTCCCGCTTTAGACAAGAAAGCTGGCTACGGGTCGTTGATCAATCACTAGGAGAATGTGAGTTCTAGCCCCGCTTCTGGGTTGAAAAGCCAGCTGGGTGACATTGATCAACCACTAGGAGAATGTGAGTTCTAGTCCCACTTTAGGCATGAAAATTGACTAAGTGTCATTGATCAATCACTAGGAGAATGTGAGTTCTAATCCTGCTTTAGGCATGAAAGCCAAACCTTTGGTGACCTTAGTCCAGTCCCACTCTTTCAGCCCAACCTACTTAACAGGATTGCTGTTGCGGAGAAAATAAGAAAACAAGGAGGATTACAACTTTGAGTTGTTTACAAAACAAATGAAGGTGGGATACAAATAAAACATATAATGAGGATGTTTGAAATGTTATCGTATTATTTAAGCCCTACTGATCTAATAAAATCCAAGATTTCTTTAAGTTTAGGATCTCCACAGTTTCTCCAGCGCTGGCCTTTTCTGTCCCTTTATAGGCTAATGTTTTCTATTAAAATGCATCCTATCCATATATTTTCCTCTGAAGTCTCTCCCCCCCCCCCCCGCAAACACTTTTCTTGGGCTGCTACCGTTTCCACATTCAGCCTGTTCATACAAGACCCCAACTGATGACACAAGGGCTTCCTGTATTTTGTAGATTTCGATAGCATCAGGTACATCTTATCTGTAGCATTCCCTTGATGAAACGCGCATAAATTCATCCCGGTTTTATAGTTTTATAGTTTTATAGTTTTTAAAGCTGCCTTTTACCGTCGGCAAAGGTTTTTTTAAAAAAAAACAAATTTAAGCACATCTTAGTTTTTTTCCTGTACCATAAAATAATTTTGTTTGCATATATTCCTTTTTTTTTTG
The DNA here is from genome assembly GCF_009769535.1 of Thamnophis elegans. NCBI lineage: Eukaryota > Metazoa > Chordata > Lepidosauria > Squamata > Natricidae > Thamnophis > Thamnophis elegans. The sequence continues at coordinate 5,757,072 of NC_045547.1, forward strand.
CCTGATGAAGCCAGGTTAGAAACAATACTTCGACCAGTGTTGTCGATGTTTTAATTTTCACTCTTAACTTTTAATATTTTAACTGTCTACGTCGGTTCCACCACAAAACCGCGGTCAACTAAGCGCGCTCGACGAAACCGCGTACCTGACATCATCACAGTGCGACGAAAAAAGCACGCTGTGAGCGGTAAAGCTAAAATTAACGCGGTAAACCTAAACCTAACCCCCCCAAACCTAACCCTAAACCTAACCCTTAACCTAACCCTAAACCTAACACTAAACCTAACCCTTAACCTAACGCTAAACCTAACGCTAACCCTTAACCTAACCCTAAACCTAACCCTAACGCTTAACGTAACTCTAAACCTAACCCTAACCCTTAACCTAACCCTAAACCTAAACCTAAACCTAACCCTTACCTTTACGTGAATCGGCTTGCTTTAAAAGCGCTTTTTAAAGCGCCCTTTTTTCTCCGCGATCATTTTTGTCGCGCTGCTGATGACGTCAGCGACACGCTTTAATCGGGCGCGCTTTAGTGGACTGCGGTTTTGTCGTGCCATGGTCTACGTCGCTGTTTATGATACTGTAAGCCGCCCATTAATGTTTGCTAGCGAGCTAGGCGGCATTAATGTTTGCTAGCGAGCTAGGCGGCATATAAGAGCCAAGGTGGCGCAGTGGTTAAAAGCAGCACTGCAGGCTACTGCTAGATCAGCAGGTCAGCGGTTCAAATCTCACCGGCTCAGGGTTGACTCAGCCTTCCATCCTTCCGAGGTGGGTAAAATGAGGACCCAGATTGTTGGGGGCAATATGCTGACTCTCTGTAAACCGCTTAGAGAGGCCTGAAAGGCCTATGAAGCGGTATATAAGTCTACTGCTATTGATATACATTTAATAAATACTAAATTGCATAACATTGTGGTCTACTGTTCCATAAACTTCATTATTGGGACTATTAAAACTTCGAGGCATTTCGGGAGAAAGATTCATTTTTTAAAATCTTTTCTAAGCTTTTTCCAACTTCCTACTACCCAAATAAGTTAAGATTAAAGTTCCCAGAATTTTCAAGTCAGCTTAGCCCAATTTCTCAACTTTTGCAAGAGGAAGGACTTCAGCTTCCAGAATTCCCCAAGTGCACTGCCCTCTAGTGAATAAATTGCACAGTGATACTATCCATAAAATAGGGATGATGTCAATTCTGCCTTATTAAAATTCTGCCTTATTAAAAATTGTAACAATCCCGTATGTAAAAGAACAACAGAGTAGGAAGGGACCTTGGAGGTCTTCCAGTCCAACCCTCTGCTCAAGCAGGTAACCCTATATCATTTCAGACAGATGGTTGACCAACGTTTTTGAATATCTGCCTATGATCTGTTTAATTAATGCTACTACCGGTATGTACACTAGGAGTGTCCAACCTTTTGGCTTGCCTGGGTGGCAATATATAAATATATAATATAGTTAATGTATTTAAATCACGTAATGCAGGGAGTCTCGACTGACAACACGTAAATCACCGTTCAAAGTTACAACATCGCTGAAAAAAAGTGGCTTATGACCGTGTTTCACACTTACAACCGTTGCAGCATTCGCCCATAGTCACACGATCCAAATTCAGATGCTTGGCAACTGTCTCACATTTATGACCGCTGCAGTGTCCCGGGGTCATGTGTGATCCCCTTTTGTGACCTTATGAGGGCAAAAGTCCACGAGGACGCCAGACTCCCATCACAACCGCGCTATTCGTTTAACAACTGCAGGGATTCCCTTAACAACGGTGGCAAGATAGAAAAATGGGATGAATTCACTCCACCGCTGTCTCCCTTAGGAAAACAGACCTTGGGCTCAATTGTCCTAAGTTGAGGACTACAACTTGGTGGGGCCACATTACCAGCTGTCCCAGGACCGCAGGCAAACCACAGACTATGGGTGGGACACACATGATGTACACAAACACCCACAAACTCTTTTGTGCAATTGCACTTTATTTACTTTTTAAAAAAATGTTGAGTAAGTACAGGTATTAAGAGTAGCTTTGCAAGCAAGACGATATTATTATAAAATGAACCGATGTTTCACGGAATTGTTGCTAAGCCTCATTCAGGCAAAAGTTTCAGCACTTCAAAACTTCCAAAGCTGCCAGTAGTTTGGGTTTATTTCTGCCAAATAAAAGCCATAATTCATCACGTTGCACTTAAAAGGACGGTATAAAATGATGGCAATCTATAAATGTGAATGTTGCAGGTGAAAATTGAAACCCGCTTTGGATAAATGCTTTCAAAGCACGCTCCGCGGTTATATAGAGAGCAGGATGAGGTGGGGTATAAAAGCAGAAATATATATATATATTTAGTGGTTTTATAATGTATCCCCAGGATCAGATAAGTACCATACTAAAAATTAAGGCAAGCACCAAGCTACAGATTTTGAAATCTTTATAACTCTTGGCTTTGAGCTTTAGATTTATTTTACTGAAATGAAACTTCCTTAACCAAAGCGTGAGGGTCGGCCACAAAACTCACTAATTGCTCAGAAATTATATCCTGTCATGTTTGGGACAGCTGGGGGGGGGGGGGAAGAGAAGTGAGAAGAAACATAATTTTGCAGGTCAACTACAGTGAATTAGGGATAGTCTCAGCTTGCAACTACATGCTAAGTGATCGTGACACTGGAAAAAAGTGACTTATGACTGTTTTTCACACTTACGACCGTTTGTTTATTTGCTTGTTGGTTTATTGGGACGTGGTGGCTCAGCGGCTAAGACGCTGAGCTTGTCATTCAGAAAGGTTGGCAGTTTTGCAGTTCGAATCCCAAGGGCCATGTAATGGAGTGAGCTCCCGTTACTTGTCCCAGCTTTGAAAGCACTTAAAAATGCAAGTAGAAAACTAGGAACCACGTTTGGGAAGGTAACAGCGTTCCATGCACCTTTGGCGTTGAGTCATGCCGCCCATATGACCACGGAGACGTCTTCGGACAGCGCTGGCTCTTCGGCTTGAAACGGAGATGAGCACCGCCCCCTAGAGTCGGGGACGTCTAGCACATATGTGCGAGGGGAACCTTTACCATTACCTTTTTATTGGCCATCTATGTTACCAAAGGTAATTCTGGGCCACTTGCAGTGCGTGCGCGCGCGCACACACACACACACACACACACACACACTTCCATGGTCACATGATCAAAATTCAGACAACTGACTCACATTTATGACAGTCACAGTATCCCGGGGTCACGGGATTCCCTATTTGTGACCTTAAACGAGCAGGTCAACAGGGAAGCCTGATTCACTTCACAACCTTGTTACTAACTGAACAACTGCAGTGATTCACTTAACGACCGTGGCAAGAAAGAAAAGCTGTAAAATAGGGCAAAATCAGTATCACAGCTGTCCTGCCTAGAAACCAAATTTTGGGCTCGGTTGTGGTCGTAAGCGAGGACTAGCTGTAGGTAGATCGACCTTCAGTTGGCCGGTTTCACTTCCAGAAGTCCCAGCTGACCCTGCCAGCCCCATCTGGAGATGCCAACCCACAGGAGGCTATTATATGCAAGAATGAGTTTGTGGTGTTATTGCTTCTTTTGTTGAAATAAATTAATATGCCGCCCGTCTCACTGTTGCAGCCACTCTGGGAGCCTTACGATAGGGAAGATAATAATAATTAAAAAAATAAAATTAAGGAAGATTAGCTAAGGACTAAAAGCCTGGAGAACAGGCAGCATGGAGGTGGAGATAGCAAGAGCACTTAGTCTTGTATAGCTAATCCTCAACTTACAACAATTCATTTAGTGACCGTTCAAAGTTATAACTTGAAGAGCAGCGATGGCGCAGTGTTAGAGTGCAGCGCTGCAGGCTACTTCCGCTGACTGCCAGCTGCCGGCAATTTGGCAGTTCGAATCTCACCAGGCTCAAGGTTGACTTACAGCCTTCCGTCCTTCCGAAGTGGGTAAAATGAAGAGCCAGATTGTTGGGGCAAGAGGCTGACTCTGTCAACCGCTTAGAGAGGGCTGGAAAAGCACTGTAAAGCGGTATATAAGTCTAAGTGCTGTTGCTATAACAGCACTGAAAAAAGTGACTTATAACTATTTTTCACCCTTACGACCATGGTCATGTGATCAGAACACTTGGCAATGAACTCGGAGTTATGACCGTTGCCGTGTCATGGTGTCCTCTGTTCCCTTTTTGCGACCCTCTGACGAGCAAAGTCAACGGGGAAGCCAAATTCACTGAACAACCGTGTTACTAGCTTAACAATTGCAGTGATTCACTTAACAACTGGGGGCAAGAAAGGTCATAAACGTTTTGCCCCATTGTACGACCTTTCTTGTGCTTCCCTTGCTAAGCCAATTACTGCAGCCAATCAGATAGTTACACGGTTGTTAATGAATCCGACTTCCCCCATGGACTTGCCAGAAGTTCCTATGATCTTAGGACACAGCGATGGTCATATGTCTGAACCAGTTGAATTTTGGTCACCTGATGATGGGGAGGCTGCAAGGTCGTAAGTGTGAAAAACGGTCATCAGTTACTTTTTTCAGTGCCGTTGTAACTTTGAATGGTCACTAAGCAAAGTCAAGAACGACCTGTAGAAAGAACATAGGAGGTCTTCTAGTCCAGCCCTCTTGCCCAAGCAGGAGACCCTACACCATGGGTCTCCAACTTGGCCACTTTAAGCCTGGAGGACTTCAGCTCCCAGAATTCCCCAGCCAGCTCACTTTAAGCCTGGAGGACTTCAACTCCCAGAATTTCCCAGCCAGCTCACTTTAAACCTGGAGGACTTCAAGTCCCAGAATTCCCCAGCCAGCTCACTTAAGCCTGGAGGACTTCAACACCCAGAATTCCCCAGCCAGTCCTTCAGGCTGAAAGTGCCCAAGGTTGGAGACCCCTGCCCTACGCCATTCCAGACAAATAGCCATCCAATCTGTTCTTGAAACCTGCAGCAATGGCACACCCACAACTTCCGGAGGCAAGTTATCCCATTGATGAATTGTTCTCCTTAATTCTAGGTTGGCTCTCTCTTTAGGGTTGGGGCAAGACGGCTTCTCAGACACCCCTGGACCAACAAGCAACAAGCACCAACAAGCAGCTCGCAAACAGGTGTTGCTGTTTGCTTCTAACCACCAAACACAGAACATTCACCAGAATATTAGCAAATCTAACAGGGCAGCCACACTCCTGGGCACAACACTTTTGGCATGCCCAAGTTGTGGTTCCTTGCAATGCAAAATGCCAAGTACTACGCACAGGTGGTCCATTCTCGCTTACCGACGATGCGGCAGGCTGGTTCCTTGGTTATCACGTCCAGCAACCTTCACTGCTTCCCCAAATAAGATAGGAGAGTGATGGCTAACCCTTTTGTCGTTGGGTGCTCAAAGCGCATACCCATAATGCAATGCATGCCTGCCCCGTGCGCCCCCGCACTCCATCTTCTCCCCCACACATGCCTGTGCGACCACCCCGTGCCCCACTTTGGGCCTAGTAGTCCTCCCTGCAGCCTCCTGGGAGCAAAAACAGGCCACCCGGGGGTGGGGGGTGTTGTTGCATGTGTGATCTCCTGTGCATGCATGGCAAAGAGCCAAAAATCAGTTGGCTGGTGGGAAATGCATACGCATGTGCAGTGGACCTGAGCTGGGGCGATGGCTCACATGCCTGCAGAGAGGGCTCTGCGTGTCACCTGCAGCACGCATGCCATGGGTCCTCCATCATGGGGATAGGAGAAAGAAAGTTGTGGGGCTTTCTTTCTTTCCTTTCTTCCTTCCTTCCTTCCTTTCTTTCTTTCTCTTTCTCTCTTTTTCTTTCTTTCTCAGTCTCTCTCTTTCTCTGTTTCTCTGTATGTCTCTTTCTTTCTTCCTTTCTTTCTCTGTCTGTCTGTCTGTCTGTCGTTCTTCCTTTCTTTTTCTTTCTTTCTCAGTCTCTCTTTTCTTTCTTTTTCTCTCTCTTTTTCTCAGTCTCTCTCTTTCTTAGAGCCGAGGGTGGCGCAGTGGTTAGAGTGTAGTACTCCAGGCCACTTCACCTGACTGCTAACTGCAGTTCGGTGGTTCAAATCTCACCGGCTCAAAGGTTGACTCAGCCTTCCATCCTTCGGAGGTGGGTGAAATGAGGACCCAGACTGTGGGGGCGATATGCTGACTCTGTAAACCGCTTAGAGAGGGCTGAAAGCCCTATGAAGCGGTATATGTCTAACTGCTATTACTATTGCTATTTCTCTGGCTGTCTGTCTCTCTTTCTTCCTTTCTTTCTCTGTCTCTTTCTTTTTCTTTCTCAGTCTCTTTCTTTCTCTGTCTCTCTTTCTTTCTCTGTCTCTGTCTTTTTCTTCCTTTCTTTCTCTCTGTCTTTCTTTTTCTTTCTTTCTTTCTTTCTTTCTCTCTTTCTGTCTCTGTCTCTCTCTCTTTCTTTCTTTCCTTTCTTTCTTCTTTTTTGGCCAAAAAAGGTTTGCAAGACGTCTTTCTTTCTCTCCCTCGCCCCGTTCTCTTTTGTCTTAATAAGGTTCAGCGCTTTCTCGCCAGCCAGGATGAGATTGAAATCTCATATAAATTGCATCCAAAGATAGGGAATTATTTCACATCTTGGGGGTGTGCTGAACCTCAGGTGCGGCGTGTTGCAGCTTGCGCCACTTGCAAGCCACCACAACCCCAGGTAACTTACCTACTCAGGGTGACTGGAAGAACACGCTCCCTTCTCTGCGAAGGTGAGGTTGGGAGAGCTGCGTTGAGTAGAAACTTCCAAAGCTAAAAAGAAAAAAAGGTGACTTTTAAAAAAAAAAAATTCTTTTTTTTTTTTTAAGTGTATTGTGCTCAGTTTCTTGGGGCGAAAAAAAACACCCTTGGGATTGCTGTGCCATGGGGATAATAATGTTGGTTTTAATTGCAGAACTAGGCCACTTAGATGAAATTACAGCTCTAGACAGGGTGGGGAACTTCAGGCAACTTCTCCAGTTTTCCCATTGTTAAATAGAAATAAATGAGGATCACATGAGTCTCTTCGGAGGCCAAATAAAGGATCCCCGTATCCAAAGCATGCCAGTCTTTCGTTTACGTGGGAGCATAGAATTACCCCTCAACGCACAAAGCGTGAGCATCAGAGTTCCTTCAATCATTCATTCAATCCACTTGTCGTTAAGCGGTTTGGTTTTGGGGTCCTTTTTGGCAGTTTTACAAATTGTAGGTAGTCCTCGACATACGACCACCATTGAGCCCTACATTTCTTCTTGGGAAGTGACTTTTGCCCCATGTTACGTCCTTTCTTGCCACAGATGTTAAGTGAATCCCTGCAGTTGCAACCCGGTTGTTAAGGGACTCTGGGCTTCCCCATTGACTTTACTTGTCAGAAGGTCGCAAAAGGGGATAATGTGACTCCTGGAACACTGCAACCGTCATAAATATGAACCACTTGCCCAGCATCTGAATGTTGATCAAGTGACCATGGGATGCTGCAATGGTCATAAATGTGAAAAATGATCATAAGTTGCTTTTTCCGATGCTGTTGTACCTTTGGACAGTCACTAAACAAACTGTTGTAAGTTGAGGACTACCTGTATACAGTTTCCTTTCTCAAGTTGTAGGATTTTTGGAGGCGAGCAAGCAACAAATAAAACGGGATTTTTGAGCTCTGGAGCTTCTCACCATAATATTAATCCAGCGTTTCTCAAGCTCAGCAATTTGAAGCTGGACTTCAACTCCCAGAATTCCCCAGCATAGCTATTCCCCAGTCAGTTTTAAGCTAAGTGGACTTCAACTCCCAGAATTCCCCAGCCTAGCTATTCCCCGGTCAGTTTTAAGACGTGGTGACTTCAACTCCCAGAATTCCCCAGTATAGCTATTCCGCAGGCAGTTTTAAGCTAAGTGTACTTCAACTCCCAGAATTCCCCAGCCTAGCTATTCCCCGGTCAGTTTTAAGACGTGGTGACTTCAACTCCCAGAATTCTATGCTCTGCTGGGTGGGGAATTCTGGGAACTGAAGTCCACACACCTTAAAACTTGCTGAGGTTGAGAAATACTGTTTTTACCCATTCTCACATCTTTTGGAAAGGGAGTGGCGCGTGGTACTTTTTAAAGTTTAGGTTGATGTGGTTGAGGGAAGAATCATCAAGCATGGCTCCGAGGGTTTTCTCACAGACTCCGTCTTCTTTCTGAGGTGGCAATTTTTTGTTGGGAGGTAAGGGAAAAAAAAGAACCCTTAATTTATTTTTTATCTCTTAATGAAGGGTATAATCCTGGGGTTCTTTTTTTTTTTTTAAAAAAGAAAACACTGCCAGGCAAAGCAACCTGTGGAAAAATTAATCTGCGATCTTACTGCTTTGAGCATCTTCGGTGTGGGACTGGTAATTTTTATTCTTAAAAATATATAAAAAAGATGGGGACTTTTGAGGAATTCCCATGCTCAGAAAGGATCTGGATTTTATTCACATTTTTTTTAAAGGAAGAAGAATTGCCTCTGTCACTGGCTAAGGAATCAAAAATTCAGGTTTTTTGAGGGACTTTTGTTTTGTTTTTTAAAACGCAGATAGTCCTTGACTCACGACAGTTCTTTTAATGACTGTTCAAAGTTACAACGGCGTTGAAAAAAACAACTTACGACTGTTTTTCACACATATGACTGTTGTAGCATCCTTAGGGTCACGTGATCAAAATACAGGCACTTGGCAACTGTCTCACATTTATGACCGCTGTAGTGTCCTAATCCTGACTCCTACTTGTGATGGTTGCCGTGTCGCCGGGGTCAAAATCAATGGGGAATTCAGATGTGCTTGATAGCCATATGATTCGCTTAAGAACTGCAAATGATTCGCTTAACAACCCTGGGCAAGTAGGTTGTAAAATTGGTTGTGACTCCCTTAATGACCGGCTTGCTTGGCCACGGAAAATCAGACATAACTTTGTGACTGAACAACAACAACTCTCAACAAATGGAGGCTTTTCTCGGCCTCGAGACATAAACTTTTTCACCAAGCTATAACCATCCCTCAATGGGACGTGGTAGCTCAGTGGTTAAGACGTTGAGCTTGTCGATCAGAAAGGTCGGCAATTTAGTGGTTCGAATCCCTAGCGCCGTGTAACAGAGTGAGCTCCCGTTATTGTCCCACCTTCTGCCAACCTAGCTGTTCGAAAGCACGTAAAAATGCAAGTAGAAAAATAGGGACCACCTTTGGTGGGAAGGTAACAGCGTTCCATGCACCTTTGGTGTTGAGTCATGCCGGCCACATGACCACGGAGGCATTTTTGGACAGCGCTGGCTCTTCGGCTTTGAAACGGAGATGAGCACCACCCCCTAGAGTTGGGAACAACTAGCACATATGTGCAAGGGGAACCTTTACCTTTTACCTTTCATAACCATCCCTCAGCTGGTGTCCAGATTATGGCTCCAATTATTTCTGAAACCAAAAACTCATAATAAAGATGCAGTCTGTTTTCTGCAAAACATAAAAGAGTCCACCTCAAACGATGCTTCCATTCCTTCCAAAGCATAATTGTTGTTGTTATTTGCAAAGTTGTGTCCGACCCATCGCAACCCCATGGACAATGTTCCTCCAGGCCTTCCTGTCCTCTACCATCCCCTGGAGTCCATTTAAGCTCACGCCGACTGCTTCGGTGACTCCATCCAGCCTCCTCCTTCTCTGTCGTCCCCTTCTTCTTTTGCCCTCCATTGTTCCCAGCATGAGGCTCTTCTCCAGGGAGTCCTTCCTTCTCGTTAGGTGGCCAAAGCATTTGAGTTTCGTCTTCAGGATCTGGCCTTCTAAAGAGCAGTCAGGGTTGATCTCCTCTAGGACTGCCAGTTTGATCGCCTTGCAGCCCAAGGGACTCACAGGAGTCCTTCTCCAGCACCAGAGTCCTCCATTCTTTGGCACTCAGCCTTCCTTACGGTCCAGCTTTTACAGCCATCCATTGCAACTGGGAAAACCATAGCCTTGGCTATATGCACTTGTGTTGGGTGGGTGATGTCTCTGCTTTTTAGTCTGCTGTCTAGATTTGCCACAGCTTTCCTCCCCAGGAGCAAGCGTCTTTTAATTTCTTGGCTGCAGTCCCCAACTGCGGTGATCTTGGAGCCCAGGAAAACAAAATCACTGCCTCCATTTCTTCCCCATCTATTTGCCAGGTAAAGCATAATTATGTGATGCCAATACAGTTTCACTGTAATTTAAAGTGAAAGGATGAGAACCTATAGCTTGAATTGATCCAGAATATTGTTTTATTTCCATTAACTCATATATTGAAATCATGTTGCCCTTGTTCTAGGCAAAATCACAAAGTCACATAAGTCCCATGCTTCTGAGATACATCAAATAGCAGGGCTTGGCTACTTTTGGTGGCTTAGCATGGTGCCTTATTAATCAAATACTGAAGCAAATTTAAGCATCCCATTCTTTTGGGAGATGTTAGGAAGCTGTCTTATTGTAGAAGGAAGGTATACAGGCTTATAATCACAACTGAGTGCAAAATTTCTGTTGCAAAGCAAGATGGTCCTCAAATGAGCTTTGCTCCATTTAACAACCTTTCTTGCCACAGTTGTTAAGTGAGTAAAACGGTTCTTAAGTGAATCTGGCTTCCGCATTGACTTTGCCTGTCAGAAGGCTGCAAAAAGTGATTACATAACCCCAGAGCACGGCAACCATCATAAACATGAGCCAGTTGTCAACCATCTGAATTTAAATCCTCTGGTCATGGGAATGCTGCAATGGTCATAGGTGTGAAAAACAGTCATGAATCGCTTTTTCCAGTGCCGTTGTAACTTTGAAATCATCACTAAACAAATGGCTGTTAGTCAGGGACTACCTCTGCTCTCAAATCTAACTCTAATGTCCAGGTTTTCAGACAAGTCTCTACTTTTCCTGGTGTACTAATTGAAATCTGAGCCTTGGTAGCGCGGTGGTTAGAATTCAGTATTGCAAACAAACTCTGCTCACAGCGTGGAGTTCAACCCTAATTAGCTCAAGACTCAGCCGTCCATCTTTCCAAAGTCGGAAAAATGAGGACCCAGATTGCTGGGGGCAATAAAGTGACATTGTAAACCACTCAGAGAAAGCGTTATGGGGTGGTATATAAATCTGTGTATTTCTTTCTTTTAAAAAAAATATTTATACATTTTTCTTTGGTATACATAAATGCTTAATAAACAGTGTATTGTCTGGATCAATTTACTTATTCATAATAATAATAATATTTATTTATACATAGTGATAATCTATCATTCTTTTCTTGTACATATGGTGGGGATCTTTCATCTTCCAATTTCTACCTCTGTTGTCCAACAATCAATGAAACAAACCCCATGTTAAAAAATATTTTGTATCTTCCTTATCCTTTATCTTTAATGTCAATCTATCCATTTCTGCGCATTCTAATATTTTTTAAATTATATTTTCATCTGTAGGAGTTTCCTAATGTTTCCAATGCAATTCTCGCTGTAAGTGCATTTCTATGGCTATTGCTGTCCTTCAGCCAGACATGTCAGAATTCAGTGTATCTCTTCCTTTGCACCATGATGCTTCTTTAGATAGGACAAGACATTATTTTAATCTGCCGTGGACTATCTGTATATTCAAGGGAAGAAGAGTGTACCTCTACGGCTGCTTGGCAGGTGTTATCTTGCTGTCTCTGGTTATGAAAGTTTTCCACGTAGTAGTTATTTCCCAATGACTATCTCTCCCTAGCTCGTAATTTGTTTATTTTTTGACCTAAGTTTCTAAATGAGTCTTGAAGTTCATCTACACAAGGGAAGACTCAAGCAACGCTCCTGATTAAACAGGGTCGCGCTCTGGGAGAGAGAAATGGGCGGTCTCCAGGTGATGATGTAGAAACAAACAGAAATAATTAAAATGATTTGACTTCGGTTTACCTGCCGTGCATTGCCACCTCTCATCTCCTGCCTTCAGATAGGATGATAAGGCTACCACCCCTCTTGAAAATTGCCCCATCGCAGCCGAGTGGCGCAAGGCAAAGCAGTTTCTACTCCTGGAGAACATTATTAGCTGAAGGGAGTGGCAGCTGGATTGTGGAAATGATACCTGAGATAACTAGGCCACATTCTCTAAATAAACATTTCAAATACGGCCTGTCAGTCACTCCTTCCCCGTGGAGAATGGCGAGGAGATAAGATTGTGGATGCTTAGGATTAGAGAACAGAAGCAGGACACGGACAGAAATGAATACAGGTAGCCCTTGGCTGACGACCACAATGGAGCCCAGAATTCCTGTCGCTAAATGAAACATGTGATAAGTGAGTCTTGCCTCATTTACGGACTCTTCTTGCCACAGTTGTTAAGTGAATCGCTGCGGCTGTTTAAGTTAGCGACACAGTTGTTAAGCGAATCTAGCTTCCCCCTTGACTTTGCTTGTCAAAAGGTCGCAAAAGGTCACGAATCACGTGACCCCGAGACAGTGCAAAGGTCATACATACCAGCTGCCAAGTGTCCAAATTCTGATCACATGACTTTCCATGGACGCTGCGTGAAAACAGTCATAAGTCCCTTTTTTTTCAGTGGTGGTGCAACTTTGAATGGACACTAAATGAACTGTTGGTAAGTTGAGGACTAACTGTACAGATCGTCCCCTACTTAATACCAATTCGTTTAGCGACCCTTGGAAGTTATAACAGACCTGGGGGAAAAGTGACTTATCACCATTATTCACACTTACAACCATTGCAGCATCTCCATGGTCATATGATCAGAATTCTGACACTTGGCAACCGACTCATAGTTATGACGGTTGCAATGTCCTGGGGTCATGTGATCCCCTTTTGCGACCTTCTGGCAAAGACAGCCGATGGGAAATCCAGGTTCACTTAACATCCGTGTTACTAACTTAAGTGTAAGTTAGTAATGTTAGAGAAGTTGTGAATTCTCCAACACTGGAAGTTCTTAAGAAGATGTTGGATAACCATTTGTCTGAAGTGGTGTAAGGTTTCCTGTCTGAGCAGGGGGTTGGACTAGAAGACCTCCAAGGTCCCAACTGTTATTCTATTCTGTTGAGACTCTAGAAAGAGTGCAGAGAAGAGCAACAAAGATGATTAGGGGACTGGAGGCTAAAACATATGAAGAACGGTTGCAGGAACTGGGTATGTCTAGTTTAATGAAAAGAAGGACTAGGGGAGACATGATAACAGTGTCCCAATGTCTCAGGGGTTGCCACAAAGAAGAGGGAGTCAAGCTATTCTCCAAGGCACCTGAGTGTAGAACAAGAAGCAATGGGTGGAAACTAATCAAGGAGAGAAGCAACTTAGAACTAAGGAGAAATTTCTAATTGACAGTTAGAACAATTAATCAGTGGAACAACTTGCCTCCAGAAGTTGTGAATGCTCCAACAGTGGAAGTTTTTAAGAAGATGTCGGATAACCATTTGTCTGAAGTGGTGTAAGGTTTCCTGTCTGAGCAGGGGGTTGGACTAGAAGACCTCCAAGGTCCCTTCCAACTCTGTTATTCTATTCTATTCTACCTTCCTGTCTTTCTTAAGTTCATCCTGAATCCTTCTTTCCACTCCTAAGCCAAGGCTGTGTTATGTAGACAAACTTAATCAAGATGCTAATTAGATAATCATAAAAAAATAAAAGTTTCCCAATAGGTGAATGAATGCCCATTATCATCTTGCCTGTTGGAGCTTCTTTAAAATTCTCCATCTTGCTACGCTGAAGGTACCACTCCTTATAAAACAAAATTCACTTGCAATCTTGAAGGGAAGTTTAGTGAGTTTTTGAAGCTACAAAGCACTGAAAAAAGTGACTTAGGCCCGTTTTTCCATACTTCAGGACCTTTGCAGCATCTCCGCGATCAAAATTTGGACCGTGATCAAAATTCGGAAATTTGGATTTTCATTTTTTACGCGGGGCAGTGTCCTGGGGTCACATGATCCCCGTTTGCCCCCCTTCTGACAAGCAAAGCCAATAGGAAATCCAGGTTCACTTAATAATCGTGTCGCTAACTTAACAACCACAGTGATTGACTTAACAACTGTGATAAGAAAGATTGTAACATGGGGCGTTTTACAACGGTCTTACTTAGCAACAGAAATTTTGGGCCCAATTGTGGTCATAGGTTGAGGGCTACCTATTCTGCTATTGAGGAGGAACTGTCAAAGCAGTCCCTGATACCCCAACCAAAACTGTTTGGCAACAAAAGCCGTGGATGTTGGTGGCCTGCTTTCTACAGACAACGCCTAAATAAAGAGTAGGTGTTGAGAAACTCCCAGCCAGGCAGGGAGGAGGAGTCAAGCAGGGAACTAGCCTAGAATCCTTATGCAGCTGCAAGAGGCCTCAGCCTGACTACACCTCTAAACTCCATGGAACCCTATCTGGTTGTTCCTAGAGGAAGCCAAGCAGGCCGGGGAGATTCTTGTAATATAGGTAGAACACAATGAAGTTGTTGAGTTGGGTTTTTTCACAAGTGGATTTGGTCACCTGCGTCTGACAATAGGAAGATCCACATTTGATGGGTCGGAAGGAGAGTATACCACTAGTTTTCTTTTGCGTATGGGGCCCGAGTCCGTGGGATATTGAGCAGAGACCCTAATTACCCTCACTAGCATTCAGTCAACCACAGTCCTGTATAATGAGAACATTTACCGTATTTTTCAGAGTATAAGACACTCCAAACCTAGATTTGGGGGAGGAAAACAAGGGAAAGATATCTGCCTCTGCCTCCCAGCAATTTGCCTCCTTGCAACAAACAGCATAGACAATATACAATGTTTGTAGTGTTATATTTCAGACTATACTTGCACAGATGCTGTTAAAATTGATGTGCTTTCTGGAAGTATGGTTATTCTCTGCTATTTAAAAGAATAGCACTTTTAAAAACAATAGCACTGGGCCTCTCTTCAGATGAAGCATTTATTTTGAAAAGCTTCTTCATTTTGTTAAGTTGTCTAGAACAATAATAAAGGAAGTCTTTAAATAAATAAGTCCAATGATTTGAACATTCCATAGGCATTTATAGTTGTTGACTCACCTCCTTGCAGGAAACAACCTGATTAGCACAAGGAAATATATATAAAAAAATCTGCCTTTGCTTCCCAGCAATTTGCCTCCTGGAGCAAACAGCAAGTTTCACTTTCAATGTCTCCGAGATTGCTCTGGCTTTTTGAAGCTTCCCCAAGCCCCCGTTTGCTGCAAAGAGGTTCATTACTGGGAGGCAGAGGCCAAAGGATTGGGGCTGCTGGGTGGGTGTGGCTACATTCAGTGTATAAGACCCACCCAAATTTTCACCCTCTTTTAACAGTCACAATGGTCTGTGGGGACAATAGCAGTAGCAGTAGACTTATATACCGCTTCATAGGGCTTTCAGCCCTCTCTAAGCGGTTTACAGAGAGTCAGCATATTGCCCCCAACAATCTGGGCCCTCATTTTACCCACCTCGGAAGGATGGAAGGCTGAGTCAACCCTGAGCCGGTGAGATTTGAACTGCTGAACTGCTGATCTAGCAGTAGCCTGCAGTGCTGCATTTAACCACTGCGCCACCTCGGCTCTTTGGACAGTCTTGCCAAAGGGAACTAATTGTCACCCTTCTCATCTTTTAGGAAAAGTCTTTTATTACTTTTTAATAGGCATTTTTCTGTTTACTTACCAGCACCACGCAAAGCAGATGTTGGCTTTTAAGGCGATTGTCCTTCCAAAGCCCACAGCAAACTAGGTTTGAGTGTTTTCTCCCTTTTAAAAAGCTTAGCGGAATAACTGCAGAATAAAAACAGACTTGGAAGGGGCCTCGGAGGCCTTCTAGTCCAACCTTGCTCTACTTCAGACAAACGGCTTTCCAATCTTTTCTAGCCTGTTTTAGTTTGTCCTTTGGGGAATCTGCACTTGAACAGAAACCCTGGTTAGTAGCAGAAACAATGGCTCTCGACACCTGGCAACAAAGGGGACGGGGACTCGAACATATGAAGAACGGTTGCAGGAACTGGGTATGTCTAGTTTAATGAAAAGAAGGACTAGGGGAAACATAATAGCAGCCTTCCAATATCTCAGGGGTTGCCACAAAGAAAAGGGAGTCAAACTATTCTCCAAGGCACCTGAGGGCACAACAAGAAGCAATGGGTGGAAACTAATCAAGGAGAGAAGCAATTTAGAACTAAGGAGAAATTTTCTGACAGTCAGAACAATTAATCAGTGGAACAGAAAATGCCTCCAGAAGTTGTGAATGCCCCAACACTGGAAGTCTTTAAGAAGATGTTGCATAGCCATTTTCCTGAAATGGTTTAGGGTTTCCTGCCTAGGCAGGGGGTTGGACTAGAAGACCTCCAAGGTCCCTTCCAACTCTGTTATTCTATTCTATACTACCTTCCTGTCTTTCTTAAGTTCATCCTGAATCCTTCTTTCCACTCCCAAGCCAAGGCTGTGTTATGTAGACAAACCTAATCAAGATGCTAATTAGATAATCGTAGAAAAATAAAAGTTTCCCAATAGGTGAATGAATGCCCATTATCCTCTTGCCTGTTGGAGCTTCTTTAAAATTTTCCATCTTGATACGCAGAAGGTACCACTCCTTATAAAACAAAATTCACTTGCAATCTTGAAGGGAAGTTTAGTGAGTTTTCGAAACTACAAAGCACTGAAAAAAGTGACTTAGGCCCGTTTTTCCATACTTCAGGACCGTTGCAGCATCTCCACGATCAAAATTTGGACCCCTTGTTCATTTTTTACGACGGGGCAGTGCCCTAGGGTCACATGATCCCCTTTTGCCCCCCTTCTGACAAGCAAAGCCAATGGGGAAGCCAAATTCACTTAACAACCATGTTACTGACTTAACCATGATGGCAAGAATGATTGTAAAATGGAGCAAAATTCACTTTGACTGTCTTGCTTAGCAACAGAAGTTTTGGGTTTGATTGTTGCCATAAAGCAAGGACCACCTGTGTACACTTTAGCTGCTCTTTCTCCAAAGCATTGTTTTTTAATCTGGCATTCTCCAAAAATGTGGGGACTACAACCCCCAAGATTCCTCCTTTTTTTCCTTTTCCTTTCCTTTCCTTTTCTTTTTTCAGTTGCATATTTGGAGGTAACTGCTGAGCCTACCTGTCCCACTCTGAACAGATTCCATGCTAGCCCGTGGAATCTAGCTACTCTGTTTATATATTGCAATGCACCCCTGCTTTATATTATAAAGAAGGCAGCAATTAATAGTTGCCTGCTGAGTACAATATATATCCTGCGTAATATTATTTACCCTAATTAAGGGTTATTGCTTTCGTCGTTGTCAGAATAAAAGAATAACACAAGAGTTGCCGTTTTGAAATAATAGAAAATACTTGCAGCTCAGGTTTTAGAGACTTTGGCGGTGGTTTGCGAAATGGTAAGCTCGGAGAACAGAAAGTGTTCATACTCAGGATCCTGAAATTTACTTTGGGCATTAGAAAAAGTGCAAAGAAGAGCAACTAAGATGATTAAAGGCCTGGAGGCTAAAACATGTGAGGAACGGCTGGAGGATTTGGGTTTGCTAGAAGGACTAGGGGGGATTTGATAGTAGTATTCCAGTATTTGAGAGGCTGCCCCAAAGAAGAGGGGACAATTTACAGTATTTTCCAAAACACTAGAAACAGGACAAGAAACAGTGGGTGGAAACTAATCAAGGAGGGAAGCAACCTGGAATTGAGGAGACACTTCCTAACAGTGAGGACAATTAGCCAGTGGAACAGAAGTTGCCTCCAGAAGTTGTTGGTGCTTCATCACTGGAGGTTTTTAAGAAGAGAATGGACAGTCACTTGTCTGAAATGGTATAAGATCTCCTGCTTGAGGAGGGGGCTGGACTAGAAGACCTCCAAGGTCCCTTCCAGCTCTATTCTGATTCTTCTATCCAGCAAGACGCACATAGGCAGTCAGACTAGAAGGGAAGAAAGAATTACAGGCACTCCACCACTAATGGCAACAGTAGAGTCCAAAATGCCTGTTGTTGAGTGAGACCGTTGCTTGGTGAGCTTGGCCCCATTTTATGCCCTTCCTTGCCATGGTTGTTAAGTGAATCACCATTGTTCAGTTAAGAGTTGTTACGTGAACCTGGCACGCTTAGCAATGTAAAGTGGTCGTAGGTCGAGGACTACGGTACCTGTGTTGGAATTTGATGTAACTTTGGTTTCCTTCCATTATTCTCTTTGATGCCGTTATGAATCTCTGCTACTACTTCGTGAACAGAATTATGTCTTTTCCTCCCCCCCTTAACTGTGTAGCACTTTTGCTTAATTGAATGAATTGTTTAATGCTGAATTGTCCACTCTTTCTGTTTTTGTCCGACAGTGTCATCAGCAAAGTGATGCCCGCTACGGAGCCTAAACCGTTACCTCTCCTGGTTCGACCCAAAACGCCTCCGCCGCCTCCCTCCCCGGCACCAGCTCCTGTCCACGTCACCCCTCCACCCCCTCCTCCTTTGGTGGTGCCCCCTGTCCCTCCGGCTGCCCTTGCTGCAGCTCTGATACCACCATCTTCCGCTGCACCCTCCGCCATGGGAAGCTCCAAAGTCCCCGTTCGAAGCGTCGTGACAGAGACCGTCAAAACTTACGTGGTAGGTGGTCTTAATTGTTTCATTGAGAGCATGCTGTCATCCCATCTTCTTCTGGGTTCCTTAAATCTTTCCATGTCATCCTTAACACCAGCGGGAGGCCTGGTGGCAGAGTGGTTTAAGCCCTGTAGAAGGTAAAGATAATAAAGCTTTTCCTGTCCAGTCGTCTCCGGCTTTAGGGAACGCTGCTCATCTCCATTTCTTAGCTGAGGGAGACGTCATTGTCTGAAGACATTTTCCATGATCGTGCAACCAGCATGGCCATACACCAAAGCCACATGAAACACTGTGACTTTGTTACCAAAGTGGTATCTATTTATCTTCTCGCATTTGCATGCTTTCAAACTGCTAAGTGGGTGGGAGCTGAGGCAAGGAACGGGAACTCACCCGTTGCGCAGCACTCGGGTCTTGAACCCGCTGACAAGCTCAACATCCTTAACCGCTGAGCCATCGCACCCCTTTTAAGTACAAGCAAACTCTGTCCACAGCCTGGAGTCTGATCCTGACAGTTTTAAGATGGACTCAGCCTTCCATCCTCCCCAGGTCACTAAAACGAGGACTCCAGATGGTTGGGAGCAAATAATGCTTCTACTTGACTAGCTGTCCAGAGAGTGCCATAAAGTACTATGGGGCAATATATAAGCCTATAACGCTGTTGTTATTTCCAGTGGTTCCATTCGCAATCATATTTTGATACATCATTAATACATGTATATGTGCAAGAACAATGGATCTCAGTGGAAGGTAATAAGGTAAAGGTTCTCCTCGCACAAATGTGCTAGTCGTTCCCGACTCTAGGGGGCGGTGCTCATCTCCGTTTCAAAGCCGAAGAGCCAGCGCTGTCTGAAGACGTCTCCGTGGTCTTATGGCCAGCATGACTAAACACACGGAACGCTGTTACCTTCCCACCAAAGGTGGTCCCTATTTTTCTACTTGCATTTTTAATGCTTTTGAACTGCTAGGTTGGCAGAAGCTGGGACAGTTAACGAGAGCTCACTCCGTTACGCGATGCTAGGGATTCAAACCACTGAACTGCCAATCTCTCTGA
Source organism: Thamnophis elegans (assembly GCF_009769535.1). Taxonomy (NCBI): domain Eukaryota; kingdom Metazoa; phylum Chordata; class Lepidosauria; order Squamata; family Natricidae; genus Thamnophis; species Thamnophis elegans. Next base: position 5,776,587 of record NC_045547.1, read on the forward strand.
TCGACAAACTCAGCGTCTTAGCCACAGAGTCACCACGTCCCTGGAAAGTAATACAATAAAGGAAATTAACAATGTGTTAAATGTGGCTGGCAGGCATTCAACAAGCTAAGTGTAATTTTCCAGAACAGACTGCCGCTTTGCCCGAAGAGAAAAGTTTTCAATCAGCATGCCCCAACATATGCTGGTGAAACATGGACAATAACCTCACAATAGATACAAAAGCTACGAACAGCACGAAGAGCCATGCTGGGCATCACAAGACAAGATAGTAGTAACTGTGAGAGGGATCTTGGAGTCCTAGTGGACAATCATTTAAATAGGAACCAGCCGTGTGCAGCAGCTGCCAAAAAAGCCAACACAGTTCTAGGCTGCATCAACAGAGGGAGAGAATCAAGATCACGTGAAGAGTTAATACCACTTTATAAGGCCTTGGAAAGGCCACACTTGGAATCCTGCATCCAGTTTTGGTCGCCACGATGTAGAAAAGATGTGGAGACTCTAGAAAGAGAAGAGCAACAAAGAGGATTAGGGGACTGGAGGCTGAAACATATGAAGAACGGTTGCAGGATATGTCTAGTCTTATGAAAAGAAGGACTAGGGGAGACATGATAACAGTCTTCCAATATCTCAGGGGTTGCCACAAAGAAGAGGGAGTCAACCTATTCTCCAAAGCACCTGAAGGCAGGACAAGATGCAATGGGTGGAAACTAATCAAGGAGAGAACGAACTCCCCGCGGAGATTCGGACCCTCACCTCCCTTCAGGCATTCCGTAAAGTCGTTAAAACCTGGCTGTTCCGGCAGGCCTGGGTTGATGAGTTCCCTTCCCCGCTCGAATTGTGTGACTATTGATTGTTTTTAAAAATTGTTTTCTCTGTATCTGCTTATTGTATTGCCTTGTCTGTACTACACCCCCCCCCCCCCGGGTTTGTTAGCCGCCCTGAGTCCCTCCAGGAATAGGGCGGCATAGAAATGAAATGAACCTAACCTAACCTAACCTGGAATTAAGAGGAAATTTCCTGACAGTGAGAACAATTGACCAGTGGAACAACTTGCCTCCAGAAGTTGTGAATGTTGCAACACTGGAAGTTTTTAAGAAGAGCTTAGATAACCATTTGTCTGAAGTGATGTAGGGTTTCCTGTCTGAGCAGGGGGTTGGAGTAGAAGACCCCCAAGGTCCCTTCCAACTCTTTTCAATTTAATTTAAATTTAAAGATAGAAAGTCTTGAGCATGGGTTTACAGAACAAACGAAAGCATACGATGCCATCAAGAGAGTAGAAAAGAATTGAAATGGAAACGGCCTGGTCACAGAGCAAGAAGAACCGATGGCAGGTGGACCCAGGTGGTCATGGAATGGATCCCACTTGATCGAAAGGGTCCACAGAAGAGACCTAGCACAAGATGGATGGACGACATCAGCAAGTAATTTTGGCCCAATGGGCAAAAGAAAGTTCAAGACCATATTGGTTGGAACCATGAGGAAAAGGCCTTCATCCTGCAGTGGAGAGATAATGACTAGAAGGATGATGATATGTGGGACCAATTATAAAAGAATTGGTTATGATGGGAAACCAAAATCCAAGAGCCATGGCGGCTCAGTGGTTAGAGTGCAGTACTGCAGGCTACTTCTGCTGGCTGTCGGCAGTTCAAATCTTACCAGGCTCCAGGTTGACTCAGCCTTCCATCCTTCCAAGGTGGGTAAAATGAGGACCCAGATGGTTGGGGGCAAGAGGATGACGGTAAACCGCTTAGAAAGGGCCGTAAAACGCTATAAAGCGGTATATAAATCTAAGTGCTATTGCTATCCTTCCTTCCTTTCCTTCTCAGTGGTTAGAATATGGTACTGCAGGCTAACTCTGCCCACTGCCAGGAGTTCGATCCTGACCTGCTCAAGGCTGAATCATCCTTCCATCCTTCCGAGGTGGGTAGAATGAGGACGCAAATTATTGGGGGCAAAAGGCTGATTCTCTAAAACCACATAGATAGGGCTGTAAAGCACTGTGAAGCAGTATATAAGTCTAAGTGCTATTGCTATCATGTCTTGTTCTGAGGAAAGCAACAAAACCTGGATTTTAGAGGTTAGATTTCCTCAGAGCCTCAGAATAACTTCTGGCAAGTTGATACCTTTCCATAAATTACAGCTTGGTAATTAAGTATTTGTTGGCTTTCTCGTGTGGAACATTTTCTCCGATGAAATGCTTCAATATTGAGTGCTTACGAAATATTCAAGTTTACTTTCGCTGCCAATACTCTTTAATTTTCTTCCCTTACAAAGTCATTGATAAAATCCACCAGCATTTTACCTACGATATGAACCACATTGAACTCAGGGGAAGAATAAAGTGATCTTATCAGGAAAAACTACCCCAACAACTAGTGGCAGAAAGGGTTTTTTTTAGTAAGTTGTGAGTAAAACAGAAAAAAAGGTTTGCTCTGTAGAGTAATTTCCCCAAACGGGTACGTGAGACAAATGTTTCTCATTGACCAAGCACCTGTACTGATCAGATTTTGACTCTTATTTCCATAATCTATATACTGCATATAAAAACATGTGTGTGTGTGTGTAAGATTCCCCATTTAAGATTGAGACTATCTTGGTGACGTTTCAACGAGGTCCCACGCCATCTTCAGGCTGGTACCTTCGGCTTTGTTCTTGTGCGAGCAATGTCGCCAAGATACTCTCAATCTTACACGTGAAAAGACCCGAATACGCCAAGACCTGCATACTTGTACCGTGAAAATCTACGAAAACAAATATATATATAGCGAGTGAGACCTCGCCGAAACGTTGCCAAGACAACCTCAATCTTACACAAACAAAATTAACAGTAAACAACAGCCTAATGAAAAAACCACAAAGAAAACTCCCACCAATACTGGCAGAGCAAAGTTACTAGCATTTAATAAGAATCAAACTTCACTCCCTTCTAACACTGATAATGTTACCTAGTCTGGTGACAAAACGTCTGCAAGAAAACCACCAAGCTCAGATAGCACCAAGGACCTCTCCTTTCGATCCTGAGCCTCTTCTATCAACTAAACACGCACAGTCCACAAACACACTGTTGCCATGTGAATTCTTGAAAATGCACCTTTGCAACATGGATTTCACATAGACCTCAGTAGGGTGGAAGTGCAACCAGCTTGCTGTGACTCTTAACAAGTATTGGCTCTCTAGAGAAAGTTAAGAGATGCATAAACCTACAGCCAAATACGTTATTTCTTGCAGCTCTCAAGATATAAAAATGGTCTTAAATAAGTGCAGGTTCTCTTCACTGGCATATGACAGGTAATCCTCCACTTAAGGTAAAGGTTCCTCTCGCACATATGTGCTATTCATTCCTGACTCTAGGGGGCGGTGCTCATCCCCGTTTCAAAGCCGAAGACCCAGCACTGTCCGAAGACGTCTCCGTGATCATGTGGCCGGCATGACGAAACGCCGAAGGCGCACAGAACGCTGTTCCCTTCCCACCAAAGGTGGTTCCTATTTTTCTACTTGCATTTTTTACGTGCTTTCAAACTGCTAGGTTGGCAGAAGCTGGGACAAGGAACGGGAACTCACTCCATTACATGGCGTAGGGATTCGAACCGCCGACCTTTCTGATCAACAAGCTCAGCATCTTAACCACTGACCCAACCACGTCCCAAGTGTCCTCCACTTACAACAGTTCATTTAGTGACCATTCAAAGTTACAACATCACTGAAAAAAGTAACGTATCTCCATTTTTTTACACTTAACGACCGCTACTGCATCGCCATGATCACGTGATTTACATTTGGCTGCTCAGCAAAATATTTACAATAGTTGCCGTGTCACAGGGCCACGGGATCCCCTTCTGACAAGCAAAGTCAGCGGGGCGGACAAATTCACTGAACAGCTGTGCGACTCACTTAACAACTGCTGCAATTCACTTAGCAACTGCATCAAGAAAAGTCTTCAAACGGGGCAGATCTCACTCGACAATTTTTTCCACTCGGCCCACATCAATTCTGGGCTCCGCGGTGGTCATAAACCGAGGACTCCCTACAGGAGTGGGTTGCTCCCACAATACTACCGGTTTGGTGCGTGCAAAAATTTTACGTGCGCTCGCTTCGCTCGCAATCATGCCAAACACATGCTCTACGCATGTGCACATTTGCACAAAATTAGGTCTGTGCATGGGCATAAAGTTTTTTAAAAAGGGAAAAAAATTACATTTGTGCAATTCCAATTGTTCTACGCCTGCGCAGAACCGAAAATCAAGATGGCGTCCCCATAGGAGAACCGGTTTGGGGGCGTGGTAGGCCTGAGTCGCTTCTGGTTCCAGTAACCTAGGCCACCAAACCACTACCCATTCAGCCAAACAGGGCCAAACTGGTAGGAACCCACCCCTGACTCTAACCCTGTATATGTAGCCGAAAGTGCAATTGGTCTGAAAAAGTAAAACAGGCAGGAAATAGGAGAAGGGGAGTGTAAAAGGCAGAGAGAAAGAGAGAGAGAGAAAAAGAAGTTCCCTCCTCGCTATTTCAGAAATGAGTAACTAAACCACAGGGGGGCTGACTTTTGGCCAAACAGGACGTTCGAGGTCGGATTCAACTGCAGTTCAAATGTAATCAGCCTTCATCTTGATCAGATAGAACTTTACTGAAATACACAAGGGGTGCCTTCCCCTATGCGACATCCCCGGGAGGAAGCAGCCCACAGCTCCCATCATTCACAGCCAGGAAAGGGAGGAGGGCTCCCTTGCACCCTCGTTCTCGTTAGTTAGTTGAGTTGGATCAAGTTTGGCCAGAAGTACTAAGCCAGCAACCTATGTTCCTGTGCTACCCTATAATGGATGCATCTCGGAATCAGACCAGAGCTGGAAGGGACCTCGGAGGTCTTCTCATCCGGCCCACTGCTCAAGCAGGAGACCCCATACAATTTCAGGCTGTCCAGTCTCTTCTTAAAAACCTCCAGTGATGAAGCATCCACGACTTCTGGAGGCAAGCGGTTCCCCTGGTTAATTGTTCTCACTGTTCTCACCCTCCTTCGTCCTAGCCTTCAAGTTTTTGCTTCTGATCTAATCAAGATCACGTGGAGTGTTAATACCACTTTGTAATGCCTTGGTAAGGCCACACTTGAAATACAGCATCCTGTTTTGGTCGCCACGATGTAGAAAAAAGATATGGGGACTCTAGAAACAGGGCAGAGAAGAGCAGCAAAGAGGATTAGAGGCCTGGAGGCGAAATCATAGGAAGAACAGTTGCAGGAACTGGGTATGTCTAGTTTAATGAAAAGAAGGACCAGGGGAGATATGATAGCAGTCTTCCAATATCTCAGGGGTTGCCACAAAGAAGAGGGGGTCAAGCTATTCTCCAAGGCACCTGAAGGCAGGTCAAGAAGCAATGGGTGGAAACTCATCAAGGAGAGAAGCAACTTAGAACTGAGGAGAAATTACTTAGAACTTAGGAAAACCTAGAATGTAGGACAACTTAGAACTGAGGAAAAATGACAGTGAGTACAATGAACCAGTGGAACAGAAGTTGCCTCCAGAAGTTGTGAATGCCCCAACACTGGAAGTCTTTAAGAAGATGTTGGATAGCCATTTGTCTGAAACGGTATAAGGTTTCCTGCCTAGGCAGGGGGTTGGACTAGAAGACCTCCAAGGTCCCTTCCAACTCTGTTAAATTTAATTTAAATGTAAAGATAGAAAGACCTGAACATGGATTTACAGAAAAACAAAAGCATACGATGCCATCAAGAGAGTAAAAGAATTGAAATGGAAACAGGCTGGTCACAGTTTCCCGCCTAAGCAGAGGGTTGGACTAGAAGACCTCCAAGATCCCTTCCAACTCTGTTATTCTAATTTTGCCATCTCTGCTCCTCCATCCAACTTTTGCATACATTCCTCCACTGTGCAATCTACTCCATTTCTGATTGGGGGGGGGGGGAGGAAATCATCTCTGTAGGTCAGTTTTACTATTTGCTTCTTCTGCAGAAAAGCACCAAAAATAATTTACCTGGCATGTTAAAAACTCTTTGTCTGCCAATTCTGGACTGGCGTCGCCTGGTGCCCTCAAGTTTTATACTTCTCAAGCAGCACTTTCCTGTTTAGTAAATCTGCCGTCATTTCTGGAGGGGATCCAGCGGCAAATACTTTACCTTGGAGAGATGGTTTTCCATATTAATTCCATCCAAGCTAAATCCCAGCCGTTGTTATTAAACAGAAATTCTTTCCCCTTCCATTAGGCATTTATGCAATTCCAGCTTTCGGTCAGTGAGAAATCTCTGACATGTTGGCTTAGGTATATCAGAATCGTTGGTTGGTGGAATTTTCTTGGTTGATAAACTCTCCAGAGAAAAACTTCCTCCTAGGCCTGGAAGCAAAGCTGGGCTAAAGAGCCCCAGGCCTTATCAGTGGTTGAATACAGACATTGTGTTCTGACCTTGGCTTCCCAAGATCATGAAGCCGACTCTTCGTCCTATAAAGCCTCCTTTTTTTTTTTTTAGGTTAAAGGGAATTCCTCTCCAGCAAAGTCCCGGCCAACAGTCTTTCATGAGATTTCACAACTACAGACCTTATCAGGCTTGGAGAGCTGCCAAGCCAATATCTTCCAAACTCCATGCTGTAGCAGCAATTACTTGGCAAGAAGTCAAGAACAGATTTTCCCCCTAATGAGTTGAACTAATTGTCTCCTGCAAACTCCACTCCCCTTTCGCTCCTCTTTATTCCCTATGGGAAGGGCCATTCACCATCCTCCCAATTCGGTCCCCGTTCCTTAGCTGTTCCCTTCACCTGGCAGCTCTACGCATGTGCACATCGGGAAAAGGCTCCAGCTGTTCCTCTGCCCCACTGATATCCGACTCCAAAGGCAGCTGATAACTGTTGGAGTGCCCTGGCCCCCTCTCTGCCTCTGATGCAGAGCCCTCATCAGAGCCTTCCCCAGCCTCCAGGACTGGGCCAGGTTCCTCCCCAACCTCCTCACTGTCTGAGTCTGCCACCAGCTCCACTAGTCGCTAGCTGCTGGCGGGCCACAACACCTAAGAAAACAGTCATTTCCTTGCTGACATACGTGTTTGCATGAATTCATCCATGCAAACCTAGGTTCATGATTCATCGTATGGTCAAACCCATTCCCCTTAAGATTTAGTCAGCCAACCATTTTAGATTAAAAACAATAGTTTTTATATCATGTTATCACGTAATTTACCAGGCAATTGTATCATTTTACATCAGAGCTTGTTTAGGTGATTAATGGAAGAATCCCGGGCGTAAAGGGGAAATTTAAGCATATAGTCAGACTGTTTGTTTGTTTATTTATTTGTTTGTTTATTTATTTATTTATTTAGAATCGTTCAATGGTGAGACGGGCGGCCTATAAATTAAATAAATATTTATGAAATGTATATGCTGCTCAACAGTTTCCTTCCTTAGGCTTTTGCTTATTTTGTTTCCCTCAACTTAGGAAAAAAGCCGTCACAAAACAGGGAAACCTATGCAGGAGAAATGTTCATAGCTGACTACTGTATATACTCGAGTATAAGCCTAGTTTTTCAGCCCACTTTTTGGGCTGAAAAAAGCCGCCTCGGCTTATACTCGAGTCAGTGAAAAATTTGCCCGAAATGGAGGAGAAAAAGGGGCGGGGCCATGCCGCTGGGTGACACTCGTGAATGGCCCAGTGCCCCTGTGAGTTTCCCCTCCCTCTGTGTCAGTTTGCCGCGCAGCGCGCACCGCACCATCCCCCCTCCTTACGTTCTAATGTAATGCAGGGCTGTCTTACGATTCCCCTTCCTCCCCCTCCTGCCGCTCTGCAACGATGTCCCACCTCCTCCTTGTTATGGCAAGCAGCCACATAGCGATGTCCCACCTCCTCTGGTACAGTGATCCAATGATAGGAATCACTGTGCCGTGTGTCATAGGAGGCGGGACATCGCTCCCGCGGCTGCACGGGACATCATCATCACAGCGGGACATCAGCATCATGAGGTGAGTGAAGTATTTCATTGAATACACCGCTAGTTTACTGTTTTTCTTTGAAATAAATATTCAAAAACATTATTGGTATCTATTTTTATTTTTGAAATTTACCGGTAGCTGCTGCATTTCCCACCCTAGGCTTATACTCGAGTCAATAACTTTTCCAGTTTTTTGTGGTAAAATTAGGTGCCTCGGCTTATATTCGGGTCGGCCTATACTCGAGTATATATGGTATATATTTAGAGTGTGATTTTTTTTTCACGTTCATTTCATCTGTCAACTAAAAATAGGCTGACACCCATATATTTAAGCTCAGATTAAATCCAAATTAATGGATTTAAGACCATTAAAATTGAACGGCCTAAGTGCTGGAAAGTTTCTCCTATGTTGACAAAGGAGAGAAGACCTTTCATAAAACCATTAAGTTCTAACAGAAGCCAGAATTCCAGTGTGCATTTTGTCCAAAATAGGATTGCTTCAATTATAATGTAATTCATCACATGTATGAATGTGCACCATAATGAACAGAAGAGGCTCTGCCAGCCTCTTACAGTGTTATAAACTTTCTGATTTTCTCTCTCTCCATCTCTCTTCCCTTCCCTCCCTCTCACACACACATACTCCTCATCTCTCTTTCTGTCTCCATCTTCCTTTCTTTCTCTTTTCTCCCTCCCTCTCTCTCTCACACACAGACACACTTCATCTCTTTCTCCATCTGTCTCTCTCTTGTTTTCTCTCCCTCCCTCTCTCTCTCACACACACTTCATCTTTCTTTCTCTCTCTTGTTTTCCCTTTCTCTGTTTCTCTCTCTGTCTCTCTCTCACACACACTCTTCATCTCTCTCTTTCTCTCACTCTCCATCTTCCTTTCCCTCACAGACATACACGCTCCATCTCTCTCTCTCTCTCTCTCTCCATCTCTCTCACATACACTCTCTCCATCTTTCTCTATCTCTCTCACACACACTCTTCATCTCTCTCTCTTTCTCTCACTTTCCATCTTTCTCTCACAGACATACACTCTACATCACTCTCCCTTCTCTCCATTTCTCTCTCACACACACACTCCACCTCTCTTACACACACACTTTATCTCTCTTTCTATCACTCTCCTTTCTTTCTCTCACAGACACACCTCCTCCATCTCTCTCTTTCTCTCATTCTCTCTCCCCCCCCCAATCTCCCTCTCTCCCCCCCACCCCTTACCCTTTGGTAAATGTCGTAGTGTGACAAATGTCAAAGGAATGGAAAGTTACTCAGTAACTATTTTTTTATACCCTTGATCTTATCAGTGAGCTGAGTTGGATGACTTTGGCTAATAAGTACTAACACAGCAACCTAAATGCTTATGCTGTATATATTAGACGCACATTGCCAAGACAGCCTCCTGGGAGGGAGGGAGGGAGGCGGCCGAATGAATGAATGGAAGGAGAGCATGGTAGGGCGGTCACCAGTTTCAGCTCCCAATTGGGAAGTCTTGTTTCCGCCAACCTAGTGCTGGCGTCTTCCAAGCCATCAAATGATACGTCTGTGGAGTTTCTCAGCCATCCAGGTCATGGTTGTCCCAAAGATGCTTTTCCAAAAGGCAGCTGGACTTCCTTCGTTTTTACTTGAAGACGTTTCCCTTCTCATCCAAGAAGCTTCTTCGGTTCTGATTGAGATTACCGGCCCCGTTATCCACGGCTAACAAGATGTTTGGCTCGGTGGGTGGAGGGTGGAACTCACAGACCAAGTCAAATGGTTTATCCCAGGATGAGCAAGGCTGAGACAGCCCCTTGGCAACTGGAGCCAACGGTGGGGATCAGAGGTGGTATTCAGCCGGTTCGGACCAGTTCGACCAAACTGGTAGTGGAAATCACAGGTGGGAGGGCCACCTGCCCCTGCTCTGTGCAATCCCATTTAGGCACTTTTTCAAGCTGTGTGCATGCATGTTCAAAGCACATGCACGGAAGACCGATGTATGCATGGATGCGCGCACTAATATTTGCGAACCGGTAGGGAAAGTAAGTGAATACTCTTCCTGGTTGGGATGTGCTTTAATGGTGGGAGTCAAACATTTTTACTACCAGTTCTGTGGGCGTGGCTTGGTGGGCGTGGCAGGGGAAGGTTACTGCAAAAATCCCCGTTTCCTCCTGATCAGCTGGGACTCAGGAGGCAGAGAATCGATCGGGGCGAGGCCAGCCAGAGGTGGCATTTACCGGTTCTCTGAACTACTCAAAATTTCCGCTATTGATTCTCCAGAAAGCTGGTCAGAACCTGCTGGATTCCACCTCTGATGTGCTTGGTTATTTCTTAAGCACATCAAGTTGCTTTCCGAAAGAGAAGCAGAGGCGGTGGCCTTCAAGATGCCATATCCACATTATCCCAACCCAGGCTCAGCTTGGCTCGTTCTGGAATTAAGCTCCCAGAATGAGCCAACTTCATAGAATAATAACCGAATAACAGATTGGAAGGGACCTTGGAGGTCTTCTAGTCCAACCCCCAGCTCAAGCAGGAGACCCTGTAGTATTTCAGACAAGCGGCTGTCCCTTCTCGCATTAAAAACCTCCAGTGAAGGAGCACCCATTACTTCTGAAGACAATTCAGTTGCAATTATTCAACTTTCAGACAACTCCACCTGGATGACTGAGAATCTTTATGGAGATTGATCTTCATTAACAAGTTTGCCTTTTGAACAAGCCATGGGCTGCAACTCTCCGAGTAATGAATAAGAATGGTTGGAATTGCTTATTTTTCTTCACCTTTCCAAAGCAGGAAGTTGTTTGTTTTATGTATTTTCTTGTTTTTATTGAGTTCTTCCATTGTAACGTGCCTTGAATTTCTCTGATCTAGCTTCCTTATAAATCTAATATATTACTATTGATATTGTTATCCAAGGCTGCATGCCTGCATTCATACCATGTTTGTTCAAATAATATAGGACTTAGACATATACCGCTTCACAGTGCTTTACAGCCCCCTCTAAGAGGATTGCAGAGTCAGCCTATTGCCCCCAACAATCTGGGTCCTCGTTTTACCAATCTGGGAAAGATGGAAGGCTGAGTCCACCTTGAGCTGGTGAGAATCGAACTGCTGGCAGTTGGTGGTCAGCAAAAGTAGCCTGCAGAACTGCATTCCAACCACTGCACTATCATAGCTGTGGTGGGATATTTCTGTTTCTCCCCCCACCCCCACATCCTTGAGCTATTAAATCAGTGTTTCTTAACATTGGCAACTTTAAATTGTGTGGACTTCAACTCCCAGAAGACCACACAGCTTAAAGCTGTCAAGGTTAAGACATACTATGTTAGATATCCCAAAGGTGCTTTTTTCAGGAGGCAACTGGATTTTCTTTCCCTTTTTTCTTTTGAAGACATTTGGCTTCTCATCCAAGAAGCTTCTTCAGCTCTGACTGGACGGTGGGGAATGTGGAAGGATTGATATTCCTTGAAGGCAGCTGGTCATTTGCATCCTTTTAGAGGGTCATTGAAGCCCTTGGAGGTTTATCTGTGACCTCAGAGGTCACCTGAATTAGTGCTCCTGGTTCCTGTAGTCTGCATTTTTCCCCTCCTCTGGAAATCCATTCCCACTGCCTTTTAACTATGTTAGATAGCTATTGTGGAACATGTAGAAAGAAATCTACATGAAATGAGACTTCTGCCCACTTGAGTCTTCAGTTTCTCCTTCCTTTTCTATCCATCCAGATCCGAGATGAGTGGGGCAACAAGATATGGATCTGTCCCGGTTGTGAAAAGCCGGACGATGGCAGCCCGATGATTGGGTGTGACGACTGTGACGACTGGTATCACTGGTAAGTGGCGGCGGCGGCGGCCATGTTCTGCTTCCGAAGTCATGTGGGAGAACTCTTGTGGGACTTCTGGGTGTTGTAGTCTTAGACATACAAATGATATGGAAATGGTCATTTATTACCTAAGATTGTGTGCTGTCGGCTTATTGTAATCCCCTGGAAGCATACAGACAAGATCTGAACACAAAAGTGTCCAAATTGGAGCACTTGGTCTGCATGCAATCATTTCTCAAAACATTGCTTACAATCAGTTGTCAGGGGTCCAAGTAATAGATCCATAGCAAGCAAGATTCCGAGGCAGGTGGATTCCTCAAAGAATAGCTTTATTGGATATATCATAATTGGCACAGATCTGGTGAAAACCGACTCTGAAGCTTCCTGCGGTTTTCACCTAATTAAAAATAAAAGTTTCCCCCCCAACCCCAAACAATCCCTCGCATGGTCCAATCAAGGCACTGCCTGGTTGCCTGGCGACCTCACTCCTCCTTCCTCTACCCCGGTGTGAGAATGTCCTTGGTTCCCAAGAAAAAGCATTTTATTTTGGCTACAAAACCCCAGCTCCAACCCTTCATATTTCCTCCTTTCTGCCGCCATGAAACCAGGCTGATGTCAACACTGAAGCTCCAAGATGGCTTTGGTCAGGTCATCTTCAGTGTTGACATCAGCCTGGTTTCAAGGCGGCAGAAAGGAGGAAATATAAAGTCCACGCAAATAATCTCGCTTTGGTCCAGTGGTTAAGGCACCAGGCTAGAAACTAGGAGAACACAAGTTCTAGTCCCACATTAGGTATGAAAACTGGTCATGTGACTTTGGGCCCATCACCAGGAGACAATGAGTTCTAGTCCCACTTTAGGCATGAAAGCCAGCTGGGTGACTTTGGGCCAATTACCAGGAGACAGTGAATTCTAGTTCCGCCTTGGGCATGAAAGCCAGCTGTGTGACTTTAGGCCAGTACTTCAATCCAACTCACTTCACAGGGTGGTGGTGTTTGTGAGGAAAACAGGAGGAAGAAAGTGAGTGGGATATGTTTGCCACCTCAAATTATTTGTGAAAAATAATAAAGGCAAGATTTATGGATGGATGGATGGATGATTGGAAGATGAATATAGGTATAGTTACTATATTTAAGAATATCAGGCACGAAAGATCAGGTTCGCATGTGAAGGTCCAATTAAACTCATTTATTACTAAAAGAAAACCCTATGTACAGTACAAGAATCTTCTCAACTAACTGCTAGCACCTGCTTGGAGTAAGATAAGGACCAATAGAATTCAAGGAGAGTTGGGCTTAGTCCTCTTGTGGCTACCTAGGGATTCTAGACTCATTCCTCTTTTAACTCTGCCTCCAGGTTCTGCCACCATCCTTCTTCTGCAATAAGTAAATGAAAACTCCAGTTAAATCTGGTTTATTTTTTCTCCTAGCCCTTTCTTCCTGTTTTGGGGACGTTCCATCCCTGGGCTTAACACAGCCCTCTTTTTAGATGGTTTTATAGACCCCTATAAATTAAAACAGGGTTTTCCAGCAGCCAAGTGATACATTCGGGCTGTCCTTACTATCTCCGGTATTGAATTCCTCCTTGCAAAGCACTGATGTGAATATAGACTTCCCTGAGTTTTTCATTACTTAAATAATCCGAAGAGTATTTTTCCTGAACTGAAAGAGATTTATTCAGTGAACTGAGCAATCGTTCTACGCATTTAAACAGACAAACGGTCCCAGTGGCTTTATATATATAAAAAAGAAGTGTGAACTTTTTTTTTTATTAACTTTTTTTTTCTTAAACCTTTAATTTCCTATATTTTTCAGCCAAAAAAAAAAAAAAAAAAGCAAGCTATGGAATTCTTGTTTATATATGCATGTCTTTTTAAAGGATGAGGAACTATATCCAGTGGTGGGATTCAAATAATTTAACAACTGGTTCTCTGCCCTAATGACCATCTGGGTAGGCGGGGCTCAGTGGTCATGTGATTGGGTGGGCGTGGCCAACTCAACATCACTCAGGTCGATGGATGCTTCACCTTAGCTGTGACAATGTCATAAGGGTTAACCGGAGAGGCAGTTTCTGTAAGCAGGGAGAAGAAAGATGAGGCTAGAAACAACACCAGAATGTTTCCTTCCTGCCTTCCTTACAGGATTATCCCTGTAAAGTGAGGAAAAACAAAATGAGATTTCTTCCAACAACCGGTTCCCCGAACTGCTTATAGAAAGTTAACAACCGGCTCTCCCGAATAGGTGCAAATTGGCTGAATCCCACCACTGAATATAACCCTTTAGATTAGAACCAAAGAACCAGTGCCCTAAAATGAGTAAAAACAGTAGAGGAAGTGTGTAAAAAAAAAAAACCAGAAAGAACATTCTTTATGTACAGATGCATTCCAGTTTATGCACGATGTGGGAAAAATATATATTTATATCTGGAAGTACAATTCAGAGAAAACGCCTAACGCTAATACTCGGAGATCTGCAGCCATTCTAAGTATCTTAAGAACATGTTTCACAAGAGAAACTACAGGAAATAACACTTGAGTAAATCCTCCGGTGCCTCATTTTATTCATATCTGCAGGAGGATTTTGAGGTGGGGGAAAACACGAGATCAGCGCTGACACCACATAAATTACAATTATGGAATCTCTTCAGTTATGTTTGTGTGTAAAAACGAAGCCATCGTCAAACAAAACGTATTTTGGTGTTGTTGCTTTTTTTAAACCACGTTCTATCCAACCTCTGTCACAGGATGGCGAACTGTTGTTCCCTCCCCTTTAAATCAAATTATTGTTAGTCCTTGACTTGTGACCATTTGTTTAGCGATCATTCGAAGCTACAACGTCACAAACTTAGGACGGTTTTTCGCCCTTACAACAATAGCGGTATCTCCGGGGGACACATGATCAAAATTCCGACACTTGGCAACTACCTCATGTTTATGATGCTTGCAATCTCCCTCGGTCGTGTCAATCCCCTTTTACGACCTTCTGACAGGCAAAGCCCAGGGGGAAAACAGATTCACTTAACAACCATGTGACTAACTTATTAACCATGGTGGTGATTCACTTAACACCAGAGGTGGTATTTATCCAGTTCAGACCAATTCGCCTGCACCAGTAGCAGGGCTTGCCCCAAAGAAGAGGGAGTGAAACTATTCTCCAAAGCCCCTGAGGGCAGGACAAGATGCAATGGGTGGAAACTAATCAAGGAGAGAAGCAACCTAGAACTAAGGAGAAATTTCCTGACAGTTAGAACAATTAATCAGTGGAACAGAAGTTGCCTCCAGAAGTTGTGACTGCCCCAACACTGGAAGTCTTTAAGAAGATGTTGGATAGTTATTTGTGTGAGCCTAGGCAGGGGGTTGGACTAGAAGACCTCCAAGGTCCCTTCCAACTCTGCTATTGTATTGTAAATTGCGGGTGGGCCTGCCCCCCCATCCTGGCTCTATTCCGTCTGTTTTTTGAGCAAAGCGCATGCACTGAAGGTGGGGCGCATGTGTGGACAGGGCGCGTGCAAGAGAAGCTTGTGCGTGTATGCACACACATTTGCAAATCGGTAGGGAAGGTAAGTGAAAATCACCCCTGCTGAACACCCATGGGGAGAAAGGTCATAAAATGGGTCAAGGCTCACTTAACGGCCATCTCCACTTAGCACCCGAAATATAGGGGCTACGTTGTGGCCTTAAGTCAAGGATGACCCGCGGCTGTTTAATCCTGTTAAAAATTTGCAAGGACGCGTTCTCCTCCTCCCGCCATCGTTCACCCCTTTCTCCTTTTCCTTCGCAGGCCCTGCGTCGGCATCACGGCTGCTCCCCCGGAAGAGATACAGTGGTTCTGCTCCAGGTGCGCGAGCAAAAAGAAGGACAAAAAACACAAAAAGGGGAAACACAAAGCACACTGAGGTTGTGGAGAATTGGACATTCCTGCTCCTGAGTCCTCTTTTCAGTCCGGCTTCTGCTGCCCTCTCCGTTGCCATCACATTTCTAAGGATTTTGATTTTTGGGAGGAATCGCAAAGACGCACATCGTTACGCACAATTCTCTCCCTCCAGTTGTCTCTCTCTCTCTCTCTCCTCCTTCCCCAAGTGTGAACAGCACAAATTGAGAATTTAACAGACTCTCCAGCCAGAAGAACAAGCAAGCAAGCAGCAGAGACCTTTGTAAATATCGCACGCCTTCCCTCTCCAAAGTTTGCTGCTGATTTTTTTTTCCTGGTTTAAGTAGCAGGAGAGACTAATTACGATCCTTTTGAAGCCCCTGGAGTGATTTCCACAGCCCCCGGCCTCTTCCTTGCAAAGATAGAAAAATCAGATTTGACTCCAGGATGGAGATTTTTTTTTTTTTTCTGATGGGAGTATGTGAAACTTCTTTCTCCTTGTTTTTTTCTTCCTCCCCCCTTTTTTTTTTTTTACAACAACATAAATAAATCTGCCTTAGCTTTTTGTGAAATGACTTCCCTTTTCTTTCGGGGTTGTATATATTTGGGAGGGGGGGGTTAGGTTTCTCTTCTTCAAATAAAAATATGAATTGGATTTTTCTCTCCCCTTCCAAACCCCGTGTGAATTAAGATTCGATCTGGAAAAAGAAGAGATTTTCACCTTGCTCATTTCAGAAGTTCATCGAAGCACTTGCTAGAAATAGATTGATTTACTTTTTTGACTCGGGTTGATACTTAGATAGTAAAGGTAAAGGTTCCCCTCGCACAAATGTGCTAGTCGTTCCCGACTCTAGGGGGCGGTGCTCATCTCCGTTTCAAAGCCGAAGAGCCAGCGCTGTCCGAAGACGTCTCTGTGGTCATGTGGCCGCCATGACTCAACACTGAAGGCGCATGGAACGCTGTTCCCTTCCCACCAAAGGTGGTTCCTATTTTTCTACTTGCACGTTTTACGTGCTTTCAAACTGCTAGGTTGGCATAAGCTGGGACAAGTCACGGGAGCTCACTCCATTACGTGGCGCTTGGGATTCGAACCGCCGAACTGCCGACCTTTCTGATCAACAAGTGCAGCACCTTAGCCCCTGCAGTAAAGGTAGCTTTCGACTTGCAACCAAATTGAGCCCCGAATTTCCAGTGCTAAGCGAGGCAGTTATTTAATGAATTTTGCCTCATTTTACAACCTATCTTGCCACAGAATCACTGCAGTTGTTAACTTGACAACAAGGTTATTAAGTGAATCTGGCTTCCCCATTGACTTTGCTTGTCAGAAAGTTGCAAAAAATGATCACGTGACCGCAGGACACTGCAACCGACATGCAGACATGCCAGTTGCCCAGCGTCCTAATTTTGATCAGGTGACCAGGGGGGTGGCTGCAGCCGTTGTAAGTGTGAAAAACGGTCACACGTCCCTTTTGACACTGTCGTTGTAACTCTGAATGGCCACTAAACAAACGATTGTAAGTCAAGAACTACTTGCAATTTACAGTATTTAAGCACTTCCTAGAAATAGATGGTTTTTTTTTTTTACTCTGATACCTGAAAGGCACTGTGACTAATTTTGAAATTTGCCTCAGAATTATTTTTAGGACTTTGTTATTTTACTTTTTTTTTTTTTTACATTTTCCTCATCTTGTGGAAGGTTACATAGATTTCTGGATGCGGGTGTGATGGGGACCCAATCCATATATTCAATTCTACTTTTCAACCAAGACTTGGAATGGAATGGAATGGAATTTATTATTTATATGCCGCCCTTCTCCGGGAAGACTCAGGGTGGTGAACAATCCAAAAAGGGAAAGGGGAACATCAAAACGAAATACAAATAATAAAAATAAGCAACAGTCGCACAACCATACATGTCGAGAGGGGAGGGAACTCATCACCCCCAGGCCTGCCGGCAAAGCCAGGTTTTGACGGCTTTTCGGACGGCCTGGAGAGAGGTGAGGGTCCGAATCCCTGCGGGGAGTTCGTTCCAAAGGGCCGGAGCTGCCACAGAGAAGGCCCTCCCCCGGGTAGTAGCCAGATGGCATTGGCTAGTAGATGGAACCCGGAGGAGGCCAACCCTGTGAGATCTAATGGGTCTGTGGGAGGTAATTGGCAGCACACGGTCTCTCAAGTACCCAGATCCAATACCATGAAGGGCTTTATAAGTTACGACTAGCACCTTGAAGCGTATCCGGAGACTGATCGGTAACCAGTGCAGCTCATGGAGGATAGGTGTAACGTGGGTGTACCGAGGTGCACCCACGATCGCTCGCGCGGCTGCGTTCTGGACGTGTTGAAGTCTCCGAATACTCTTCAAGGGCTGCCCCATGTAGAGCGCAGACTTCAAAGCAGAGGTCTCCAAGCTTGGCAATTTTATGACGCATGGACTTCAACTCCCAGAATTCCTCAGACAACCAGGAATTCTGGGAGTTGAAGTCCACAAGTCTTAAAAGTTGCCCAATTTGGAGACCCCTGCATTTCTTCTGTCAGAACCAAAAGATACTGGCAAAGAACAGTAAAAGATCCTTCGTATTCTGCGTTTTGAAATTCAGATTTAAAATTCCTGGCATTTAACTGGAATAACAGGCCTCACGGAAATAACTGCAAACAGTGCAAAGCGTGTTTTTCTTCATATCCTTGGGACTAATGTTCAGGAAATGCCTGAGCCTAAGTGGTCAGAAAACAGGCTTATTTAAATATATGGGTTTTTGCCACCTAAATGCAGATATTTTTCATCAGAGCATTTAAAAAAAGAAAGTAACTCAACTTGTGCCTATAGAAAACTAGCTGGATACCCGTGCTTCGCAATGAAACTATGTGATTGGGCTATGCGGGAGGCATTCGTTTCATAATCCATTGGCTCGGTCGGTAATTAAAACACATAAGGGAATATCGCTCCTGCCGCCTTGAGTCCGAAAGCAGTTCCATAGGTGGAAGGCGTAGACATTTTGGTGAGGTACTGACATTTAGTACTGTAAGGAGCCCCAGACGGCTCCTGTGTGAAGGAGTGGAATGTCTGCCAGTTTGAACTGAGGTAACGGAATGTGAGGCAAATGGCAGTTGGAACAGAGTTCTTTTCAGGTGGGGAGGTGGAGTAGAACTCCTTAGCACCAGGGCGTGTTAATTACTGTATAAGAAATACTAATGATCTGATGGTCATTTCGGAAAATCCTTTCTTAGCGAGCACCTAAAAGCCAAGAGGAACATATGTGCCAAATTTCAAGTTTGTAGGCTTTACAGTTCTGGAGATTTTGTGATGAGTGAGTGGTATTTGGCTTATAGATAGATAGATAGATAGATAGATAGATAGATAGATAGATAGATAGATAGATAGATAGATAGATAGATAGATAGATAGATAGATAGATAATCCTCAGAGTGAGGAGAAAACCAGTTTCAAGAGATAAGGGCAACCCTCATCAAAATTGCCTTAATTTGCGATCAGAAGTTGACTAGAGGTTGCCGACTTTATCTATGCCAGCTTGCAAATTGATCATTTAAAAAAAAAAAGTTTCTTTCCCTGAAGCCGGGAAGTTTAACACAAGTTGCCAAGATGGGAGGCTTAGGCGGCCTGTCATGTCCGAATTGAAGGCGCCTAAATCTGGTGGATTTTCAGGAACGCACTTCTCTTTTAAAATTTGGCACGCGTTCTCTTAAAGGCTAGAATACTATAGGCTAGTATTCTGGGAATTAAAACTCAGCTAAAGCAGAGAAGCTGAGCTTTACATAAACAGCAGGGGGAAAAATTAAATCAGAAATGTGTTCTTTTCCACTCAGTTTCCTGTCAAACTGACCAGACTCGACTTCAAAATCAGAATAGGAATCAAACTTGGTTTATTTTTCAATTCGGTTTTATAACTTTTTTTTTTTAAGGCCGATTTGGAAAAAAAGACAAATTCCATCTGGTCTTGAAGATTTACCTTATTCTTATCTCTTGGACCGCAAAAAGATTGCCGTGAGAGTTACGAAGATTATTTGAACGTTTTACTGAGTTTGGCGAAGAGGTAAATAAACTGCGGAAGAAATATATGAAGTCCGCATTCCACATTACACTTAAGGAAAAATAGTTTCATTTTTTCATTTTTCATTTCATTTATTTGACATTTATAGGCCACCCTTTTCCCTGAGGGGACTCAGGGCGGCTTACAATTTGTAGGAAGGGAGTGCAAGACAAAACACAAAAAGAAAATGTGGAATATAATACAATAAAACAATAAAACACAACATTCATTCAACATTCGGGTGGGGCGAGATTAGGGTCTTATCCCCAGGCCTGACGGGATAGCCAGATCTTGAGGGCTGTGCGGAAGGTCTGGACGGTGGTGAGGGTACGAATCTCCACGGGGAGATTGTTCCAAAGCGTCGGAGCTGCTACTGAGAAGGCTCTCCTCCGCGTAGTCGCCAGTCGGCACTGACTGGCGGATGGAATTCGGAGGAGGCCTACTCTATGCGATCTGATGGGACGAAGGGAGGTAATCGGCAGAAGGCGGTCTCTCAAATAGTCAGATCCACTACCATGGAGGGCTTTATGAATGGTAAGTAGCACCTTGAAGCGCACCCGGAGATCAACAGGTAGCCAGCGCAGCTCACGGAGGATCGGTGTTATGTGGGCGAACCGAGGTGCGCCCACGATCACTCGCGCGGCCGCATTCTGGACTAGCTGGACTAGCTGAAGTCGCCGGATGCTCTTCAAGGGCAGCCCCATGTTTCCTGGTTCAGAAGTTAAATCTTGGTGCTTTTTTATTATTACGGTTAATAACCAGATCACGATGGAGTGATTTTAAAGCATGAAAAGATCGGAATCAGAAGTCGAACAGAAGCCATTAATAAATAACAGAGGAGAAAACGTTGCACATAAAAAAAAATAGGTGAGCCATTATTTGGTCACAAAGTGGACACTGAAAATAAATTACATGAATACACTTAGTCCTCGACTTATAACAGTTAATTTGGAGACCGTTCAGAGTTACAACAGCACTGAAAAAACTCACTTATGACCATTTTTCACACTTGTGACCTTGGCAGGATCTCTGTAACATGATCAAATTTTGGATACTTGTCAACTGACTCGTATTTATGACGGTTGTCGTGTGCCCGGGGTCATGTGCTCCTCTTTTGCGACCTCCTGACAAGCAAAGTCATTGTGGGGGAAGGCCAGATTCACTTAACAACTGTGTTACTACCTTAACCACTGCAGCAATTCACTTAACAACGGTGCAAGAAAAGTTGTAAAATGTGACAAAACTCACTTAACATCTGTCTCACTTAGCAACCAAATTTTAGGCTCTATTGTGATCGTAAGTTAAGAACTACCTGTATAAAACCCAAATAAAAATGGAAAGGACAGAAGCAGGCTGGAGAGATGGAAAACACATTTATTTATTTACCATATGGCTTATCATAGGCAGACTGCAATATGAATTAAAATTTCACCTACGTTCAAAAGTTAATGTTAAAAAGACCTATATTCAGATGCCAATATCTAGGCCAACCTTTTTGTTGGCGCGTGCAATGTGTGTGTGACACACACCACACAGCGCCCCACTGTGCATGTGTGCATGCCCCCCTGCGCTCCCCTTCCTGCGCATACATGCACAACCCCCCCGAGTGCCCCATTTTGGGGCTAGTAGGCTTCCCCCCCCCAGCCCCCTGGGACCAAAAATGGGCCATGGGGGGGATGTGCAACCCCCTGTCCGCCCCCACACCCTTGCATGCACATATGACCCCCTACCCATACACACGTCTCCCGCATGTGCCCGCCCCCCCCCCCTGCACATGCACAGCAGAGATCCCAAAATCAGCTGGCCAGCGGAAGGTGCGTGCGCATGTGGAGCTGAGCTGGGGTGACAGCATGCCCGCAGAGAGGGCTCTGTGTGCCACATGCATGCTATAGGTTCGCCATCACGGATCTATGCCATCTAACCACTGATTTATGTGCAAAAAAATTGAAAACTGGACTGATATATTTGCAGCTTGTCATATTGTGAGTGACGTGTGAATCCCAACTTCAGGGAGAACAATAAATTGGACAGCTACTCAGCAGGATGAAAAATGCAAGAGCCCTAATTTTTAGGTATTTCTTTTGCAGAAATCATCTCCCTGCACAACGTACAGGTGAGTATATGATATCTGCCTCTGGCAAGGTGTTCTTCCCCCCCCCCACCCTCTGGAAAGTGTCCTCTGCTAAGCACACTCAGGTTCCCTATCCTGCCCCATGTGACCTGCGATTCCGAAGAGAAACACGAGGAAAATGGGAGCACCTCAAAACCTCCCAAAAGTTCACCCGAGCCTCGGCAAGAGATAAAATACTGTGCGCTACCTTCTGTATCAACTAAATCTCTTTTCCTCTCTTGAATAGGACAATTAAGGGCCAAGTAACCCAATTAAGAGTATAAAATGAAGGCTGAGATACGGAGACATCGCCGGGGAGAACGAGGTTCGCTAATGCCACACCGGCTACGTTTCCAGTACTTCCCCAAAAAAGAGTTTTATGACAAAAAAATTTAAATCACAGGAAAGTCATTTGTTCCCTTTCCAAGCCTTTAGCTAGCCATCTGTCTGTCTGCCTATCTTTTAGCTATCTGTGTCTGTCTGTCTCTGTCTGTCTGTCTATCCATCTATGTCTGTCTCTATCTATCTCTGTCTGTCTATCTCTGTCTCTGTATGTATGTATGTATGTATGTGTATGTATGTATGTATGTATGTATGTATGTATGTATGTATGTGTCAGCCTGCCTGCCTGCCTGCCTACCTACCTACGTACGTCTGTCTGTCTGTCTGTCTGTCTGTCTGACTATCTATCTATCTATCTATCTATCTATCTATCTATCTATCTCTTTATATCTGTCTGTCTGTCTATCTATCTATTTATATCTATGTCTGTCTATCTGTCTATGTCTCTATCTATCTATTTCTTTATATTTGTTTGTCTGTCTGTCTATCTATCTATCTGTATGTATGTATGTATGTATGTATGTATGTATGTATGTATGTATGTATGTGTATCTACTTACCTAAGCCTAAAAAGAGATGCATATCCTTGCATGCAGAGAGACGCTGATAATATTTGGAATAATGTCTCTCAACAAACCCACCATCCATCCTTCTTCTCCCTTAAGGAAATCATCTTTTGTTAGTGCTCAAAGGGAGACACTTTCCTTCTCAGATCACAAAACAATTAGGTTGCGCCATGCAATATGAACATTGGAGGACCTAAAGCAGTCCAGCAAATTGTTGCAAACCGAGGCAGGGCATTTAAAGAACAGGGCAATACCTTTGTGGGTCTCGGTTTCTGTTTTGTGTGCAGCAGTGACAAAATATCCTTCCCCGGTTGCTGCCGAGTTGAACCTCCCTTTCCACAATATACCTAGCCAGCCTCTAAATGTGGTCATTTGCCCTACAGTTAAGTTCTTTACTTCACAATCACTTGTTTAGCGACCGTTCAAAATTACAACAGCACGGAAACAAGTGGCTTGTGACCTGTTTTTCACACTGATGTCCGTTTTTCACATTGACGACCGTTGCAACATCCCCTTGGCCCTGGGATCAAAATTTGGCTGCTGGACAACTTATATTTTTGGCAGGTTGCAACCTCACAGGTTCCCCATTTACGACCTTCTGACAAGCAAAGTCAACGGGGGAAGCCAGGTTCGTTTAACAACTCTGTCGCCAACTTTCTCGTCATAAGTGGATCGCTGCATCGGTTAAGTTAGGAACATGGTTGTTAAACGGATCAGGTTTCCCCACTGACTTTCCTCATTAAAAAGATAAAGGTTCCCCTCGCACATATGTGCTAGTCATTGTGAGTCCCCCTGGGAATAGGGCGGCATACAAGTCTAATAAACTAACTCATTCATGACTCTAGGGGGCAGTGCTAATGTCCATTTCAAAGCCGAAGAGCCAGCACTGTCCAAAGACGTCTCCGTGGTCATATGGCCAGCATGATCCAATGCTGAAGGCGCACAGAACACTGTTACCTTCCCACCAAAGGTGGTTCCTGTTTTTTTACGTGCTTTTGAACTGCTAGGTTGGCAGAAGCTGGGACAAGTAACGGGAGCTCACTCCATTACGCGGCGCTATGGATTTGAACCACCAAACTGCTAAGCTTTCTGATCGACAAGCTCAGTGTCTTAGCCACTGAGACACTGAGCCCTTTCATCATTAGAAGATCACAAAAACTGATCACATAACCCCTCCCCCTCCAGGACTCTGCAAGTGTCATAAATACACACCAGTTGCTTGTGTGCAAATTCTGACCACATGACCGTGGGGATGAGAGTCAGATGGCCATAAGTTACTTTTCAGTGCCGTTGTAACTTTGAACGGTCATTCAACAAATGGCTGTAAGTCAAAGACAGCGTGCCACTGGTCATTCCCAGGAGAGAAGATAAGCAGCCTGGGGGGGATTCTTGTATTATAGGTGGTCAGTAATAAAATGTTAATAAAGGAAAGATGGAGGGCAAAAGAAGAAAGGGACGACAGAGAATGAGTGGCTGGATGGAGTGACCGAAGCAGTCGGGGTGAACTTAAATGGACTCCAAAGGATGGTAGAAGACAGGAAGGCCTGGAGGAAGGTTGTCCATGGGGTCGCGATGAGTCGGACACGACTTTGTAACTAACAAAGCAACAATAAAGTATTTGACTTTTGTTATTCACAAGTGACTCTCGTTGTTTGCCGGTGACACTAACAAGAGTCTCTGGTTGGGCTATCTTCCTCTCTTCGGCCCGAGTGGAAGACGAGCCTTATCTTCTGAAGGCATCTACATTTTGGGCTTCCAGCTTGAAGAACGAGTTGGGCAAGCCACACAAAGCCCTGTCGATTGATCTACCCTGGAATTTCTCAAGAAGTAGAGGAGATGCATATCCAAGATACCTTAGAAAGGCAGGGAAAGGCCTCCTCCACCTTTAATGAGTCCTTCATCCTGACAACACCTTGGTGATCTCAAGGCGCTCCTTTCTCCACAGCTTTGCAGGTGGCACTTAGGAATGTTTTGGAAGTGGAAACATCTCAAGAACAATGTGATTTTGCTACAGGCTGGCCGCCGTCCTTGGAAGGCTAATTTCCAACCGCTGATTGGCTGCTTATTTCCATAAATTCTCAAATCACAATTACTTGTTTTGGTTACAGTCATTTTTTCCGCACAACAGCCATCGCTGATTGATGGGTCCCATCTGAATGCATCAATTTCTCTCCCACCCCACAGCTGAAATCATTTTACAGGCAATATTTCTGACTGAAAACATTCAGAGCTATTGACGATCTGGATTTCTTATTGAAAAGTGTGTTTTAATTTGCGACTCAACATTTAAAACACTAAAAAGCACCTTGAAGGCAGGATGAGAAGCAATGGATGGAAAGTGATCAAGGAGAGAAGCAACTTAGAACTAAGGAGAAATTTTCTGACAGTGAGGACAATTGACCAGTGGAACGACTTGCCTCCAGAAGTTGTGGGTGCTCCATCAATGGAGGTTTTTAATAAGAGATTGGACAACCATTTGTCTGAAATGGTACAGGGTTTCCTGCTTGAGCAGGGGGTAGGTCTAGATGACCTCCAAGATTCCTTCCAACTTAGTTATGCAGCATTCTGTAAAATCTCTCATATTTGCTTTCATTTACTGAGTGCTTCAGCAGATCTCTTTAACTGACCAGATACCAGTCACATATTTTCCATCAGATTTTAACGCCATGATTTGTCAGCCATCCAATATTCTCAATTACTGAATACTATCACAGGTCACTATTAAATATCATTGCCCATCAGTTATTAGACACAATTAGATTCTACCTAATTTTACACTCAAACATAGTAGCCTAGTTGTTGTGCACTATAGAAATGAAAAAAAATGTAAGTGCTCAAGAGTATTTGAATATCTGACTTTTCAACGTCTATGAAGATTCTCAATCATCCAGGTCATGGTTGTCCATGAAGATAAATCCTTCCATTCGCCACCATCCAGTCAGAACAGAAGAAGCTTCTGGGATGAGAAGTGAAATGCTTTCAAGCGAAACGAAGAAAGTTTTGAAAAAGCACCTGTGTGGGATATCTGAGTTTTAAATTTGTAAAGAAAATTCCTGGAGGCCCATTCTTTCTCGATTTTATTTTCCTGATGCAAATTTAGAATTAAGTACCGTATTTTTCAGAGTATAAGATGCACTGGAGTATAAGACGCACCAAGTTTTTGCATCCTGCAGACCTCCCAACCCCTCTGCACGACTCATTTTTTTAAAAAAAATGGGGCATGCAGTGAGTTTGAGAGGCCTGCAAAATGCTCCTGGGGGCTGGGGGGAGGGGCAAAAATGAGCAAAAATCAGCCCGTTTTTGCCCAAAAAAGGGCATGGATAGCCTTTAGGAGGCTTGTAGAGTGCTCCTGGGGGTGCCCCCCCCCCAAATGAGCAAAAAATGCACCCATTTTTAGCTTGTTTTTGCCCTTCCCTGCCCCCAGGAGCACTTTGCAGGTCTCCCAAACTCTCTGCACATCCATTTTTGCAAAGGGGGTGAGGTTTCAGGAGGCCAAAAATGCTGTATTCAGTGTATAAGACGCACCCAGATTTTCACCCTATTTTGGGGGGGAACGGTGCATCTTATACTCTGAAAACATGGTATGTTGAATAACTCCAACCTGCCCATTTAGCAGCCTTCTAGGCAGTGGTGGGATCCTGCCTGTTTAACAACCGGTTCGGTTATTGTGTGTTACGCACACGTGCACAGTTTTACCAAAACTTACCTTCAACATTACTGTTTGCAGAGTAGCACAGCTGAGGAGCAGCAATCCGCTCTGCCGTGCTAATCAGCTGAGAGGATATAGATAAGTAAAGTGCTAGGGCAGGTCGACCCAGCTGATTGTTGGAGCGAACTGGTTCACTGTCAGCTGATCATCACAGCTACCAGTTCGCCCAAACCGGTCCGAATCATCTGAATCCTACCCTTGCTTCTAAGACATTAAACCAAGATATTTATGGAGATACTCAATCATCCAGGTCATGGTTGTGCCGAAGGTGCTTTTCCAGGTGCTTTTTTAAAATTGAAATCTGTCTGGTCCAGCAAGTGGTAGAACTTTGCAGGGTTCAGCTAATCTCAGAACACTAATCTGGCTAGTATTGGATGGGAAATCACCAGGAAATCCCAGGACTGTAGGCTCAGGTGAGAAATCAAAAGATGTTCCAGACGAAGGCAATGACAAACTGTCTGAATTAGGGATAGCCAACTTTGGCAACTTTTAAACTTGGTGGGTTTCAACTCCCAGAATTCCCCAGCCAGCCAATTCTGGGAGATGAAGTCCACAAGTCTTAAAACTGCCAAGGATGAATACCCCCGATTTAGATGGTTTGGGGAATTCTGGGAGATGAAGTCCACAAGTCTTAAAACTGCCAAGGATGGATACCCCTGTTTTAAATGGTTTGGGGAATTCTGGGAGATGAATTCCACAATTCTTAAAACTGCCAAGGATGAATACCCTTGATTTAGATGGTTTGGGGAATTCTGGGAAATCAAGTCCACAAGTCTCAAAGTTGCCAAGGATGGACACCCCTGGTCTATTGAATTGCCAAGAAACTACACATAGATGTCCATGAAGTTCTCCAGCTCAAGTTGAAGGGCATTTGACTTTATTGACCTAGTTGGGTACAGATGACATCAACCAGCTTTGGCTGACCTTGGGGAAGTTAAACAGGGTCGGATCCTGACAATACTCAGATGAGAGACCTAAGTTGGTAGGCTAGACTGAAAGAATATCTCAAAAGAAGACACTGGCCAGTCACGAAGTCACCATGAATTGAGCCGAGTTTGAGGGAACCTCTCTTTATGAAATGTGGCTACTTTGGGCTAGATGGTGAATTATTATTTGCACCTCTTCCTTGTTTTTTAAGCAACCATGTTCAGAGGAGCTCGTGACAATGCTTCATACCAATGACCAACCTACATGTTAGTCAGGCCTCCAACAAGCTTTACCATGCCTGCCACCCATCTTGGCAAGGGAGGGTCTTGCAGAGGTTAGGAAGCATCCTAGCCTGTAATTGTGGTTAGATGTGCAAGCTGTCAGGTATGTAAGGCTTCTGAAATGAAGTCTCCTCTGGCCACAGGTAAGCCTGTTGATTTGGGAGTTCTGGGCGCAGATCCAAGGCTGGCCTGCGTTACGCAAAAAAAAAGATGTGTAGGATGAGAATAAGTGTCCTGTTTAGGAAATCACATCCCATGACTATTTTAATTCTTTAGGCAATGAGAGCGCTTAATTAAGCCTTTTATCTCTACTCTAATGGTCCTTATCAACACCTGAGAGTTATCTCCGTGTTCCCGATTAGATGCTCTTTCTCACACTTTTACTCCTTTAAGAAAGACTGGGGTTATGCAAGAGGACAATTTATTCCACTTCCACTGATATAACCTGTGTGTCATTCCGCCAACTTCTTTGGGAAAAGAAACACTTTCCAAGTTCTAGTTGTTAGGTGGATGTTTGTTAATAGCTTATACAATATACAGTACCTGGGACATGGTGGCTCAGGGGCTAAGACGCAGAGCTTGTCGATCAGAAAGGTCGGCGGTTTGAATCCCTAGTGCCGCGTAATGGAGTGAGTTCCCATTACTTGTCCCAGCTTCTGCCAACCTAGCAATTTGAAAGCATGTAAAAATGCAAGTAGAAAAATAGGAACCACCTTGGTGGGAAGGTAACAGCGTTCCGTGCGCCTTCGGCGTTTAGTCATGCTGGCCCCATGATCACGGAGATGTCTTCGGACGGTGCTGGCTCTTCAGCTTTGAAATGGAGATGAGCACTGCCCCCTAGAGTTGGGAATGACCAGCACATATGTGCGAGGGGAACCTTTACCTTTACCTTACAGTACCTGATGTTAAAAGTATCTGTAGCTACTACTTAATAAGTTGGGAAAATGTGGTTAGGTAGCATCACCACCGGGTGGATTCATAACTGGATGACCAACCGCACTCAACATGTAGTCCTCAATGGTACTACATCTACACGGAGGGAAACAGGCAGTGGGGTACCCCAAGGTTTTGTCCAAGGCCCAGTAGTCTTCAGAGTCTTCATCAACGATTTGGATGAGGGGTTAAAAGGGGAACTCATAAAATTTGCAGACGACACCAAGCTGGCAGTAATAGCCAACACTCTAGATGATAGGCTCAAGATCCAGACGGATCTCCATAGACTTGAACACTGAGCCCTGTTTACCTGAACAGCAATACCTTCAAATCATAACTAAATTTGCATGACCCCCTCAATAAAGCTAATCATCACAAGAGTGCAAGAGCTGGACAAGGAATAATATAATTCCTTATTTTTTACTATTAAAATTTAATCTGTATAACAGAGTCAATCTCAAACATTGAAGCATCCCAGAATGTCTGGCCAACGACCATCATGGGACAACAGTTTGTCTGAAATGATATAGTGTTTCCTGCCTGAGCAGTGGGTTGGACTAGAAGACCTCCAAGGACCCTTGAAATTTTGTTCTCTATTCTGTTCTGTTTCTGCTCCTGTTCCTATTTTATTCCTATTCCTATTCCTATTCCTATTCCTATTCCTATTCCTATTCCTATTCCTATTCCTATTCCTATTCCTATTCCTATTCTATTCTATTCTACTCTACTCTCCTATTCCTATTCCTATTCCTATTCCTTTTCTTTTCTATTCTATTCTATTCTATTCTATTCTATTCTATTCTATTCTACTCTACTCTACTCTACTCTCCTATTCCTATTCCTATTCTATTCTTTTCTTTTCTATTCTATTCTATTCTACTCTCCTCTTCTATTCCTATTCCTATTCTTTTCTATTCCGAGGTGGCGCAGTGGTTAGAGTGCAGTACTGCAGCCACTTCAGCTGACTGTTAGCTGCAGTTCAGCAGTTCAAATCTCACCGGCTCAGGGTTGACTCAGCCTTCCATCCTTCCGAGATGGGTAAAATGAGGACCCAGACTGTAGGGGCAATATGCTGACTCTGTAAACCGCTTAGAGGGGGCTGAAAGCCCTATGAAGCGGTGTATAAGTCTATCTGCTATTGCTATTGCTATTTTCTATTCTATTCTATTCTATTCTACTCTACTCTTCTATTCCTATTCCTATTCCGTTCCTATTCTATTCTATTCTATTCTATTCCTATTCCATTCCATACTATTTTATTCTGTTCCCTATTATCCTATCCTATCCTATCCTCCATATTCCTCTTATACTCCCAAGTTCCTCTGTGGAGATTTTTTCCTCAATGTATGCCTTAGTTCCCGATTTAATCCTCAATGAGACCTAATAAGGAGGCTCTAATGGACAACTCACCGTTCTCATATACTCAATCTGAAAAGGGGAGGGAAAAAGAATTATTTATTGAATTTAGGACTTCCCATCAGTCACAGAGGTGAAGGAAACCTTAACAAAGGCCCACTTCCATTTATCTATAGGCAGCTAAACAAGCACCTCTTGTTCCTGTTATCTCCTTGTTAACAAAATGCTATCAGCAAGTACTAAATAGCATTTAAGGCACAAAAGGCCTTTATCTGGGATAATGATGTATTGTGAGTTAGAGGCCATGGTGTTGGGCTTAACTACTAGAGACAGCATGGATTTGCTTCTACTTCTGGGGTGGGCTACCATGACAACTTTATGACCTGTGGACTTCAACTCCCAGAATTCCATGCATGGCTGGCTCAGGAATTCTGGGAGTTGAAGTCCACAGCTTGCAATATCGCCATAGTTGTCCATTCCTGCTCCAGTTAGACTGTGTACCTCTTCCAAGGAGCTCTGTATGGTAAGACCACACATGGAGTACTGCATCCAGTTTTGGTCTCCATGATATAAAAACAAGATATCGGGACTCTTGAAAGAGTGCAGAGAAGAGCAACAAAGATGATTAGGGGACTGGAGCCTAAAGCATAGGAAGAACGGTTGCAGGAACTGGGTATGTCTAGTTTAATCAAAAGAAGGACTAGGGGAGACATGATAGGATCTTCCAATATCTCAGGGGCGGCCACAAAGAAGTGGGGGGGGGGTCAAGGTCGTCTGCAAAGCATCTGAAGGCAGAAGAAGCAGCAATGGATGGAAACAAATCAAGGACAGAAGCAACCTAGAACTAAGGAGAATTTTCCTGACAGTGAGAACAATTAACCAGTGGAACAACTTGCCTTCAGAAATTGTGGGTCTTAGAACACTGGAGGTCTTCAAGATGAGAATAGACAACCATTTGTCTGAAATGGTGTGGGGTTTCCTGCATGAGAGGGAGTTGGACTTGGAGATCTCCAAGGTCCCTTCCAACTTATTCTCTTTGATCTCAATCACCCTTCTTACTCATCCTTTCTCTTCTACTTCTTCCAACCTTCCCAAGCAGAGTCATGTTTTGTGGTCCATCATCTGCTCACACCACACACCCAAAATATGAGCTTCTGCAGACGGATCCTCGCCTCAAGGAACAACCAGTCCTCCTTCAGGCCAAGATTGATGGATTCTTCTAGCATTCTTCTCTAGTCGCCATCTCCAGATCTTCCATTCTATCTAGGCATCTGTCTACCTTCTCCAGCTCTTTCCCAATGGCCAGCTTTCACACCTGTGTACAGGTAAACCTCTTTACAACAGTTCGCTTAGGAACCGTTCAAAGTTATGGTTGTAAAAGGTGACTGGTGACTATTTTTCAGTTATGACCATTGCAACATCCCTATAATGACGTGATTGACATTCAAATGTTTGACAACTGACTCACATTTATAGCAATAGCAATAGCAGTAGACTTATATACCGCTTCATAGGGCTTTCAGCCCTCTCTAAGCGGTTTACAGAGAGTCAGCATATTGCCCCCAACAATCTGGGTCCTCATTTTACCCACCTCGGAAGGATGGAAGGCTGAGTCAACCCTAAGCCGGTGAGATTTGAACCGCTGAACTGCTGATCTAGCAGTAGCCTGCAGTGCTGCATTTAACCACTGCGCCACCTCGGCTCTTATGACAGTGGCAGTGTCCATGTGATCCCCTTTTGCGACCTTCTGACAAGCAAAGTCAACAGGGAAACCAGATTCACTCAACAACTGTGTTACTAACTTAACAACGGTGGCAAGAAAGCTCGTAAAATGGGGCAAAATCCACTTAACAAATTTCTCACTTATAAAAATAAATTTTGGTCTCCGTTAGAGTCGTAAGTTGCGGACTACCTGTATTCCTATTGGGAAGACAACTGTTTATTCTAATGTTTATTATCATCGGAACGTCCTTATCTTTCCTTATCTTGTCAGGGCCTTTTCTCTACAATTAATTTTGTGATCTCTCCATCGTACGACCAGCTTTACCTGTTCTTGAAGAATCCTGATTCTTTCACTTCTTCACTGTCAACTGGAAAGTTCTTAATATTTAACACTGACGTTATTTTTCCCCTCCACTTTCGTGATATGTAAGAAAGCTGTCAGTGAACACAAGGGATTGGAAGATTCTGCCATATATTCTCTGCTCTTCTCAAATGCTCCCCTGGCTTATTTTTAATGTTAGTTTATTTATTTCTCTCTCTTTTTTTTGGCAAGAGATACCATGGTTTATATAATGCCGTGGGTGAATATTATCCACCTATATATGGAACATAATTCCCTTCGGCGCTGAAGTATAAAAACTGTCCATCTATTGGGCCATGAAATCCCAAGAACTCAGATAAAAATAAGTTTTCCCCATCATCTTGGCTTGAAATGTCACAAATTTAATGCAGTGCAAAATAATAACAAGCCTGTGATTAAACTGAGCAAGCTGTTGAAATATCAGGAAGAGGAGACGGAGTGCTGATGAAAACAGAAAGAAAGACGTTTGGGACAGAAAGTTTATTTTATGAATCCAAAAAAACCTTAACGGTTTACTTAGCCTTTAAAACGAAAACATTCTGCACAACTAAGAAAATATACATTTCTTGTGTGGGTTCACACAGCATGCTTAGCCTGGTTACTGAATTAGAAATAATCCTTGATTTATGACTAATGGAGCCTGTCTTTTACAGTCATAACTCATGGCAGTCAGAAAGTGGCTGACTTGATTTTATTTTTTTGGTGATGGTCATAAAGTGAACACTGCAGTAATTAAATAAACCCATTGTTCCCTATGGGTTTTTGGGTTTGGTTTTTTTTTGCAGAAAACCAAAAGTGAATGCAATTTTTCGGTAAAACTATAATTTGAGGATGCTGTAAACAGTCATAAATGTGAGATGTTTGCCGAGTGGCCAAAATACAGTCACATGACCACAAGAAGGGGAAACTTTTCAGAAATTCAGAACTGGGTTGTAAGTAACTTTTAGGGGACGGGGTTTCCATCATAACTTTGAACACACTGAAAAATGTCATAAATACGAATCAGTTGCCAAGAAACTAAAGTTTGATCACGTGACCATGGGAATGTTGCAATGGTCGTAAGGGTGAAAAAGTGCCATAGGTCACTTTTTTCAGTGCTGTTGTAACTTTGAATAGTCATTAAATGAACTGTGGCAAATTGAGAACTACCTGTATATTTGAAGCATAAGTGAACCAATAAGCTAAGTTTACATCTCAGTCTAAGATATAAAAGATAAAGGTTCCCCTTGCATATATGTGCTAGTTGTTCCTGACTCTAGGAGGCGATGCTCATCTCTGTTTCAAAGCCGAAGAGCCAGCGCTGTCCAAAGATGTCTCCGTGATCATGTGGCTGGCATGACTAAACACTGAAGGCGCATGGAATGTTGTTACCTTCCCACCAAAGGTGGTCCCTATTTTTCTACTTGCATTTTTTACGTGCTAAGGTTAAGAAATATCATCCTAGACCAGGGGTTGGCAACCGTGAACACTCAAAAAGCCACAAAGGGCCTAACCGGAAGCCCCCCCATTCAATTCTGGAGCTGACTGGAAGTCCAGTTCCCCCACCATAGAGTCTCCTCCTAGCATGGTGTCCTAACCAAAAGCCCTATCAATTGTGGAGCCGACCAGCAACAGGGAGCCGCAGCAGAGGGATAAAAGAGCCACATGCGGCTCCAGAGCCACAGGTTGCCAACCCATCCTAGACTCTCTCCCAGGCATTTTGCAACTGCACTTTCCAGAATTCTGCAACTACGCTGGCTGTGAAGCATGGAGACTGTGGCCTCCACTTATTTCAAGCCAGTAAGACGAGAGCATCCTGAAAACATCGGTCACCATCTTTCCCTCAGGTGGGCAGCCAGCCTCTCTTCATTTCCACCACCCCAATAATGACGGACAAGATTAGACCGATAGATTCCACTCTTAAAGAGAATATCACTTTATACCATTGGTGGGGGGGAAAGGGGAATTGTGATTTCTTTATTTTTTTTAATCTGCCTCTCCATATGACCATGTTAGCTGACGATGACAAACCATCAGACTCCACCCTGCCTGGCCTCCCAATGCTTTTTCTTCCCCTCTTTGGAGATTTTAATTTCCTGAGTTTTATTTGTATTCTTCCTTCCCCCACACCCCCGGCCGGGTCTGCAAAATAAAAATACAGAAATTAGCAAGGGCAAACCAACCCCTGTTAAAGCTAATCTCTCCAGCCTGCCTTTGGTGGTTTATTATTATTATTATTATTATTATTATTATTATTATTATTATTATTATTATCCGCAACAACAGAATTGTATCACAGCGGCCAGTTGTTTTGCCGGATGTGGCATTGATTACTAGTCGGGCCCCACCCAGGGGCCTAGGACGTCGTAACGTATTTTTGTAATATGCGTGCGGATCCAAGCAGTGCGGCTTTTTGCATTTGACTGATGGCGATTTTGTCAATTTTTAACTGTTTTAAATGTAATTCCAGTGCTTTTGGAATAGCACCCAGTGTGCCAATTACCACTGGAATTACCACTGCTGGTTTGTGCCATAATCGTTGAATTTTGGTTTTTAAGTCCTGGTATTTCGCGATTTTTTCATATTCCTTCTCGTGGACCCTGCTATCACCTGGTATTGCAATATCACCTGTTAAAGCTAATCTCTCCAGCCTGCCTTTGGTGGTAGTGGTGGTGGTGGTATTATTATTATTGTTGTTGTTGTTATTATTATTATTATTATTGCTGCTGCTCCTGTTGTTATAATATCTCGATGCAATTTAGAAGTGTGTGTTGCAGTGTATGTGATTTAGCCTCAGTTTATTTATTAAATCGATTTATAGGCCGCCCAATCCCCTCCTTTCCTGTCCTTTCCTCTCTGTTCCCAGCTGGGAACCCACCAACATCTCCAGGTGGAGAGCAAAACCGGGTAGGAAAATGGTCTGAAGGAAGAAAGGAAGGAAGGAGAGAGAGAAAAGAAAGAAAGAAAGAAAGAAGGGAGGGAGGGAGGGAGGGAGGGATGAAGGAAGGAAGGAGAGAGAAAGAGAAAGAGGGAGGGAGGAAAGAAGGAAGAAAAGAGAGAGAGAGAAAAAAGAAGGGAGAGAGGAAGGAGAGAGGGAGAGAGGGAGAGAAAGAAAGAAAGACAGAATAAAACTTCAATAAACGTGTGCTGTGCCGCCGATGACTTTGGGGCGACCTTTGTCGCGCATCGTCTATGCATGTGGAATAATGGCTCCGTGCAGAGAGGGAAATGGCTTAGCGCTATCGGGGTTGCCACGGCAACGATCAGAGTCTCCATCTCTCCGAGAGAAATGAGTTATGAAAAGGCTTGAGTGGAGAAGGGATTAACACATGATCTGTGAGACAGCGTGTCAATCAAAAGCGGCAGAGAAATTAGGCTGCCGGTCGTTGAGAAATTTCCCTGCGCAGGCCGTCTTGCGAGGGGATGGGAGTAGATGGGGGGGGGGGGCAGGAAAGGCGACCGGAGCGGATTTGGGATTCGGGCCTCGCGCAGGGGACGGATGGTGGGGCTTCCCGGGGGCAGCTGGGAGACAGAGAGGGGGGAAATAAGAACAGACGACGAGAAGGAATATTAACATTCTTGGTGATGATTAAGATGGGAAGATGATAAAAGGTGATCAGGGGAGCCAGTCTGGTCTTGTGGTGAAGCCAAGAGATTGGGAGTTATAGTTTTGCCTTATGAGACCTAGCTGGGTGACTCTGGGCCAATCATCAGGAGTCAGTGAATTCTAGTCCCGCCTTAGGAATGAAAGTTGGCTGGGTGACTTTGCGTCAATCACCAAGAGATGCTGAGTTCTACTTCTACCTGAGGGATGAAAGCCGGATGGTGACTTTGCGCCAATCACCAGGTGTCTGTGAATTCTAGTCCCACCTTAGGGATGAAAGTTGGCTGGCTGGCCTTGCGTCAATCACCAGGTTTCTGGGAGCTCTAGTCCTGCCTTAACCATGAAAACTGGTTAGGTGACTTTGCGTCAATCACCAGGTTTCTGGGAATTCTAGTCCTGCCTTAGGCATGAGACCTAGCTGGGTGACTTTGGGCCCATCATCATATGTCATTGAGTTCTAATTCTGTCCTAGTCATGAAAGCTGGCTGGGTGACTTTGGGCCAATCAACAGGGGACTGTGAGTTATAGTTCTGCCTTAGGTATTAGCTGGCTTACTTTGGGCCAATCACCAGGAGACATTGAGTTCTAGTCCCGCCTTAGGCATAGGAGCCAGCTGGGTGACTGGGCCAATCATCAAGAGATGCTGAGTTCTAGTCCCGCCTTAGGGATGAAAGCCAGCTGAGTGACTTTGCACCAATCAACAGGTGTCTGTAAGTTCTAGTCCCGCCTTAGGGCCTGAAAGCTGGCTGACTTTGCCCCAATCATCAGGAGATGGTGAGTTCTAGTCCCGCCTTAGGGCCGAAATCTGACTGGGTAACTTTGGACCAATCTCTCTCTCAGCCGAACCAACCTCACAGGGTTGTTGTTAGGGAGGGTTGGAAATCGAAGGAGGAAAGAGTATTACGTTTACCACTTTGAGTCATGTATAAAATAAAACTAAAAATGGCAGCTTAAAAAACGTTTAAAAATTAAAATACATTATGCTGATTCTAAGTAGGCTGCATTGCACACCTACCCATCCTATTATTTTCTGCTGGAGTAATCAAGGTTACTCAAGAAGAGGCTCCTTATTGCAACTACTCTTAATAGCATCATTGTTTGATAATATACTTAACAGGTAAACTATACCCATCATTACCTGATGGAAAGATTAGTATCCTGCGAAGCCTCAGGATACGGAAGCTTCATCCTACTAGCAAAAACAACACGATGCACGTGTGACATAAAGGCTCATCCCGATTCTCACCGTCACTCCGTCATGTTTTTTAAAATACGGTATATAAATAAAAATTTAGTTCTCCGGAAATATTTGCCAGCACATACAGTCCCTTCCATCCAATGTCATTGTCTACATTGACAGAGTCCACTTAACCCTAAATCTTTGCAGACGAACAAAGTTGGAAGGGACCTTGTAGGTCATCTAGTCCAACCCCCCCGCCCAAGCAGGAGACCCTACACCCTTTCTGACAGAGGGCAGCCCAGTCTCTTCTTGAAAGCCTCCAGGGATGAAGCTCCCTCAACTTCCAAAGACAACTTCTGTTCCATGGGTTGATTGTTCTCACCGCCCGAAAATTCTTCCTTATTTCTAGGTTGAATCTCTCCTTGTTCAGTTTCCATCCATTATTCTTTGTCTGGCCTTTGGGTGCTTTGGAAAATAGCTTGACCCCCTTCCTCCTCTCTGTGGCAGCCCCTCAAATACTGGAAGATGCTATCAAGTCTCCCTGGTCCTTCACTAGACTAGCCATGCCCAGTTCAGATTAACAGATTAACAGGGTTGGAAGCTATGCTGGGGGATTCTAGGAGTTGAAGTCCACAGGACTTAAAGTCACCAAGGTTGAGAAACACTGGAATAATGGATGGAAACTAACCAAGGAGAGATTCAACCTGGAAACGAGGAGGAACTTTCTGACAGTGGAAATAATTAATCAATAGAACAGAAGTTGCCTTCGGAAGTTGTGGGAGCTTCATCACTTGAGACTTTCAAGAAGAGACTGGACTGCCACCTGTCAGAAATGGGTCTCCTTGGGCAGGGGGTTGGACTAGATGACCTACAAGGTCCCTTCCAACTCTGTTAATCTGTATCTGCATCTAATCCGGGTGTTTAGGGTGTTGTGTGAATCAGAACTTTGGGAAGATGTCTCTTGAGTACCAGTCATTGCAGAACGAAGTTAGGAAGGAGATAGGACCGTGGTCACCTTCTCTTTGGGGGGGGTCTTAAAAATCACCCAGGCTGTACAGATATCCTTGACTTACGATAAGTGAGTAAACCAGTTGTTCCTGAATCTGGATTCCCCCCTTGACTTTGCTTCCCAGAAGGTCACCAAAGTGGATCACATGACCCTGGGACACTGTGCCCGTCATAAATGTGGGCCCGTCGCCCAGCGTCACGTGAATTTTGATCGCACAATCATGGGGATGTTGCAAAGGTCATAACTGTGAAAAAACGGTCGTAAGTCACATTCTTCAGTGTCGTTGTCACTTTGAACGGTCGCTAAATGAGGTGTTGTAAGTGGAGGACTACCCAGACACCACAACCTCTTTAAGGAGCCCTTGGTGCTCTCTGAGCTGGCTGGTTTTCTTGCAGACATTTCGTTACCCAACTAGGTAACGTCATCAGTGCTTACCGAGTTTGCCTAATGAATGCAAGAAAACCATCAGAAAGGACCAAGGGTTCCTCCTCCTCTATGCAAACCTCACTCTCCTCTAGCATGGATGATGTTACCTAGCTGGGTAATGAAACGTCTGCAAGCAAACAACTGGTCACAGAGAGGATCAGGGACCCAATAGTCATCCTCCTGCTTCTTGTCTCCTCCTCTTCTCCTCCTCTCCTCCTTCTCCACCCCCTCCTCCTCTTCTCCTCCATCCCCTCCTCCTCTTCTTCTCCTCCTCCTTCTCCTCCTCCCCCTCTTCTTCTCCTCCTCCATCTCCACTTCCTTTTCTCCTCCTCTCCTCTTCCTCTTTTTCTCCTTCTCCTCCTCCCCCTCTTCTCCTCCTCCTCCTTCTCCACTCCCTCCTCCTCCTCTCCTCCTTCTCCACTCCCTCCTCCTCTTCTCCTTCTCCTCCCCTCTTCTTCTCCTCCTCCTTCTCCACTTCCTCTCCTCTTCCTCTTCTCCTTCTCCACTCCCTCTTCTTCTCCTCCTTTTCCATTCCCTCCTCTTCCCTTTCTCCTTCTCCATCCCCTCTCCTCTCCTCCTCCTCCTCCTCCTCCTCCTCCTCCTCCTCCTCCTCCTCCTCCTCTCCCCCTTCTCCACTCCCTCCTCCTCTTTTCCTTCTCCTCTTCTCCTTCTCCTCCATCCCCTCCTCCTCTTCTTTTCCTCCTCCTCCTCCACCATCTCCTCTCCTCCTCCTCTTCCTCCTCCTCCTCTCCTCCTTCTCCACTCCCTCCTCCTCTTTTCCTTCTCCTCTTCTCCTCCTCCACCATCCTCTCCTCCTCCTCTACTCCCTTCTCCTCCAGGAGAGACAACGTTACCTAGTTAGGTCATGAAAAGCCTGCAAGCGAACCACCGACCCCAGGGAGCCCCACGGACCCCTCCTCATCTCCATCCGGAGCTACAAATACTCTCTTTCCTTGGCAACCTCTTCAACCCCCGCCCATCTCAGGGCCCCCTAGGCACGCAGAAGACCCCGGGTGCACCCAGGAACCAGAAGGTCGCCTGAGCGCGCATATCCCCTCCCCTCTAAACTGCCTCCAGGATCCCGTCGGTGGCTGCTGCGCGCAGAGAACGGCGCCCCTTCGCTCCCCACTGTTGTAGCCCCCAAAACACCGACCCGACCCGGTTCCTCCCCCCCCCCGGCGCCCCCCAGTTCCCCTCCAAAACCGGCCCAGACAACCTCCACGCAGGGTTGCCGGTGTAGGATCCCTCCCGCTTGAGCAGGGGGCTGGACTAGATGGCCTCCAAGGTCCCTTCCAGCTCTAGCCGGATTCTGAGTCTCCCTTCCTCCCTCCCTCTCTGAAACCAAAGGCCCCTTCCCTCCCCCGGGCGAGGCGGCGGGCAGATGGCGAGAAGCTGATAGCGGGAAACCTTAATCCTTGGCCCGGCTTCTGCGGACGCCTGGCTGGCCGGCTCAACAACCACGGCAGCGCCAGCGAGTCGCCGGGCTGGGTGTCGGGCTTCACCGCCGGCTATTGGTTTCCCGGGGTGGGGGAAGTGGGGGAAGCGGGCAGAGAGAGGTGCCTCCCCCCCCCCGACCCCAGCCGCTCACAAGCGCTCGATTCACGGAGCGCTTTCCTCCCCTCCTTGGGCTGGCTGGCTCCAATCCATCAGCATAAGAGTTGGGAAGGGACCCCAGAGGTCATCGAGACCTCGGCTTATTTATACCATTGGAGACAAGTGGCTGTCCAGTCTCCTCCTCCTCCTCCTCCCCTCCTCCTCCTCCTCCTCCTCCTCCTCTTCTTCTTCTTCTTCTTCTCCTCCTCCTCCTCCTCCTCCTCCTCTTCTTCTTCTCCTCCTCCTCCTCCTCCTCTTCTTCTTCTCTTCTTCTTCTTCTTCTTCTTCTTCTTCTACTTCTTCTCCTCCTCCTCCTCCTCCTCCTCCTCCTCTCCTCCTCCTCCTCCTCCTCCTCCTCCTCCTCCTCTTTTCCCTCCTAAATGCATTCACAAATATACATTCCCATTCATTTCATTTCATTCATTTCATTTATTGAATTTCTAGGCCGCCCAATCCCGAAGGACTCCAGGCGGCTTACAGAAATGAAAACATTAAAAAAGAATTTAAAAAAAAACAATGAGACACAACAAAGTTAAAAAGAAGCACATACTACACCCAATGGGGGGGGGGGGTTGTGGACCTCAGTCAAGGGGTCAATAGCCCCAGGCCTGCTGGAAAAGCCAGGTTTTAATGGCTTTGCGGAAGGCCATGAGAGTGGGCAGGGCCCGGATCTCCGGGGGCAGCTCATTCCATAAGGCTGGAGCAGCAACAGAGAAGGCCCTACTCCTAGGCGTCGCCAGCCGGCATTGTCCCGCTGAAGGCACCCGGAGAAGGCCCATCCTGTGCGATCTTATTGGTCTAAGGGAGGTATGTGGCAGAAGATGGTCTCGCAGGTATCCGGGTCCTAGGCCATGTAGGGCTTTAAGTACTATGAATCCCGTTTCCCCATAAAATAAGACCTCCCCGGATAATAAGCCTAATTGGGCTTTTGAGTGCATGCGCTAAAATATGCCCTCCCCTAAAAAAAGTGGCACCATGAAGTGACCCTGCTCGCCGCCTCCTGAACCTCCAAAATAATAAGAAATATTCAATAACTACTTGGATTAACAGTGGTGAACTATCACTGGAGTTGAATATGTCACACTATAAGTATTGTCTACTCGATGGATGATTGGTGACATTGTGGATCCTTGAAATAATGATGTATAACGTGAGTCGGTGGAAAATTCTTTTATTTTGTTAAGGCCAATCGATAGAGAGGGGTGATTTCATAAAGATTTCTTGTTGCTTAATAGATAATTAAGGATTTAAGGAAATAAGGTTTGTTTGAAATGAAGGAATGTTAACGGTAACCTGAACACCTAATGCTCAATGATCGCGATGTATTTAGTTATGTTTGATGGACAACCAGGGATCCTATTTCTAATGGTCAAAACTGATGCACAGAAGCTTGTAACCAAACGACATTGAGGAAAGTTTTTTGTATGTGTTGTTTTGTCTTTGTTTGTTTTAAAAATAAAAAAAATATTTTAAAATAATAATAATAAGACCTCCCCGAAAATAAGGCCAAGCACTTATTTCGGGGCTCAAAAGAAAACAAGACCCTGTCTTATTTTCGAGGAAACACGGTATTTATTTGTTATCTTTTAACATTGATCACAATTCAATTTTAAAAAATTAAAAAATATATTATCAGGGCCAGTTTCCTGCCACCCTATCCATCCATCTTATTTTACAACAATCCCTACTTCTTCCTCCGTCTCCTTTCCTCCCAACCTCCCTTCTCTACCTTCTTCTTTCCTCCTCTCCTTTCTCTTTTCTTCTCCCTCTCCCCCTCTCTTCTTCCCTTCTTTTGTGAAGAGCCGAGGTGGCGCAGTGGTTAGGGTGCAGTACTGCAGGCCACTTCAGCTGACTGTTATCTGCAGTTCAGCGGTTCTAATCTCACCGGCTCAAGGGTGACTCAGCCTTGCATCCTTCCGAGGTGGGTAAAATGAGGACCCAGATTGTTTTGGGGGGCAATATGCTGACTCTGTAAACTGCTTAGAGAGGGCTGAAAGCCCTATGAAGTGGTATATAAGTCTAACTGCTATTGCTATTCCCCTCCCTACCCTCACTCCTATTCTTACTACCCCTCCCTTGCTTCCTCTCCTTCTCCTTTTCTTTTTTCCCTCTCCTTTCTTCCTTCTTCCGTTGTTGTATTTACTTATTTTCTTCTTCACTCTGATGGATTTTTGGGGCGGGATTCAAAATTTACATTAAAAAATTTTCCCTCTTCCATATTTTATTTTCATCACATATGTCATCTTGAAACTGTAACCAGGAGGACTAACTCAGGTGACTCTGAGGACACAGGGAAATCTCCAAGTGGCCTCAACGACTCTCTAAAAGGATGCAAATGACCAGCTGTCCGCAAGGAATATAAATCCTTCCATTCCCCACCATCCCAGTCAGAGTTGAAGAAGCTTCTTGGATGAGAAGCGAAACGCTTTCCAAAGAAAAAAGCAAGAAAGTCCAGTTGCCTCCTGAAAAAAGCACCTTTTGGGTCACTGTTAGGATGTTTCTCCTTAATTCCAGGTTGCGTTCTCTCCTTGATTAGTTTCCATCCATTGTTTCTTGCCCTTTCCTTCTGGTGCTTTGGAAAATAAGTCTTCTTCGTGG
This sequence comes from Thamnophis elegans, assembly GCF_009769535.1. Lineage (NCBI taxonomy): Eukaryota > Metazoa > Chordata > Lepidosauria > Squamata > Natricidae > Thamnophis > Thamnophis elegans. Next base: position 5,818,914 of record NC_045547.1, read on the forward strand.
CAGCCCCTCAAATACTGGAATGCTGCTATCATGTCTAGAGTCCTTTTCTCTCGACTAGCCAAAACCAAATCCTGCAACCGTTCTTCATATCTTTTACTCTCCGGGCCTTTAATCATCTTAGTTCCTCTTCTCTGCACTTTTTATAAAGTCTCAACATCTTTTTTGTAATGCGGTCACCAAATCTGGATGCAATATACAAGGTGTGGCCTTACCGGTTCCACCACAAAACCACGTTCGACTAAAGCGCGCTCGACGAAACCGCGTACCTGACGTCATCACAGCGTGACGGAAAAAGCATGCTGTGAGCGCTAAAGCTAAAATTAACCCCTAAACCTAAACCTAACCCTCCGAAACCTAATCCTAAACCTAACCCTAACCCTAAACCTAACCCTTAACCTAACGCTTAACCTAACCCTAAACCTAACCCTAACGCTTAACCTAACCCTAAACCTAACCCTAACCCTAAACCTAACCCTTAACCTAACCCTTAACCTAACCCTAAACCTAACCCTAACGCTTAACCT